>NC_134403.1:207293116-207615616 GCF_038048845.1 Mixophyes fleayi | reverse complement strand
GTTATAGTTTGTCAATAGACTATGTAGCTGTCACTAAGAATATAGCATCCACAGCACAGGGTCCCCCAGATTATTATTTTCAGTCTATTTTAACTTACCTTTTCTTAGCTTCTTTCTTTTCTTTTCTTCTGTCTTCTTTTCTTTCTTCATGCTGCTTGCTTGGTCCTGTCCTGTGTCTGGCTGCGGCGCTCCTCTCTGACTGTTGGGCGTGACGTCACGCCCGACAGTCAGCGTGACTAGAGAAGACAGGAGAGGAGGGACGCGGCGCCGCGATCACGTGGTGGGTATATATTTTCTTTTTTTTTTCTCAGCTCCCCCCACCAACGAACGAAACGAAACAAGAAAAAAATAAAAAAATTAGTAGTGAGGGACCGGCCTGGGCCCCCCAGCAAGCCCGGGCCCGGGTAAAATGTACCCGCCCCCCCCCCCACTCTCGGCGGCCCTGGTCCTGTGCTCTGTCCTGCTGAGTCCAGTGGTGCTTTGGCCAGTGTCTGCCCTGCTGAGTCCAGTGGTGCTTTAGTCCTGTGCTTTGTTGTGCTAAGTCCATAGTAATTTTATAATTATTAAAAACTCCTTAAAAAATTTAAAAAAAAAAATTATACAAAAAAAAGAAATATTAAAAAATAATTTAGAAAGTATAAAAAAATTCTAGAGCAATATATTATTGCAGTCCTGAAATATTAGTACTGCAATACCTACGTTCACTGTTCTTGCAGTCCAGAATTATTAGTACTGCTAAATTTACCTACGTTCACTGTTCTTGCAGTACTGCAATCTATATTACTACGTTCACTGTTTCAGCAGTCCTAAAAAATAGGTACTGCAATCTATAATACTACGTTCACTGTTTCAGCAGTCCCAAAAAATGGGTACTACAATCTATATTACTACGTTCACTGTTTCTGCAGTCCAAAAAATAGGAACTGCAATCTATATTACTACGGTCACTGCTTCTGCAGTCCAAAAAATAGGAACTGCAATCTATATTACTACGTTCACTGTTTCTGCAGTCCCAAAAAATAGGAACTGCAATCTATATTACAACGTTCACTGTTTCTGCAGTCCCAAAAAATAGGAACTGCAATCTATATTACTACGTTCACTGTTTCTGCAGTCCCAAAAAATAGGAACTGCAATCTATATTACTACGGTCACTGTTTCTGCAGTCCAAAAAATAGGAACTGCAATCTATATTACTACGTTCACTGTATCTGCAGTCCCAAAGAATAGGAACTGCACTCTATATTACTACGTTCACTGTTTCTGCGGTCCCAAAAAATAGGAACTGCAATCTATATTACTACGTTCACTGTTTCTGCAGTCCAAAAAAATAGGAACTGCAATCTATATTACTACGTTTACTGTTTCTACAGTCCCAAAAAATAGGAACTGCAATCTATATTACTACGTTCACTGTTTCTGCAGTTCCAAAAAATAGGAACTGCAATCTATATTACTACGTTCACTGTTTCTGCAGTCCCAAAAAATAGGAACTGCAATCTATATTACAACGTTCACTGTTTCTGCAGTCCCAAAAATAGGAACTGCAATCTATATTACAACGTTCACTGTTTCTGCAGTTCCAAAAAATAGGAATTGCAATCTATATTACTACATTCACTGTTTCTGCAGTCCCAAAAATAGGAACTGCAATCTATATTACAACGTTCACTGTTTCTGCAGTTCCAAAAAATAGGAATTGCAATCTATATTACTACATTCACTGTTTCTGCAGTCCCAAAAAATAGGAACTGCAATCTATATTACTACGTTCACTGTTTCTGCAGTCCCAAAGTGTGTGTGGTTTAGGGGTACGCTCTCTTGTGCTGCATATAATGGAGTACAAAATTTTGGAGGATAAAGTAGGGAAAGATCAAGACCCACTTCCTCCTAATGCTGAAGCTGCTGCCACTAGTCATGACATAGACGATGAAATGCCATCAACGTCGTCTACTAAGGGCGATGCCCAATCTCCTAGTAGAGGGCATGTAAAATCCAAAAAGCCAAAGTTCACTACAATTAGTAAAAAAAGAAAATTCAAATCATCTGAGGAGAAACGTAAACTTGCCAATATGCCATTTACGACAAAGAGTGGCAAGGAACGACTTAGGCCCTGGCCCGTGTTCATTATTATTATTATTATCATTTATTTGTTAGGCACCACAAGATTTTTCGCAGCGCCGTACACAGTACAAACAGTAGACTATACAGGGTGAAACAGTACAGAACAATAAAAAAAAATACCAATACTTCAGAAACTCCAGGCAGGATGCTGCAATAAGCATGGAGCAGAAGAACAGGTGAGGAGACAGGAGGGAAAAGGGCCCTGCTCATGTGAGCTTACATACTAAAGGAGGTTAGACAGAAACAGGCACATGGGGAGCCAGAAGGGAGAGCGAGTGGAGGAGGTGAGGTGGTTAAGTAGATGGTTGGTAGGCTTTGCGGAAGAGGTGAGTTTTGAGTGCACGTCTGAAGCAGCCCAAAGTAGGAGAGAGACGGATGGAATGAGGAAGGTCGTTCCAGTGAAGGGGGCTGCACGGGAAAAGTCTTGGATTCTGGAGTGGGAAGAAGTGATAAGAGAGGAGGAGAGGCGGCGATTATTGGCTGAGCGCAGGGAGCGAGCAGGAGTGTGAATGGAGAGGAGGTTAGAGATGTAGGGGGCAGTAGAGTGGGAGAGAGCCTTGTAATTGGTGGTGAGGAGCTTGAAAAGTATTCTGTAGGGGAAGGGAAGCCAGTGTAGGGCGAGGCAGAGAGGGGAGGTAGAGGAAGAGCGGCGTGAGAGGAAGATGAGTCTTGCAGCCGCGTTGAGTATAGAGCGGAGGGGGGAGAGATGGGAGTGGGGGAGGCCAGTGAGGAGAAGGTTGCAATAATCCAGGCGGGAGATGATGAGTGCGTGGATGATGGTTTTGGTGGCATCCTAAGAGAGGAAGGGACGGATACGGGCAATGTTGCGTAGTTGGAAGCGACAGCACTGGGCAAGGGAAAGAATGTGGGGGGCAAAAGATAGAGAGGAGTCAAGGGTGACGCCTAGGCAGCGGAGTTGGATGACAGAAGAGATGGTAGTGTTGTTGACGACAATAGAGAGGTCGTGGTGGGAAGGGAGTCTGGGCGGAGGAAAGACAATGAGTTCCGTTTTAGAGATATTAATTTTAAGAAAACGCGCGGACATCCAGGAGGAGATGGCAGAGAGGCAGTCAGATACCCGAGTCCAGTTACAGATTTGGCTAATGAAGGTGTGAATGTTGTACACCGGGAGGAGGATATTATTATTATTATTATTATTATTTATTTATAAGGCGCCACAAGGTTTCCGTAGCGCAGAACACAGTACAAACAATGGACAGTACAGGGAATAACAGTACAGAACAATAAACAACTAGTACCAAAACGTCAGAGGCTCCAGGCAAAGCAGATGTAATGGAGTAGGAGCAGAAGAGAAGGTAGAGAGACAGGAGGGAGAAGGGCCCTGCTCAAAAGAGCTTACATCCTAAAGGGAGGGGAAACAGACAGCCGGTACAAAGAGAGTCAGAGGGGGGGGAGCAAGCGTGCACCCCAACAGAGGAGGAGCAAGGGGATGGGAGCGAGCATGGAGAGAGGGTTAGGTGGAAGGATGGTAGGCTTTAAGTAAGAGATGGGTTTTGAGTGCCCGTTTGAAGGAGCACAAGTTAGGGGACAAACGGATGGAGTGTGGGAGGTCATTCCAGTGGAGGGGGGCAGCTCGGGAGAAGTATTGAATTCTAGAGTGGGATGAGGTAATCAGAGTGGACGAGAGGCGACGGTCATTGGCCGAACGCAGGGACCGGGCGGGAGTTTGGATGGAGAGAAGGTTGGAGATATAGGGGGCAGTAGAGTGGGAGAGGGCCTTGTAGGTGAGGGTAAGAAGTTTGAAAAGGATACGGTAGGGGAAGGGGAGCCAGTGAAACAGTGAAGGAAAAGGCAGAGAGGTGAGTCAGAAGAGGAGCGGCGAGAAAGGAAGATGAGCCTCGCAGCTGCATTGAGTATAGAACGGAGGGGGGGCGAGGCGAGAGCGGGGGAGGCCAGTGAGGAGAAGGTTGCAGTAGTCCAGCCTGGAGGTAAGAGCATGGATAATGGTTTTGGTTGCTTCATGAGAAAGGAAGGGCCGGATGCGGACGATATTGCGAAGTTGGAAGCGACAGGATTGGGCAAGGGATTAAATGTGGGGGGCAAAAGAGAGTGAGGAGTTGAGGGTGACACCCAGGCAGCGGAGTTGGGGAACAGAGGAGATAGTGGAGTTATTAACAGTTATGGAGAGATCCAGATGGGATGAGGATTTAGATGGAGGGAAAACAATGAGTTTGGTTTTAGCAATGTTAATTTTAAGAAAGCGTGAGGACATCCAAGAAGAGATGGCAGAGAGGCAGTCAGATACACGAGAGAGGATGGGGGGAAAGATCAGGGGAAGAGATGTAAAGTTGAATATCATCGGCATATAGGTGATACTGAAGGCCGAATGAGATGATGAGAGCACCGAGGGAGGAAGTGTAAAGTGAGAAGAGTAGAGGGCCAAGAACAGAGCCCTGAGGGACTCCAATTGGGAGGGCAGAGGGGGGGAGGATGAGCCGGAAATGGATACAGAAAAAGAACGGTTGGCAAGTTATGAGGTGAACCTTGTAAGGACAGAACCAGAGAGGCCGAGAGAGTGAAGGGTCTGCAAGAGGAGGGGGTGGTCTACAGTGTCAAAGGCTGCAGATATGTCTAGGAGGATGAGCAGGGAGAAGTGACCCCCTGGATTTAGCAGAGAGGAGAGCATTAGTTACAGTGGTCAGGGCGGTTTCAGTAGAGTGGAGGGGGCGGAAACCAGATTGGAGGGGGTCAAAGAGGGAATAGTCAGAGAGGTGACGGGAGAGGTGACTGCAAACAATTCGCTCGAGAAGTTTGGAGGCGTAGGGGAGAAGAGAAATGGGGCGGTAGTTGGCGAGTGAGGTGGGGTCAAGATTATTTTTTTGAGAATAGGAGAGATAATGGCATGTTTGAAGGTGGAGGGGACAGTGCCAGTGGAGAGAGACAGGTTGAAGAGGTGAGCTAAGTAGTCGCAGACAGTGGGGGAGAGGGTGCGAAGAAGGTGAGATGGGATGGGATTGAGTTGGCAGGTATAAGGGGGATAGGAAAGAATGAGGGAGTGTACTTCTTCACCCGTAGTGGGGCGGAGGAGCACCAGGGAGGGAAGCGGGGGGAGGGAGGAGTGGAGAAGGGGGCAAGAGAGGAAAGGAGGAGATATTAAGGTGGATGGCATCAATTTTGGAGGAGAAAAAGGAGGCAAAATCAGTAGCAGACAGGGAGAGTGGGATAGGAGGAGGGGGAGGGGTGAGGAGAGAGAAGAATGTGGCAAAGAGGCGGCGGGGGTTAGAGGACTGGGAAGAAATGAGGGACTTAAAGAAGGATTGTTTGGCAAGGGAGAGGGCGGAGCAGTAGGAAGAGAGGATGAATTTGAAGTGAAGGAAGTCAGCCAGGGAGCGAGATTTCCTCCCGAGGCGTTCAGCAGTACTGGTGCACTTCTGAAAAAAGCGGGTGAAATTGGACTGCCAGGGTTGGGGAATTAGGCGGCGGCGACGGACTGAAGAGGCAGGGACGATCGCGTCCAGGGCCGTGGTGAGAGAGCTGTTATAGAGAGAGGCGGCTTGGTTAGGACAGATCAGGGAGGGAAGAGGGGATAGAAGAGTTTTAAGAGAGAAGGAAAAGGAAGTGGGGTCGACAGCATCAAGATCGCGCCTAGTGAGGGTAGTTTTTGGGAGAGGGGAAGCAGGGGAAAAGGACAGATTGAAGGAGAGTAGATGGTGATCGGAGAGTGAAAAGGGAGAGTTGGAGAAGTCAGAGAGATCACATAGGTGAGAGAAGACAAGGTCAAGGGAGTGACCAAGGCAATGGGTGGGGGAATAGGTCCACTGAGTGAGGCCAAGGGAGGAAGAAAGGGTGAGAAGTTTAATGGAGGCGGGGTCGGAGGGGAGGTCGATAGGGATGTTAAAGTCACCCAGTATAATGGAGGAGAGGTCGGAGGAGAGGTAGTGGGGAAGCCAGGCAGCAAAGTTGTCCAGAAAGAGGGAAGTGGGGCCAGGGGGGCGGTAAAGGACAGAGACACGGAGGTGAATAGGGGTGAAGAGGCAGATAGAATGGACCTCGAAGTAAGGAGAAAGAGAGGGAAGGTTCAGGGGGAATAACCCGAAAGGTGCAGTTAGGGGAAAGGAGGAGACCCACTCCCCCACCTGGATGATCATCCGGTCTGGAGGAGTGGGTGAATGAAAGGCCACCATGGTAGAGAGCGGCGGGGGAAGCAGAGTCAGCAGCGGAGAGCCAGGTTTCGGTGATAGCAAGGAGGTTAAGAGAGTTGGAGATGAAGAGGTCATGGATAGCTGGCAGTTTGTTGTGGACAGATCTGGAGTTCCAGAGGGCACAGGAGAAGGGGAGGGAGGGAAGAGGAGTGATGTGGAGGAGATTAGCAGGGTTGATGGAGCAAGGGGGAGTACTGGGGAAGGGGCGGGGAGGGGGGCTAGGGGAGAGGATGGGAATATGACAAGAGCGCGGAGCCATGGTGGGAGACAGGTGACAAGGGGAGTGGAGGGGGAGAGAAAAGAGGTAGGAGGAGTCAGAGGTGTGGACAACAATAGGCAATCGATGGTGCAGCAGGCTTGAAGTACAATGAGTAAAAGTGCAGCAGGCTTGAAGTACAATGAATAAAAGTAATGGTAATAAAATGGTAATAGAATGAGTAACAGTAAAAGTAAAATAAAATAAAATAAAAATTAACGAGTAGTAAAATTGCAGTCAAAACAATTAGGTATTACTAGAGAAATAAGGACATGGTAAGATACAAAGCAAAACAGAAGGTAGTGCAGAGAAACCAGTATGCAATGCTGAAGAACAATACCAGGCAGTCACGGGTAGCCAGATCAGGAGAGTCCACAGGAGCTGGTGCACTCAGACTCAGGATGGTGAGCAGGAGCACAGGTGGAAAAGTTCCGGAGGGTCCAGAGGGGGTGCATAGGAGACCAGGAGATGGTCCAGAGAGACAGGGGGTCCAGGAGAGCAGGGAGGGTCCAAGAATGCTTGGGTGCTGATTGAGGTCCTTAAGCCAACCCAGGTAAATGAAGCAGAGACCCAGGGAGTGGAGAGCCTGGAGACTTTATGGAGGCAGCAGGGTGGAGAAGCCAACCATTGGAGACAGGAGAGGAGCGTCCAAGGGGGTAGGAGGAGGAAGGGAGCAACGATGGAGGGCAGGAGCACGGAGAGTATTGGCAGGGTGGAAAGGCTGTGGAGGTGAGGTGAATGGCGGCTGTGGATTCGAGTCAGAGGAATTCCGCAGCGAGCACACCGCAATGCAGGTCAGAGGAAGTCTGGAGTAACGCTGGAGCAGCGGTGAGGTCGTCCGGAGTAACGCTGGCCACAAAGCAGGGCAGACCGGAGCAACAAAGGAGCAGGACAATAGGCAGAGCAGGTCTGAGTAGCGTTGGAGCAGGTCCATAGGCCACAATGCAGGCACAGAGTAGCGGTGAGGTCACCCGGAGTAGCGCTGGCCACGAAGCAGGGCAGACCGGAGTAATGCTGGAGCAGAGGTGAGGTCCACGGGAACCGGAAGAGGCACATGAGGTGGGGAGGATCGGCACTCGAGTCCGAGGATCCGACCGGAAGTAGGCCACGCGGACCAGACAGCGGGAGGACCCGGGGAACCGCCAGAAGGAAGTCCACAGGAGAGCTGTGCCCGATGGAAGACCACAGGAGAGGAGAGACGTGCCAGGAAGCCGTGAAGATTGAGGGTGGAGGAGAGCCAGGAAAGAACTGTAGTTGGGCCAGGTCTGGAGGCTCGAATGAGACCAGGAGAAGACACTGCCAGCGGGCCCTAACTACATGAGGAGAGCAGCCGACAGGTGATGGGACTCGGCAGGAAGCGGTTCGGTGCCAGGGGGCAACTCCACAGGAATGCGGAGCCCAGGTGCTGGGCTCCAGTGGAGCGCTCGCGTGGCACGTCCGAGCAGGACGGAAGCCTGAAGTGATAGACAACAGGACAATATTCAGAGGTGTTTAAATGATGTACAAATAAATCGCTGAGGATATTGATGTAGCTGGCGCTGAGGAGGAACTTGACGAGGAGGATGCTGATGTGGTTATCTTAAATGAGGCACCAGGGGGGGAAACAGTTGTTGTCCATGGGATGAAAAAGCCCATCGTCATGCCTGGTCAGAAGACCAAAAAATCCACCTCTTCTGTCTGGAGTTATTTTTATCCCAATCCGGACAACAAATGTATGGCCATATTTAGCTTATGTAAAGCTCAAATAAGCAGGGGTAAGGATCTTGGCCACCTAGGGACATCCTCCCTTATACGTCACTTGAAGAACCTTCATAATTCTGTGTTTAGTTCAAGAACTGTGACTAGGACCGTCAGCAGTCCAGGGACACCTAAATCCCTTGGTCCTGTTGGATACACACCACCAACTCCCTCCTCGTCAACTTCCTCCACGATCTCCATCAGATTTAGTTCTGCAGGCCATGTCACCAGCCAGACTGAGTCCTCTTCAATCCGGGATTCATCCGAGGAATCCTGCAGCGGTACACCTACTACTGCCGCTGCTGCTGTTGCTGCTGGTAGTCAGTCATCTTCCCAGAGGGGAAGTCACAAGAACGCTATGTCTTTCACCAAACAGTTGACTGTCCAACAGTCGTTTGCCATGAGCACAACGTACGACAGTAGTCACCATATTGCAAAGCGGATAACTGCGGCTGTAACAGCTATGTTGGTGTTAGACCTGCGTCCGGTGTCCGCCATCAGTGGAGTGGGATTTAGACGGTTGATGGAGGTATTGTGTCCCCGGTACCAAATCCCGTCGAGATTCCACTTCACTAAGCAGGCGATACCCGGGATGTACAGAGAAGTACGAAAAAGTGTCCTCAATGCTCTGAAAAATGCGGTTGTACCCACTGTCTACTTAACCATGGACATGTGGACAAGTGGTTCAGGGCAAACGAAGGACTACATGACTGTGACAGCCCACTGGGTAGATGCATCGCCTTCCGCAGCAGCAGCTGCATCAGTAGCAACATCTGCTCGTTCCAAGGCAGGCAACATTGTGTATCACCGGTTTTAATAAGAGGCACAACGCTGACAACCTCTTAGAGAAACTGAGGGAAATAATCTCGCAGTGGCTTACCCCACTTAGACTCTCCTGGGGATTTGTGGTGTCAGACAACGCCAGTAACATTGTGCGGGCATTACATATGGGCAATTTCCAGCACGTCCCATGTTTTGCCCACACCGTTAATTTGGTTTTGCAGCATTACCTGAAGAGTGACAGGGGTGTGCAGGAGATGCTTGCGGTGGCCCGCAAAATTGCTGGAGACTTTCGGCATTCTGCCAGTGCCTACCACAGACTTGAGCAACATCAAAAAAGGCTGAACCTGCCCTGCCATCACCTCAAACAAGAGGTTGTGACGCGCTGGAGCTCCACCCTCTATATGCTGCAGAGGATGGAGGAGCAGCAAAAGGGCATTCAAGCCTACACAGCCACCTACGACATAGGAAAAGGAGTGGGATGCGCCTTAGTCAAGCGCATTGAAGACTGATTTCCGTGTTGTGCAAGGTTCTCCAGCCGTTTGAACTTGCCACACGAGAAGTCAGTTCCGACACTGCCAACTTGAGTCAGGTGATTCCCCCGATCAGGCTGTTGCAGAAGCAGCTGGAGAAAGTGAGGGAGGAGCTGTTAAAGCATTGCGATTCCACCAAGCATGTAGCTCTTGCGGATGAAGCCCTTCGTACGCTTTGCGAGGATCCGAGGGTGGTCACTCTTTTAAAGTCAGAGGAATACATTCTGCAAAGACCTGCTGGTCAGGAGATTGTCCTCTGAAGAGGACCGTGACATGCCAACAGCTCCTCCTTCATTTTCTTCAACACCTGTGGCTGCGAGGAAAAAGCTCAGTTTTCCTAAAAGACCCGCTGGCAGGGATGCTGAGAACATCTGGTCCAGACTGAAGGACCTGCCAACCATTGCAGACATGTCTACTGTCGCTGCATTGGATGCTGTCACAATTGAAAAAATGGTGGAGGATTACTTTGCTGACACCATCCAAGTAGACATGTCAGACAGTCCATATTCTTACTAGCAGGGAAAAAAAGGCAGTTTGGAAGCCCCTGTACAAACTGGCTATATTTTACCTGAGTTGTACCCCCTCCAGTGTGTACTCGGAAAGAGTTTTTAGTGCAGCGGGGAACCTGGTCAGTGAGCGGCGAAGGAGGCTGCTTCCGCAAAACGTTGAAAAAATGATGTTCATAATAATTAATTATCAATTCCTCAATCAAGAACAGCACTGCCCTCCAGAGACTACAGAGGGACCTGTGGTTGTGGAGTCCAGCGGGGACGAATTGATAATGTGTGAGGATGAGAAAGTACACACTAAAGGGGGCAAGTAATCAGAGGATGAGGATGAGGACGACATCTTGCCTCAGTAGAGCCAGTTTAGTTTGTACAGGGAGAGATGAATTGCTTTTTTGGTGTGGGGGCCCAAACAAACCAATCATTTCAGCCACAGTTTTGTAGGCCCTGTCCCTGAACTGATTGGTTTGTTAAAGTGTGCATGTCCTATTTCAACAACATCAGTGTGGCTGGGAGGGCCCAAGGACAATTCCATCTTGCACCTCTTTTTTTTCTTTGCCAGCTCATTTTGTGGGGGTCCAAACAAACCAATCATTTCAGCCACAGTTTGGTAGGCCCTTTCGCTTAAATGATTGGTTTGTTAAAGTGCGCATGTCCTATTTCAACAACATCAGTGTGGCTGGGAGGGCCCAAGGACAATTCCATCTTGCAACTCTTTTTTTGGCATTATGTGCTCTTTGGGGCCTAGTTTTTCAAACTGCCATCCTGTCTGCCACTGCAGTGCCACTCCTATATAGTCATCCTATGGCAAAGCGGATAACTGCGGCCGTAACAGCTATGTTGGTGTTAGACGTGCATCCGGTGTCCGCCATCTGTGCGGTGGAATTTAGACGGTTGATGGAGGTATTGTGTCCCCGGTACCAAATCCCGTCGAGATTCAACTTCAATAGGCAGTCCAGAAATATTAGTATCAGATATTAAACTACGTTCACTGTTCCTGCAGTGCAGAAATATTAGTATCAGATATTACAGTACGTTCACTGTTCCTGCAGTGCAGAAATATTAGTATCAGATATTAAAGTACGTTCACTGTTCCTGCAGTGCAGAAATATTAGTATCAGATATTAAAGTACGTTCACTGTTCCTGCAGTGCAGAAATATTAGTATCTGATATTAAACTACGTTCACGGTTCCTGCAGTGCAGAAATATTAGTATCAGATATTAAACTACGTTCACTGTTCCTGCTACATCAAAAAAGCATGAACCTGCCCTGCCATCAACTAAAACAAGAGGTAGTGACGCGCTTGAACTCCACCCTCTATATGCTGCAGAGGATGGAGGAGCAGCAAAAGGCCATTCAAGCCTACACAGCCACCTACGATGGGCCACGTGTTTGTGCCGCCCACTTGTGTCGCTTAGCTTAGACATCCAGCTACCTCGGGGCAACCTTTTGGACTAAAAACAATATTGTGAGGTGTGAGGTGTTCAGAATAGACTGGAAATTAGTGGAAATGAATGTTATTGAGGTTAATAATAGTGTAGGAGTGGAAAAAAAAAAACAAAATATGGATTTTAGCACTTTTTATGCTTTTTTTTAAAAAAAAAATCAGAACCCAAAACCCAAAATCAGAACCAAAACCTTTCGTGGGGTGTTTTGGCAAAACAAATCAGAACCCAAAACCTTAAGCTAATCAGAACCCAAAACCCAAAACCCCAAAAGTGGCCGGTGCACACCCTTACTATAAAGTAGTGGCTTCAGCATCAGACAATCGTTCAGTAGTTTCCCTGCTCATCCCAGTGGTAGTATCCCAGTAAGTGCATGGTTGCTTTGCACAGTGGGGATCTGAGAAAACAACAGAAGGGAATAAGGGCATGATGGGAGAATTTATCCCAGGAATTACCCTGAATTTACCAGGTAAGTGTGGGTAAAATACCCTTGTTAGCGAATCTGTTGAGTTAACTAATTTGGCCAGGGTGCTCATCTTAAATACGAAGTTAAGAAAAAGGCTGGGTATGTCAACATATTTCCTTTACTTTCCTTAAACTTATTTGTTTAGATTGAGTAGGTAGGGAAGTGTAATGTTCATATTGTCGCTACCAATAAATATTGTCCAATGCGACTCACCCAATTATTTGACTTCCACAGAAGACAGCAAGAAAAGAGGTTGAAGGTAGTAAGAGTTAAAGAATTATGCTAGAATGTTTGGGAATTGGTCCCAGGCATTTCAGGGGCGGATCTGGACTTTATTTTTAGGAGGGTGGAGCGATATAGCATAGGCATGCCCCCTCCATTCTGATTATCTGACTCCAGTTGGCCCCGCCCCGGCCCATGAATGACCACACCCCCTCCTGGTTTGAGTTGTGTCTGGGACACAATTTAAAGGTAGGCATTTGCAATTTTGACTAGTGTAATCGTAAACATAATCTGTGAAGCCTGACTGCGCAATGACGATCAATTCATGTTAGAGACAGAATGTCATCCAAGTTAGAATTAGGATAGGAGAGATGGGATAGGGAGTTGTTTCTCCTATATTAGAGATTGTTTTGAAGTATTGAATCCTAATAGCGAATAAGTATTTTGCAAACAAAACAAATGAATGGTTAGAAACCTCAACATAAGTATATGTTATATTTCCAAAATGGGGGTAAGGGCCCAGCTCTAGCCTCTAGGCCCCCACCCTGCTTTCAAAAGAGTTGGAGCCTCTATTGAGGTTTCACAGGCTTGTCGCAGTAAAGCACTAACTGACATTGTCAGAGTCTATTCTTAACAGGCTGGACGCTCATTCACCTCTTTCTATTATATCAATTACAGCTAGGTTATGTCAGAGCTTTTACACATTTGGTGGCAAGTATTAGATAAACCTGATGGCATCCTGTTGATCACCACCTAGAATAGAGTCTAACGCTAAATGATGTGATATGTACCATGGACAGTGTTGGTAAAATGAACTCTAAGCTGATGGAAAATGACAATTGTGTAATGCACTTTTCCCCTTTACTTAAAAAAGTGTGCACCCTCCCCTAGGGAAAAAAACAGGTCCATGCTGAAAGCACCAGGGCTTCTCCCAACACTCCTGCCAGTAGGTGTAATAATAAATGATTGAATAATAAATGGGTGGAATAATAATTGGCTAAGTAGCAGAAATCAGCATATTTTTATGCCTTAAACTGCTTGAGTATGCTGGCACTTGAAGCACTACAAGCGCAAGCATACCCATGACTACCCCTGCATGCTGACACCAGCATACCGTGGCATCCAAGGCCTGCAGCGACCTGAAGTTAAGCAGAAAAAAAATTGTGCTAGAAAAACACAAACACCATAATAAAATATTTTATTGAAATAAACACTCCTCAAAACCCTTTTTAACCAATGTATTATTTACCTAAATCCAGTGGTTGAAGTGACCTGGTATACAGTGGTACATCGCCACTTCTCCTACTGCTTATTTTTTCCATACTTTGTAATACATAAGGAAACAGAAAATTGATACTGCTATCATTTATCGCTACTAACCAATACAAAGCGTTTTGTTCTGATTGGCCAGAGCTGGAGAAAGCCTCTTTGATAAGTTAACAGTGGTCTAACTCCAATGAACTATATAAAAACAATGAGAAAATCTAGTACATTGATGAATGGTGCACAACCATGAGTGATATCTAGTCACGTCATTTACAATCGCAATATTGGTGCAGGATCTCTGTAGGACCATTGCTGTGTCATTGAATTACAAGGCAGCTTAGGTGGCCCACAAACAATTAAGCACAAGACCAGCAAGATGCTTGTCCTAAATGTTCCAAACAGGTTCAACCAATTCCTGTTTGAGTTCATGCTGGGTGAGGTTTAGCGATACCAAGCTGGATGCAGCAATCCCCCATTACCCTATGGAAGGGGAAGGAATTATTTGTTTGTGTTCCACATATGAGGCTGGTGTCTGTATTACATCAGCAGATTTATTACAGATCTACCCCCAATGTTAGCCAAGCTGTCTGTAAAGAAAGAGACACAACATTTTAACTGCTGCTGAGGCAGCAATGTCTGTAAAACCGACAGTGTCAAAGGAAAGAAGAGAAGAACCACAGTGATCTTACTGTTTTTGTAATTTTGTAACCAATTGACTAAATCACTCAGAATTTTAAATTCGCAAAACATTTTAATGGTGGCTTTAGTAATGGCGTAATGTCTGGGGACAGTGGAAGCTATATAACTAATTATATGTAATAAATATTGATTTGTGAATGCATTTAGTGGATACTAAACAAAGCACATACTAATTGAAAATAAATATCTTCTAATTATTATAAAATAGCAAATGTTTTCCATTGCCTATGTTAACAAGATATAACTATGTATAATTAATAAATTTTAATTTTCATATAATATGTTTCACACATTTCAAATATACCTGTGTAACATGCTCAGGTAGAGGAATATTGGTTGCCTGGGGTAGACACTTACGTATTGATAACCAGGCAGGTTACACGCAAAGTTACAGATCAGTAATTTGGGTGAGACTAGGCTGCAGTTAGCTTCGACAGATTAAATAAAGGTGAAGGCTTCACGTACAGCGGAGACGTAAATATAAAACGTAAAAAATAACCACTCTGCTTCCCACAGAACAATTGAAAATACACAACTTTAAACTCACACTTTTGGGTCTATTTATGAAAGGCTGAAAAGCTCTTTCTCTGCCCTATACAACAAAGGTTTACTGCTGACCATAGCATTGCTATTGTCAGTGGTAACCCCCCGTTGGATTTAAGATTCGATGGGTTTCGTTGGTGAAAATTTTCCCATGCAGGATGGTAATAGCAGAAGAAAATCAATAAAAGCATGCTTTATTTAAACAAAGCATGTTTCCAATAGTGAATCATTGTAAACTATTTTTTTTATTTTTTAAAAATTTGTATCTATATTTAACAATTTATTTTTGTGGGTTTTTTTTAAAATTAGTGAAACGAATAGTCCAAGCCCGTGCTTTTAGCTCCACTGCGCATTTGCAGATACCCTCAGAATGACCAAACAGGTAAGTTAACCCTTACCATTCCGTGCTAGAATCACCGTCCCCGGTGGATTCTGAGTATCAATGAGATTTTATTGATAAATTGTGGCAATGTGAGATTATTGTCATATATTGATAAAATAGATGTTTGTTGTGTAAAGAGATGCTCGGGCTTGATTCTCCAAGAACCGAGCCAACCCGAACTTCGCCGATCCGAGTACCGAGACGGCTAGGTACTTTTGCCCACATTCGGAAGTGAAAATGAGGCAAAACGTCATTTTTGCGTTGTCCGATCTCACGAGTTTTGGATTCTATTAGTACCGCTCTCCATGGCGATACAGCGCCATTTCACAGAGAGACACAGAAGGAGTACCACGGTTCTTGGCAGTCTCCAGTGCAGTTGAGCAGTGTCATATCTAATACATAAAAAGGAGGGGTGGCACTTTTCTTAAAAGTCTCCAGTGACATTCTACTGAGTTGTAGCTCACACAGAAACAGGAAAGGTCCATTGCTCCATTGCTAATTGTCATTGCTGAAATAGAAATAATAGGGCTGTCAGTGTTCTTCAAAATCTGCAGTCACATTGTACTTTGTTATTATAGCTCACACAGAAACAGGAGAGGTCCCAGTTTTGTTGCCAATCTACAATCTATGTGGCATTGCTCTATTGCTAATTGTCATTGCTGAAATAGAAATAATAGGGCTGTAAGTGTTCTTCAAAATCTGCAGTAACATTGTACTGTGTTATCAAAATGGATTCACAGCAGAACATAGAAGACCAGGAGCACCAAGCAGCTGCTGGCACCAGTCATGATGATAGTAATCCCTCTATGTCATCTTCTGAAGCCTATGTTAACATGCATAATGTTTTTAAGTCAGGGAAACAAAAATGTAAAAAAACACCTTTTAACTTGGTAATGAAAAAAAGACATGTAATCCAGGCAAAGTTAACTGCAGAAAAAAAAAATTGCCAACATGCCATTCTACACACGCAGTGGCAAGGAAAGAATGAGGCCTTCTCCTTTCTCTATGAGTGCTAGTTCTGCAACTGTCACTGAGGCATCTTCTTGTAGGGTCAGTCGTGACCAAGCAAGACTTTGTCATTTTTTACTTCAAAAGTGGTGTCCAAATACTTTAACGTGTATAAGCTGAGCTGGAAGAAAACAGTGAGACATTAGAGGAAAATGTATGTTCAGATTCAGAAAGGACACAAATCCCTGAGGAGAGTCTATCCATGAGTGCTATGTGTAAGTCTAACATTTCTGATACTGTACCCATAGAGAAGCCTCCCTTCAGCATTTCTGAAGATGTATGGATGAGCAGCCCAAGTGTAGTCGGTGATACACAGATTGAGGATGCCATTTTGGAATTGCAACAGGATGAGGGGAATATTTGTGTTGCTGATGACGGATGTTGATGAGGATGATGCTGTAAGTCTTGCACCAGTGGAAGCAGTTCTTGCATGTGATATGAAGAAGGTCATTGTCATGCCTGGGCATAAGACCAAAAAATCCACCTCTTATGTGTGGAATTTATTTTATCCAAATCCTGATAACAGTTGTCTATTCATTTGTAGCGTTTGTAAAGCCACAGTCAGTAGAGGTAGGGACCTTAACCATCTAGGAGCCTCATCCATTTTACTCCATTTGAAGCAAGTTCATGGCAAGCTGTGGGGAAAATCTGAAACTTAAGCTAAAAAAATAACAACAAACAGTCCAGTGTCAGCTAGGTCCCTTCTCTCCAGATCCTGGCACCTGTAATTTACACCCACAACATCTTCCTCATCAATAGCCTCAGTAGCAATCTGAGTTAGTCCTGCATCCAATTTGCTAAGGCTACATGACTCCTCCACTATTCAGGATTCCTCAGAAGAATCCTTGAGCATTTGACCCGTTGCTGCTGGGAGTGGATCTTCATCCCAGAAGTAGACCAAGAAGAAGACTACTAGTAGTTTACAACAATTGACTGTTAAACAATCCTTTGCAAGAGGAAGCAAGTATGAAAGCTGTCACCCAGTTGCAAAGCGTATCACAGATGCCATGGCGACTGTGCTAGTATTAGATCTGCATCCAATATCCACTATTAAGGCAGCTTTTTAATTTTGGTAATTGAGGTCTTGTGTCCCCGTTACCAAATTTCATCACAACACCGTTTTACTAGAAAAGCTATTCCTCATCTTTACCAGAAGGTTCGTAAAACTATAATTATTGGGCTACAAAATGCCATTCTACCCAATGTACACTTAACCACAGATATGTGGACAAGCGTAACTGGGAAAACTAAAGATTATATGACTGTAACAGCCCACTGTGTTGGTGATTCACCTTCACCAGTAGGAACAGCAGCAGCATGTACCGAAGTACGTCACATTTTTCAGAGGCCAGCTACTCCAGAAGTCTTACTATTCCCACAAGTCCCACTCTTCCATGCAGTAAAGTTTAAGGTCCATTAAATTGAGAGGGGATTTCCTGTGCATAGCCCTTTTTGGGTTCTTGCACAGAGGATTGAGGTCTGAGCTCTGACTATGCAATTCCAAAGACTTTGTTCTTCTTTTTTTGTAGCCATTCCTTGGTTGACTTGGATTTGTAACTCAAATCATTATCATATTGAATGGTGAATTTCCTCTTCAGATTTCTGGTAAGTCCAAAAGGTTTCATAGCAAAAAAAATGATTGTCTATCAAACTGCAAAAAAGCAGTGCAATAGCTCACAAGTGATATCTTGGACTTTTTCACAAATGCACAGGCAAATACTTTGGTATCTCCAGTGGTTCAAAACTTTGCAATCTTTGATTGGAGGTGTTGGGGGAAATTCATGGGCATTCCTTATTGAACACGGATTTGGCTTATTAGTGAACCAGCTTTTGCGCCCAATGCAAAACCAACACTTTTTACCACACCTTAGAGGGTGACAGGTCTTGTACTATGTTTTGCAGAAAAGTTTAGATCGACCAATGTAATAGATGCCTTCAAATATACAAAAGTAACACATGACAGCCTGCATGTCCTCCTGCTCTCACAATTAATTAAACACATAAAAAGAATAAAGCAATCAGTATTTTTGGAAAACAGAAAAGACTAGCTTAATAAAGGGGTGATCCTAAAGTGTTATTAGAATTTACTTTAAAGGGATGTTTTAGTCTTTCCACCATGTACATTTTCAAGTGGATCTGAAAATACACAAAGCCAAGTGCAGAATGATCTTCTGCTGTAGAATCAAGGACCAGGGAAGGGGATGTTAGTCGGACAAGTAGACACACTGGGGCAAATAGGCAAATAAAGAAGCACATGTTTTGAGTTTCATTAATGAGCCCTTCTGTCATATAATACAGATATAAAGCCAAAATATTATTGTACAGCAGAAGTCCAGGTGGGGGGGGGGGGGTGGCTTAAGATGAGTCCCCTTAGCCTTATCAACCTTAGCATTAAAAGAAAGCAATGTCAAAGTCAGAAGTAGTGAGAAATGTGTTCAACTATTATAGAAAATAACACATAAACAAAACATTTGCTGTTCACAAATTAATCTCTATTCCTCTGAGGTAAAGCCTGAAAAAGACATTAGACAATGTAAAGTAAAAACCTGCTCCTGAAAGACATCTGTGAGTGGTCTATGGCATTCGGCAAATGATCATTTATTTCACAATCTTAGCTGCCAGATGTGACACAATTGAGGGTAGAGGTTGAGAGAGTGAATATGTGAATGTGTGCCTATTTCTGGAAGAAACTCCAGTTGCACTCCTAAATCTATTGGTATTATGTGTACAGACTTTTATATATAGGGTTCAGCTGCATTTGTTTTTTCATTCCACTTTTTAATTTAAATACATGTAGTACTCTTATGTGTCTCTAAATGGGTTGGGTACTAAATTCAGACAGAAATAATACAGATGGAAATATTACTGCTCTCCCACAAACAGGAAAGGTGCCAGTGTTTAGTGGTGAAACAGAAATTCCAATAGCAATGGCAGTGTTGTTAAAAGTCTGCAGTGACATTCTACTGTGTTAAAAGTCTGCAGTGACATTCTACTGTGCCATAGCTCACTCACAAACAGGAGATTTAAGCCTAGATTTAAGTGCATAGTGGTTTTAAGTCAGGGAAACAAAAATGGGCAGCACGGTGACTTAGTGGTTTGCACTTCTGCCTCACAACACTGGGGTCATGAGTTTGATTCCCGACCATGGCCTTATCTGTGTGGAGTTTGTATGTTCTCCCCGTGTTTGCGTGGGTTTACTCCAAGTGCTCAGGTTTCCTCCCCCACTCCAAAACCATACTGGTAGATTAGTTGGCTGCTATCAAATTGACCATAGTCTGTCTGTATGTGTGTGTCTGTGCTAGGGAATTTAGACTGTAAGCTCCAATGGGGCAGGGACTGATGTGAGTGGGTTCTCTGTACAGCGCTGCGGAATTAGTGACGCTATATAAATAAATGATGATGATGATGAAGTGCATAGTGCGGCGGTTCCCAAACTGTGCGCCGCGGCTCCCAGGGGTGCCGCGGCGCTGTCTCAGGGGTGCCGCGCGCCAGCCATAAAAAAAACAAACAGAAACACTTACCGATCCGCGCAGCGCCGGGACCCAGCATCCTCCTCTCTCATGCAGCAGCTGTCATATCAATGACAGCTGCTGCGTGAGAGAGGAGGATGCTGGGTCCCAGTGCCGCACGGATTGGTAAGTGTTTCTGTTTGTTTTTTTTATGGCTGGCGCGCGGCAGAGGGGCAAAGTGAGAGAGGACAGAGGAGAGTGACAGCATGACAGGAGGGGGACAGAGGAGAGCTACAGGAGAGGGACAGAGGAGAATGACAGCGTGACAGGAGAGGGACAGAGGAGAGTGACAGTTGGGGGACAGAGGAGAGTGACAGGAGGGGGACAGAGGAGAGTGACAGCGTGACAGGAGGGGGACAGAGGAGAAGGACAGCGTGACAGGAGGGGGACAGAGGAGAGTGACAGGAGAGGGACAGAGGAGAGTGACAGCATGACTGGAGGGGGACAGAGGAGAGTGACAGGAGGGGGACAGAGGAGAGGGACAGCGTGACAGGAGGGGGACAAAGGAGAGTGACAGCGTGACAGGAGGGGGACAGAGGAGAGTGACAGCGTGACAGGAGGGGGACAGAGGAGAAGGACAGCGTGACAGGAGAGGGACAGCGTGACAGGAGGGGGACAGAGGAGAGTGACAGGAAAGGGACAGAGGAGAGTGACAGCGTGACAGGAGGGGGACAGAGGAGAGTGGCAGCGTGACAGGAGGGGGACAGGGGACAGAGGAGAGGGTCAGTGTGACAGGAGGGGGATAGAGGAGAGTGACAGCGTGACAGGAGGGGGACAGAGGAGAGTGGCAGCGTGACAGGAGGGTGAAAGAGGAGAGTGACAGGAGGGGGACAGAGGAGAATGACAGCGTGACAGGAGGGGGACAGAGGAGAGTGACAGGAGGGGGACAGAGGAGAGTGACAGCGTGACAGGAGGGGGACAGAGGAGAGTGACAGCGTGACAGGAGGGGGACAGAGGAGAGTGACAGCGTGACAGGAGGTGGACAGAGGAGAAGGACAGCGTGACAGGAGGGGGACAGAGGAGAGTGACAGGAGAGGGACAGAGGAGAGTGACAGCGTGACAGGAGAGGGACAGCGTGACAGAGGGCAGATGAGGGGGACAGCGTGGCAGATGAGCTGGGACAGCGTGACAGAGGAGGAGGACAGCGTGAGAGGGGCAGTGGAGGGGGACAGCGTGACAGAGGGCAGAGGAGGGGGGGACAGTGTGAGAGAGGGCAGAGGGGGCAGCGTGAGAGAGGGCAGAGTGTCTGGATGCAGTGGGGGCAGAGTGTCTGGATGCAGAGGGGGCATTTTTGCATACAACTAAATAAGCATTTCTGTCCTGACCTAAATACTTACATACAATTTTTTGAAACAACTATTTCTAAAACAGGACTGCTCGGTAATTATTTTGGAGGGGTGCCTTAAAAAAATTATGCAGACTCTAAGGGTGCCGCGAACTGCAAAAGTTTGGGAACCACTGGCATAGTGGTTTAAAGTCAGGGAAACAAAATGTAAAAAAAAAGCTTTTACCTTTTAGAAGAAAAAGATAAACACCTCTCTAATAAAGGTGAAAGTTTACTGTAGAAAAACATAAAATTGTCAACATGCCATTTAACCCAAAATATTATCATGCATACCAGCATCAGCTTGCTCAGCCCTTCTCTCAGCTAGATCCCAGCACCTGCAATCTACACTGTCATCATTCTCATCCTCATCAGTGTGTCATCATCCTCACACAATACTAATTCACCCCACTGAAGTCCACCATTACAGAAGTCTCTGTGCTTTGAAGTAATTGTCGGTAATGGCCTTCCCCGTGGAATCTGTAGGTCATTTTATGACATAGCTGTCAATATTTTTGAGAAATTCTTTTAGACCAGACCAAATGTCTAAATGTTGTGCCGAGTCATCTGCATCACCACTGAGTGTCTTGGGAAAGTCTTTTCCTAGCAGGAGTTGGCAAAGAAACTGAGGGAGGATGAGTCGTCATGTCATGTACCAATTGAGTTGTCAGCTTGCTGACCAGGAGCTCATTGCATCTCTTGAGATCTGGGACAGTTGGAAAGAAAGAGAAGACATAGTCCTTAAACCTAGTATCATGCAAGGTTGCCAAAATGTAGTGATCTGATTTCAAGATGTTGATAACTCTCAGATCTTGGCGAAGCGAATGAAATACTTGATCTACAAGCCCTACATAGTTAAAGGACTTGCTTAGTTTCATCTCCTCCTTCAATTTCTCTAGCTACTTTTCCAAAAGTCTAATTATTATTATTATTATCCTTTATTTGTTAGGCGCCACAAGGTTTCCGCAGCGCCGTATTAGGGGAATCACTTGACTCAAACTAACATGAATTATTTCAGGACACAGACAGCATCTCCTGCATGTCACTGTCATTTTTTAAAAAGCTCGGTACCACCAATTTGATTGTGTGAGCAAAACATGGAATGTGATGAAATTTTCCCTGCTGTAATGCTCTCACAATATTGGTGGCATTATCACGAATGACATATCCTCAGGAGAGTCCAAGCGGGATAAGCCAAGTTGCAATGACATCCCTTAGTTTTTCAAACAGATTGTCAGCGATGTGCCTCTTAGTGTAGCCGGTGATACCACTTTGCATTTGTAACAGGATGAGGGGGATATTTGTGTAATTGACGAAGGCGCTAATGAGGATGTTGATGTGGATGATGATGAGGATATTGATGTTTGTGTAAGTCCTGCACCAGTGGAAGCAGTTTTTGCCAGTGTTAAGAAGGCCATTGTCATGCCTGGGCATAATACCAAAACTTCCATCTCTTATGTGTGGAATTATTTTTACCCAATCCTGACAACAGTTGTCTAGCCATTTGTAGCATTTGTAAAGCCACACTGACAACACCTTCAATATCATCAACATCAATATCTTCACTAGTGATTGGAGATAATCCTGCATCCAAGTTGTTAAGGCTAGATGACTTCGACCCTCTCCAGGATTACTCTGAAGAATTCTTGAGTGTTAGTGTCCCGCTGCTGCTGCTGGGTGTAGATCTTCAACCCAGAAGTAGACCAAGAAGAAAACTACTAGTAGTTTACAACAATTGACTGTTAATCAATCCTTTGCAAGAGGGAGCAACCATGAAAGCTGTCAAACAGTTGCAAATCTGATCACAGACGCCATGGCGACTATGCTAGCATTAGATCTGCATCGAATATCACAATTAATGCTGCTGGTTTCAGACAGTTAATTGAGGTCCTGTGTCCTCGTTACCAAATTCAATCACAACACCATTTTACTAGAAAAGCAATTCCTCACCTCCACCAGAAGGTTCCATAAAATGTAAATATTGGGCTACAGAATGCCATTCTACCCACTCTACACTTAACTACAGATATGTGGACAAGCGGTGCTGGGCAAACTAAAGATTATATGACTGTGACAGTCCACTGGGTTAGTGAATTGCCTTCTGCAGCAGGAACAGCCGCAGCATGTACCCAACAACGCCAGATTATTCCGAAACAGGCTATTCTGTGTATCACCGGCTTCACTAAGAGGCATACCAATGACAACCTGTTTGAAAAACTAAGGGATGTCATTGCAACATGGCTTATCCTGCTTGCACTCTCCTGAAGATATGTCATTTATAATAATGCCATCAATATTGTGAGAGCATTATAATTGGGTGAAATCCATTACATTCAATGTTTTGTTCACACAATCTACTTGGTGGTACAGAGCTTTTTGAAAAATGACAGGGACGTGCAGGAGATGGGGACATTTTCACCATTCTGCACATGCATGTAGGACATTGCAGCAGCTACAAGAAAATTTAATTTTGCCATATCATATCACCAACTGAAGCAAGAGATGATAACAAGGTGGAATTCCACAATTGATATGCTTGTGAGGACAGAGGAACAGCAAAAAGCCATCCACGCTTACTCCACAAGCCATGACATTGGGAAAAGAGGGGGAATGTATTTTAGTCCAGCGTAGTGGAGAATGCTTTCCGTGTTGTGCAAGGTGCTGTAACAATTTGAATTAGTCACCTGTGAATTGAGTTCAGAAACTGATAGCTTGAGCAAAGTGATTCCCTTAATTAGACTTTTGGAAAAGCTCCTTGAAAAATTGAAGGAGGAGATGAAACAAAGAAATTATGCTAAGTATGTCAGATTTGTAGATGAAGTACTTTAATCGCTTTTCAGGATCGAAGAGTTATCAACTTCTGGAAATCGCATCACTACATTTTGGCGACTATGCTTGATCCTAGGTTTCAGAGCTTGGTCTTTTCTTTATTTCCCACTGTCCCAGATCACAAAAGATGCAATGAGCTCCTGGTGAGCAAGTTGATAGCTGAAGTGGTACCTGACATGACGGTGTCCTCTCCTTCAGTCTCTCAGGCTACTGCTGCTAGGAAAAACCTAAGCTTTACTAAGAGACCCAAGGATGATGCAGATGATTCAGCTGAACATTTTGACATTTGGTCTGGTCTAAAAGAATTGCCTAAAAATATTGACAGCTCTGTCATGAAATGAACTACAAATTCCACAAGCAAGGCCTTTACTGGCATTTAGATTAAAGTACAGAGACTTCCGTAATCGTGCATTGCAGCAGGGATTAATTAGTATTGTGTGAGTATGATGACAGATAAGGGTGAGGATGATGACAGTGTAGATTGCAGGTGCTGGGGTCTAGCTGAGAGAAGGATCTAGCTAATGCTGAAATACTAATATTTGCATAAAATTTTATGTTGCCATTTTTAAGTTGTTCTACAGTAAAATTTCACCTTTATTAAAGATGTGTTTTTCTCTTTAAAAAACTTTTTTCTACAGTTTTGTTTTTGACATTTATGTTACATAGACTTCTGTAATGGTGGTTACCTGCGGTGATGAATTAATAATGTGTTAGGATGATGTACACACTGATGAGGGTGAGGAAGAGGCTGAAGATGATGACAACAACATCTTCCCACTATAGAGTTCATTGACAGCACTGTTATCTTACCTGCTTTAAGCCCATTGGGGGCCCAAGCAAACCAAGCACTTTAGCCACAAAAGTGGCACGCCTTGTCACTGAAATGCTTGGTTTGTTAAAGTGTGCATTTTAAGATCCATTATAAGGGTGTGTGGGAGTTTCCCAAGGACAATTCCATCTTGCACCACTTTTTCTTTCAACTACCGCTGTGTGACAATGTTACCTACATGTGCTATAAGTGCTGAAGTTTGTTTTCAATCATCCATTTAATTGCTTCTCTCTCGTATGTGTGACCACATACTTTGTTTTTTTCACTGGGTTCACCATCTCCAACTGTGCTATAGGAGTGCTCTGGGTGACAGCGCTCACCTCGTCTTCATCTTCCAACTCTTCGTCTGCAGGGGCCAGTGACACACTCATTTGTTTTCTCAGGTCTCTTAGCTGTTCTTTAAACTGGACATATATATCATCCTGCCTCAGGGCCTCCTCTGTATTATTCTTCTAAAGCGCAGTTTATCTCTTGTGTACAATCTTTCTTAATTTCGGGATCTCATCTGGTGGGTCACGTTTTAATTTAAGTATGGTTTCCTCAACTGCATCCATATATTGGTTTAAATCTCTGTTCAATGCTGCGAATTCCAACATGACGTATTCCATGCTGCCCACATGTTCTGTGTTACAGTTCTTTCTTAAATTCGGGATCTTATCACTTCAGCCACAAAAGTGTCACTGCTTGTTGCTGGAGTGCTTGCTTTGTTGAACTGTACATGGTCTTTCCAATATCTTACATAAGGGTGGGTGGGAGGGTCCAAACACAATTCCATCTTGCACCACTTTTTTTTTTGCCCACTGCTGTGTGGCAATGCTTCCTAGATATGCTATGAACTGCCGTGTGTTTCTGTCATTCTGTATAGTGTATGAAAATAATCTTGTGACCTGTGAGGTGATCAAAATTGACTGCAAATGACTGAAAATTTGTGTTTTTGAGGTTACTAAAAATGTAATAACAAAAAAAGACCAAAATTATGTTATTTTAGCATGTTTTAGCTATTTTTCTAAAAGATACAGATCCAAAACCTAAACCAATTCGCGCAAGGGCAGTTTTGCCAAAACCAAAACCAAAACACAGGGGACATCTCTAGACATTAACTGATGCAGATCATCAATGTTGCAGTTCACACAGGAAGAGTAGAAACTATGCTTTATTTCAATCTCTATGCGTTATTTGCATATGTGTTTTAAATAGTGAATACACTTATCTGTCACTGTGGATGCAGGACTCTGAGCAGGCTGCAGTAGCAATCAACTGGGACCAAGCCTCCTCTTGCTTACAATCATCTCTGCCCACCCATAATTCACACATACCAGGTGATTCACTTTCTGGCCAGGAAATACCTTTGTATGACCACAAAAGCAACTCCTCACAGTTCTCACTAGAGATGGGCGGGCTCGGTTCCCTGAGAACTGAACCCACCCGAACTTAGCCTATCTGAGTAACGAGCCGAGTAGGCTCGGTACTCTCCCGCCCGCTCGGAATCCAAATCGAGGCCGAAGGTCATTGTGACATCGTCGGTCTCGGGGCTCGGTTCTCGCTATACTTGAAAATTATAAATACCTGCCTCCACAGCAATCCATCGCCATTTGACAGAGGGAGAGAGCAGGGTGTAGTCACAGGCTGATTAGAGCAGGGACAGAGAATACAATTCTGATTCCAATTCTGATAACAATTGATAGAGAAGAGAGGAGGATAGAGGAGTCTTTTTTTTCAATATTTGGCACTACAAGTGCTTTGGGGTGTCCCCCATTCTTTTGCATTAATATCTCTGGCTGTCAAAAGTCATATCTGTCAGCAGACTTAAAATATAATATTTAGCACTCCCAAGTGCTTTTGGGGTGTCCCCCATTCTTTTGCATTAATATTTGTGGCTGTCAAAAGTACTATTTTTCAGCAGTCTAAAAAAATAATATTTAGCACTCCCAAGTGCTTTTGGGATGTCCCCCATTCTTTTGCAATAATATGTCTGGCTGTCAAAAGTAGTATCTGTCAGCAGATTTAAAATATAATATTTTGCACTCCAAGTGCTTTTGGGGTGTACCCCATTCTTTTGCATTAATTTTTGTGACTGTCAAAAGTCATATTTGTCAGCAGTATCTAAAACAGTTTGTAGCACTACAAGTGCGTTGGGCTCATAATGGATTCTAAGCAGTCCATATATGAGCAGAATCAGCAACCAGGTTCTGTCACCAGTTCTGATGGTAGTGTTCCCAGTACGTCATCTGGGAAAGGCGATGTCAAACTGCACAGTCTTTTGAAATCACACCCCAAAAAAAATTTACCGTGTTGAAGCGCAAAAGAAATGTAACTGAGGAAAAGTTAACTGGCAATTAAAAAAAAATTGCCAACATGCCATTCTACACACGCAGTGGCAAAGAAAGAATGAGGCCTTCGCCTTTCTCTATTAGTGGCAGATCAAAAAATGTTACTGAGCCTTTTTCTTGTATGGACACTCGTGACAAAGCAAAACCAAGTAATTTGGAGTCTAAAAGTGGTGAAAGCCGAGCTGCAAGAAAACAGTAAGGCATTAGAGGATAATGTATGCTCTGAATCAGAAATGACACCAACCAGTGGTATGTCTAATCGTGAGCATTCTGTTAGTGACAGTGTACCCATAAAGAAGGTTCCTTTCAGCAGTTCTGCTGTTGTGTGCCTTAACAGCCCGAGTGTAGTCGATGATACACCAATTGAGGATGCCACTTTTGAATTAGAAGAGGATGAGGGGGAGATTTGTATAGGCGACAAGGGCACTAATGATGATGTTGATGATTATGATGCAGACAGATACCAAATTGCCTTTCTCAATTTCCATTTATATTCTAGAATCTATAACGGCTGAATAGTTTACTATTTTACTCCTAGTGGAGAGGGGGTCTGATGCAGACAGATACCAAACAACGTTGGTCCATTTATTTTTACTTTCTAATTCCACAGTCTATGCAGGCTGCTTTTTTTCTATTCAACTACAAGTGGAGGGCGGGGGGGGGGGGGGGGGTATAGATAGCCACCAAACTACCGTGGTCCATTTATTTTTACTTTCTAATTCCACAGTCTATGCAGGCTGCTTTTTTTCTATTCAACAACAAGTAGAGGGTGTAATATACACCCAAAGACGATGGCTGCATTGCCAATAGGCAAAGATAAAGAGGAAGACAACCAGGTTTGTGTGGAGAATTAAGGACGGCCTACCAGGGATTAAACTGTTTTCTTCCTAATTTAATAGCTTTAAAATTACCTTACTTATCCAAGAAACAGGTAGAGCACTAAATTAGGTTATTTTATGCCCAAAAAGATTGATTTTTAATCAAAATTGCAAAACAAAACCAAAACCAAAACACGCAAGGGCGGTTTTGCAAAACCAAAACACGAAGGTAATCCAGATCCAAAACCAAAACAAAACCAAAACACGGGGGTCAGTGAGCATCTCTAGTTCTCACCAGGAGGTTCACTGACACAGGGTTTTGGAAAATGTATCCCTCTCACTAGACATTCTCAGGAACTCTATGTAACTTATGTTCCTCTGTCTCTTCACCCATCCTCACTGGCTGGACTCAGAAATTCTCTACTCAGTCGCCTCCCTTTCTCTCAGACTCTCCAGCTCCTGTTCCACTCTCCTCCAAATTGGCTGCTTTCCCTACTCTCTTGGCAAGCTCATATTTACACTCTCCTTTCCTCTGATTGATGCCTGTGGGTTCTTCAAGTTGCCTTTGCCCTCTCCATGTTGTAGGACAAATCCACATATATGCCTGAGAAATCTTTTAATCTGGTGGCTAGTGTTTGGCCCCCCTCAAGGTATCCACCAACCAACGGGCTGTTGCATACTTGTTACTTGCAGGGGTGACTGACACTATTTATAAATTAACATATATGCTGGGAATATTATCTACATATGGTTCAAAATACTCTCACCTATGAGTAACAAGCAAGAGGCAGCCCTGCAGATGCTGTATGCATTCAGTGGTCATATTCTAGTCAACAGATTGAAGGTCCTGCTATACACTACCCACCATATGGGCGGTCTGCTCTAAACAGAAAAGGAAAAGGGCGCTCTATGATACTGATACCATCAATTGTAATGGCAAGATAATAGATAATTCAATCTGACTATACTAGCTGCTTCCAAAGGACATCCAAAGGTCTCCAAAAAGATAAAGTATAATAGTGATAGGAGCGCTGGTATGTCAGTCAATCTTTAATAACTAATATAATAATAATAACACAAAACATGTGTGGATAAAATAAATAAACACATATAAAGTATAACAAATATACATTAAGAATAAATACAATAATATAAAATTAGGAAGAATACATATGGTGGATTTCAATTTGCATAATATAAAAGTCCTGGGTGGACTATATATGCAGGAAAAATGTTTGTTTCCTTATCCTATAGATAGAATGGAGTCCACCTTCAATATTTATGAATTTGCTAAAATTAGTAGATGTTGTAGGGAAAAGACGGTTACTTAACGGTGGACAGGAGACTAGGACCTGATAGGATTGCTATGAGTCTTTGTTCCCTACAACATCTAATAATATGTTTTCTTCCTAGGGAGGTTTTAATCTTCCCTTTGAAACAGTTGATATCTGACTAATAAGTTCTACATCAGAATACTAATAATAGCAGGTAGCCACATTCCGGTTCTGCACTATTGTGATTTTAATTTTTTAATTTTATATTATTGTATTTATTCTTAATGTATTTTTTTTATACTTTATATGTGTTTATTTATTTTATCTACACATGTTATGTGTTATTATTATATTAGTTATTAAAGATTGTCTGACATACCAGCGCTCCTATCACTAGTATGCTCTAAACAGAAACTACCATAACTGGCTCGGTTTTGTATTCTTGTCATCAGTGAGTACTGAGGACTGTAATCGACACACTATGTGTTAGGACAGGTGAGGATCCTGTTAAGCAGTGGGATTCCTAATGGCAGGCCAGCACAGATACAGTACACATATCTGTAATGAGAATTGATTAGTTACATGAATAATCTGAAATCTCAAAAACAATTTGGCAAAAAGACTTTGGCTGTTTGTGAAATTTGGAAGTTTCCTAACTGGGGACTATTCAATATGTGGAATTGCTAATTAAAAAAAAAAAGGTCAATTTGAAAGATAAATTGTACTAAAAATGTGAAAATATTTACAATATATGCTATACCGTGTCTACAGTCAGGAGCAACTGTGGAAATGTATTTTATGTTCAGTAGACATTAACAGCATCCTAATAAATGGTATTGAAGAGAAAGTATGGCTTTTTGCAGATGACACAAAGATATGCAACAGCGTAGGCACACCAAGAGGGGTAAAACAAATGATTGATGATCAAGGTACACTAGAGAAATGGGCAAGAGTGTGGCAACAAAAATGCAAAATCATGCACTTGGGTCGCAAAAACCCAAATGCTAAATAAAGTATTAAAGGCTCTGGAAACTACTGTGGAGGAAAGGGATCTAGGAGTCACTATTTCAGGTGACGTAAAGGCAGGTAAGCAACTTAACAAAGCAATGAGGAATGCAAGTCAAATGCTTGGTTGCATAGGGAGAGGAATCAGTAGCAAAACATAAGAAGTAATAATGCCACTGTATAGGTCATTGGTACGGCCTCATCTAGAATACTTAGTTCAGTTCTGGAGACCATATCTCCAGAAGGATATAAATATATTACAGACTGTACATAAAAGGCCAACTAAAATGGTGCATAGCCTACAGCACAAAAATTACCAGAAAAGACTAAAAGATATTATATGTGTTGTTTGGAGCAGAGAAGGGAAAGGGGGGGACATGATAGAAACTTTCAAATATATCAAGAGTTTTAACAAGGTACAGGAGAGAACCATTCTTCAAAGGAAGAGAAGCATAGAACATGAGGACATGTATGAAACTGGTGAAAATAGGCTTAGAAGAAATTTGAGGAAAAATTACTTCACAGAAAGAGTAGCGGATAAGTGTAATACGAGTCCATCAGAGGTGATATAGGCTAATACAGTAGAGCAATTTAAAAATGCTTGGGAAAGACATAAGGATATTCTTACAAAGAGCTAAGGATCAAATAGGGTTTGAGGTTAGCATAGGTTAAAAATGGGCAGACTATATGGGCCAAGCAGGGCCGGATGAACCCTAGGGCTAACTGGGCTACAGCCCTTGGGCCTCGGGCATTCAGGGGGCCCTTGAAAGTGCTCAGCAGCATTATTGATCAGTCGGGGGCGGGGGCGCCCCCGGCGTGATCAATGCTGCTGAGCACTTTCACTGCGGTCCTTCCCCGGCACGCTGTAGTCTCCTTACTGACGAGATCTCGTGAGTATCACTCTCACGAGATCTCCTCAGTAAAGAGTGTACAGCGCGCCAGGGAAGGACTGCAATGCCAGGAGAAAGAGGTAAGTGCCTTGGGGGCGGCTCGGCTCACCGGGGGGGCAGCTCGGATCACGGGGGGGGGGCGGCTCACGGGGGAATGGAGGCCCCCTTAGCCCAGGGGCCTCCATTCCCTTAATCCGGCCCTGGGGCCAAGTGGTTCTTATCTGCCATCAAATTCTATGTTTCTATAAATGTATTTCAGGCGGGGGGGAACAAAAAAGTTTTGCTGATCTGAACAACTTATCAATGCATTGATAGGTCAAACTAAAAGTATATACCCTTTTACAAATGGTTTATCTATACAGTAAAGAAAATTCAACATTTAAGGATCATTATTATAAAATTCCGGTAAAGACCATAAATCCAATTAGCTCCATTGTGCTTTGGATGTATGGTGTTACTGAAAAGTACTGTGCAATTAAGGCTATTTTTATCTGTGCATTTACAGCCTGTTAGCAAAAGCTACTATTCTATACAAACATAACAAGTATAATTTGAAAACTAATTTATTTTCATTTGGTAACTAAATGACACAAAAGGAAAATAATGCACTGAAAAATAATACCATTATGATACGAATGATGACAAACTACCTCTGCATTAAACATTCACAATCAACACTCAAGGATATTATCATCATTATTGTTATGTGTTAACCCCTTAAACAACTACAACAGAAAATAAATGTATTCCTATTTTTAAATTATTTCCCTGTAAGTGACACAAATAATATATATAGTGTAATATGCCACCAACAGAAAGTGTTAAAAATATTAACTAAATGGTGTCTTGTCTTGAAGGTTAACTCCACTTATGTGGAGTTTTTTAATTAGGAGTTATACGTGCAAAATAGACTCTAAGGGATTTTGCGAAAACAACCACTATCCAACCTGCAACCATTTTCAATATACACTCTCCAGTAGTGTGTGTGTATATAGTACTTACTTGTCACTTTAAGGGCACTGGCCAAAGTGCAGCCAGCCCCCTCTGCCACGTCATTTTGCTGTATCTTGTTCCAAATTTTGAGTTGAGCGTTTGAGCGTTCCTGAGTATCCTGTGCTTCAATCTGGATATATCCTCCTGATCTTAATTTATCATTTATGAACATTTGCTGCCATCCCAGTGTTGCTTATATCTTCATGTTTCTGTTTTTTTTCTCCAGGCTGTCTAATTTTTTTTAACCCCTAGCATTTCAGATGGCTCCTTCCTTCAACTGAGTGTTTTAGGTACACCTGCCCTTCCCATCTATTTAATAGCTCAGTCAGTGGTGAACGGGATAGGGTAGTCAATGACTCAATTGAATTCCATTACAGTCAGAGAAAAATAAGAAGGTCTGGTTGCAGTTCTTTATGGAACACAAACATTGTATTTTGAGGGATTGAAATATGTCTGCTCTGTTAAATAATGCTTCCTAATTTCCCACAGTGATTGGAGGACACTTGTAACACCCCTAGAGGCGGGTGTTGATAGGATCGTACATGGTCCCTGGATGCTCTTCTTCCGGTCACGCCACGGCAGTGGGACAGAGAACCCACGAGTAGGACACCAATTGAATAAAGTGTTTTTAGATTTATTATGCAAGAACAATACGTCACCAAAATATTTCTAGACAAAAAATGAATAGCAACAAGTGCAATCTAAATACAGTGTTCGAAGGCCTGTGCTAATAGAGGTTTCAGTTACAGACCCTTATAGTGTGTTTAATTTGGCCATTGCTATAGAGAACACTATCGGGCCTTACTTCCAGAATAACAAAGGCAATAACAAAATTCCTACATGTCAATACTTCTATAATGTAAACAGTTTGGTTACAAATATGCTTCACAGTACTCTGAGTACCTTTTGATAACCGTCACGTGGCCAGAGATTCAACAGAATTCTGCGCTGCAGCCGTAATACTCTAACCCTAGAATATATGAGTAGCACAGTTGTAGTCCCTAATACCATGAAGAACATTCATTTGAAATAATACACCATAAGCAAATGATATCACAATCAATGAATCCTCTTTAAAGTAGTCCATCCTCAGCAGAGTATTTAGTATGAATGTTTTTACTGGCCAGAATTTATGTACCCTTTAGAACCGGAGAGGCGGCACTTTTATTATAATGGAGGCACACAATTATAATGGCAGTCTTGTAACTTTAGTATAGCAGTTACTGTCTCAGGTATAACACAATGCAGTGTGGTGCCAGGGCTATTATCACTGTGCTTTAATCTGATCTTGATGGAGAAAAGTCAGAAATTATGCTGTTCCTTTGCTAGCATATTCAGGTTATGATGGGTTGCAGGATGTATCAGATACCAGGTTACTATCAGAGGGGGCACTGGTGATTAAATCTGTATTTCAGTTATAACTGGGGTCATATGCTTCAGGTATGTACTGGAAGGTTGGGTGAGGTACTCTACATGTTAAGCAAATGTCTGCAAATCTAGCTCACAGCTCTTAAAATGTAGGATATAGTGTCTAGTGAGTGAGTGAGTGAAAATACACAGTTAGTTTGATTACATAGACATGTTTCTTGTTGTGCAGATAGATTTTAGCTCCAATCTGACTCACTGGTATCAGTCATTGTCTTTAAGCCTTCACAAATTCAGGGTTCTGGTTGGCAACACACATCAGCTCTCTGCAGCAGTCTATCTCTCAGCAACAACACTTCCCTCACTTTTCCTAACAACAGCATAGCAGAAAAACATGTCTCTTTTCACCAAATGTCTCCTCAGTACTTACTCACTCTCTGAAACTCCTCTTCTCAACAGTCTCAGTCTCAAAAAAAAACCTGGAACTTTCCAGCAACCTTGATTTTTCCTGGGCATCATGTTGTGACACGGCCCTGATCCAGAGGGACTTACATCTCCGCGCTTTTCTGTGTATCACACACTTATTATTTTTATTAGTAATAGTATTGTTGTGGTTGTTGTTGTTTATTTCAAAGGTGCCACAAAAATCTGCAGCATCACACAGTGGGGAAGTATGGGGAAGAGGACCAACAGACAAAATACAAGACATACAAGAAGCTTAATACTGTACACAATACATAAAAGCAAGGTAAAGAACATGCAAGTGGCTTGATTAAGGAATCAATTTGACATAGCCATGGATCCATGTATAAAAAATGCATGTCAACAATGCAGAGATACTTGCTCATAACCTCGGATCAAGGCTCAACAATCTAAAACATAAAAAGTTCTCTCTCATTTTTTTTTCAGTTGCATTTGGATTTCTAGGATATTGTCATAACAGTAATCCATTTATGAAGTTACGCATAACAATAGAAAAGCTAAGTGCATACATGTTTATTTTTGCTCTTAGAAGCTAGTGCAATTCAGCAATAGTAGGTTTCGGAACTGCACAGTGCACACATAGGCCCTTAACCCTTACACTGTTTGAGAACAATGCTCAATTTAACATGGTAACATTTTCAGTATATATATATATATATATATACACACACACACATACGTCCATACATACACACACACACGCGCACACATTACATTGATCACTCTTTGCACACTAATGGCAGTTAGAGTTGATTGGAGATCAAAGTTTGAGATGTGTGGAGTAGTCCCACATACGCAAAGGCTAGTATTGCATTCCAATTCTAATACAAGTAATAACAGAGTATCAGAATAAGATACAGTGGAATTATAATAAAAAGTAAAATACATCATGATGATAAGATAGTTTATCAGAAATAAACAAGTTAAAGTACACGAGTAAAATTGAAAAGAAACTATGAGAAGGGCAGACTTCTTTTGCCACTGGTGTGTGGCTTCCTCACTGAGTTCTTTTTCTAGTACTCGGACTATAACAGTTCAGTTAGTTCAACGCAACAGTCCAAGCCGTATCACCCAATATTGAGGAGCGTCACTGACAATGCACAATGGTCACTTTGTCAGCAGAGCCCCAATTCCCATTGCTTAAAACATTTGGCCAATTATTGCTTGATTTACATATTATTATTATTATATTAATGATAGAGCACTAAGAATTATAATTAATATTATATGATGCAATATATTATTGCTGATATGGCCTGGGGAATTCTTAGGGTGGTTGCATAGAAAATGATAAAGGGCAATGGCAGTGTATTACTCCACCCTCACACCTTCCTCTTATCTTGATGAAAACCAGCATTAGGTATTGCAGTGAGAATTTTTAATGTACAATGACAGTATGCTAAGTTAGGGGAATATTATTGTTAAAGTGAAAATATTGTGTTTAACACACTACTATTATTTCCGTATAACTTCCTGTGATATCAAAATGTTCAAACAGGTAAATTGCTGTTGTATAGAGACACATTAGAAGGTAAGTGGAGGTTCCTTGCAACATTTATTCCAAGCTGTGATTTTTTTTTTTCCTGGCATAAAATCGTCTACACGTGACAGACCTCAGTGCATAAAATGAATGTACCCTTCACATTTGCTCTCAGGAATGAAGAACAAGGAACATACTGATTTTACACCATTCTGTGCTGCTATCAGTGCCTTTAAAAAAGTCTGCAAGCTCCCAGCTGGAATAGATGAAAATGAATAGTCTAACAAAATGCTGTCACCCTGGGCTTCCTCCACACTTTTCCTACTTTAATCTAAACCATGGTATAAAACACCAGCTCAACACATGCTTTACAAGCTGCCTACAGCCCCGAGAAATTACTGGCTAATGAATACTTGAAGTAGGAGACAAGCTCTGTTTGGATTCAGTTCTCAGCAAGGAATTTAACACAGTCTAGACATCACGGAGCACTTGTTTTGCAAGAATACAGATTGACAAGTACATTATATGAACCTAGGAAAAACATATCCACACATATATATTAATTACTACTTTGGCTAGAACAGTTCTTTACCTCTATGTGTAATTGTACTTTAAAAAACAGATGGAGCAGCCACAGTGCAAATGTTTTACAGGGATGTGCATGGTTTTGTGGATGAAGAATCTGTGCGATGAGAGGATTTTGGATCGGCTGCATGGGAGCAGCTCCTAATTTTCCATTAACATGTAAAGCTAGATTTCTTTTTAAGACTTTAAAGCAGTGGAGAAGACCCATTTACTGGGTGCATCCTGCTTTGTAGAAGGACATACTGTCTTTTGCTCCCTGTTAAATTACCTAATTTTCACCTTGTGTCTCATCCCTAGACTTTTAGTGGAACCCATTTTGTGCTTTCCAGTTGCACATCTGCAAAATAGCCCATTTCTAGACACGTCAACCAATGTAATAAAAACAATCAAAACACAAATATACTATATGTAATAAAGATAGTCTTGATATCTCCTCACTTTCACAATTAATTTAAGCCATAAATGTGGCTAAGCTGAGCAGTATTTTAGAAGAGAAACTGAAATGTTTAAATCAATAGTGAGAATGCTCCTAAAGTATTACTTGGTTGGACTTCGAAGTGACTTTTCACTCTTTTCACCATTTACGTTTTCAGGACTATTTTGAAAATTAGGGGAAATTGATTTTCTTGTAATTGTTTAGAGAGTGGTGAAGTGGTTGTGCAACTTGAAATGCACTAGCTAGACAAACAACTGCACCTGCACATATAAATAAGCAGTGCAGGTAGTCATTATTTGTGGTTTGCAAACAACCCTTAAGTCACACATTCTAACAGTCTTGATTTAAGGAACCTATAAGCCGGCTTCCCATGGATCAGAACTTTTGTCCCGATTATAAGACAGTTGGGTATCCCACTAATGCATGTCCCTGCATTGCCATGCTTACCAACAGCAGTTGTGTATAGCATTAAAAGGGTTTATAGGGGAAGGCAAAGGTGCTGGTCCAAGAATTTGGAAGAAATGGACATGTCTTTAGGAGGATGTGTGATGCCCCAACATGACTTGATCGTGAACCCGTGTTGCATGCATTTTGTTCCAATTCCCAAATGCACAAAGTTGTGAGGTATACCCTAAGTACTTGGTTAAATTTACTCTGGAAAATTACTAGTGTCTAGATGCAAATACTAGATGCAAACTCTCCATTTAATACTGTCATAAGGTTGCTTGTTATGATTTCAAGGGCTTAACAGGGAGGGAATGGGTGTATGCACTTAGTCAATGTACAGTAAGGGCGTGTCAAACTCAAGCACAGATTCAAGCTATGGTCATTTCAAAGGTATGTGATTTTCAGTCGTATCACTTGCACCAGCTGTAGGTCTGGTGTAAGCAGGGCTGCCAAGCGGAATTCAGGGCCCCGGTACAACAACTTCATGAGGCTCACCTTATAGTTGAGCATGTAAAAAATTTCACCCCCACATTCAATAGCCCCCAAACCACCCAATCTTAAATGAATAGTCCCCATTATTAAATTGCCCCACCATCACCCCATCAACAAAATTGCACCCATTAATTAGCCACTATCTACCTTAGAGTACATTGCCACAAGCCCCCTGTGCCATCACATACACAGTCGGCAGTGAGGGCCAGGGCCGGGCTCCCTGGCATGCTCGGGCCCGGGTAATTAGTAGCACACCCCTCTCGGCGGCCCTGGGTGTAAGTGCTGATTACTAGTAATGACGGCTGTGTATACATCTTAGAACATGTGTTTGCAATCAGGAGCAAAAATGTATCTAATGTACAGTAGACATTAAGAACATCCTAATAAATATATGCCATAGGAAAAAAAAAAAACCTTTTATTTTTTAATGTTTTATTAACAGACGACATTCTGTGCGTTTTTTTGTAAGTTGATATTCCCCATATGTACTGGACGTATCCTGCAGTGTCTTTTGGCGACCCTATGTAACAGGTATGTAACGTGTGCAACAATGCAGTAATGTAGGTAATAAAATATGGAGTACTTGCATTACTTACTTGCCTTACTCTAGATCAGCGCTGGCCGGCCAGTGGTGCGGAGTCTAACGAACCCCCTGGCGGGATGTGCTTCGCTGCAGAGGATCGCAGGTCGCGGTCCACTGGTCTTCCTCTAGAGGTAAGGATGTAGGAGGTAGCTCACGATCACACTGGAACCGGAAGATAATATGAACCACTCCGTGGTCAGGATAGCCGGATCAGAATACGGGAATGCAGAGCGAGACGTAGTCAGGAATGGCTGAGGTCTGGTACACTGGAGCAGAGATATAACGTGGTCAGCAAGCCTTGGTCTGGTACACTGGAGCAGAGATATAACATAGTCAGCAAGCCTGGGTCTGGTACACTGGAGCAGATATATAACGTGGTCAACAAGCCAGGGTCTGGTACACTGGAGCAGAGAGTCTGGGAAGTCAGCAAGCAGGTCTGGTACACTGGAATTACGCAGAATCGCCAAGTCAGGAACAGGAAGAAATTGCTCTGATGCTGCCCAGGCATCAGAGCAGGGTTTTAGTAGTTGCAGCTTTTGAATTCCCCGCCCTGCAGGTTATGTGACAGCGCTGCCGAGACCCAGAAGAGGAGAGAATCGCTGCGCTGGAACGGGGACAGGTGAGTTCGTAACACCCTATAACCAATGTATGGGTGTTTTTTATAATATGTACATTATGTTCAGTTTGTTAATGAGTCAGGCCCATAAAGTTACCTTATTTAGTAAGCATGGAATGGTTGCATCTAAGAGCAACAGAGGTTAAGCCTGAATATGAGAAGCATTAACCCATGAGCGTTCCTCAGGACCGACGTCCCTCCAATCCACCAGATACTTGACCACTCCTCTGTAAGTCTTTGAATCCATAATTTGTGTAATTTCAAACCTCTCCTGTTGTGAAAATTTGGGTACCACAGAGGAAGATGCTGGAGTGGAGAATCTGTTGATGAATAAAGGCTTGACAAGAGAAATGTGGAAGGAATTGGAAATATGGAGAAAGGCAGGAAGCTGTAACTTACAGGAGACAGGATTGATAACCTGTAGACTCTTATAAGGTCCGATGAACCAGGGAGAAAACTTCATTGAAGGAACCTTGAGACGGATATTCCGGGTGGAAAGCCACACCTTGTCTCCTATCTTGAGTGCAGGAACTGCCCGTCTTCTATCGGCGAACATTTTGTAGCGTTTGGAGGATCTCCTGAGACAGGTAACAACTTGGGACCAAATAGCAGAAAAATCTCATAGAAGATCCTCAACAGCAGGAACATTTGAGAACTTGGGATGCAACCCATTAACAATAAAGAACGGTGTAGAAGAGTTAGATTCATGAAACAGGTTGTTGTGAGCGAATTGGGCCAGGGCAAAAGATCGACCCAGTTGTCCTGGTTGGAAGAATAAAATATCCTGAGAAAGGTTTCAAGATCTTGATTTACACTTTCCATTTGGCTGTTAGTCTGTGGATGGTATGCAGAGGAGAAATTGAGTTAAATGCAGAAACATTTGCATAACGCACGCCAAAATATGGAAATAAATTGAACTCCTCTATCGGAAACAATCTCTTGAGGACAGCCATGGAAACAGAATATTTCCTTAATGAAGTGTTGTGCTAAGACTGAGGAGGAAGGGAAACCCACTAGGGGAATGAAATGAGCCATTTTTGAAAAGTGATCCACCATGACCCAAATGATGTTAAATCCTCTACTGGAAGCAAGATCAGTTACAAAGTTCATGCTGATGTGTGTCCAGGGTTTGGATGGTACTGGAAGAGGTAAAAGTGGACCCATAGGAGTCAGATGGGAAGATATGCGATGAGCACAGATGTTGCAGGCAGCCAAAAATTCCTTAACATCTGAGCGAAGGGAGGGCCACCAATAACTTAGAGAAATGATCTCATAGGTTTTAGGGAATCCTGGGTGTCCAGTGAACCTGGAGGTATGATACCATTGCAAAAGTTTCTTCCGAAAAGAGGCAGGAACGAATGTCCTCCCAGGAGGAGGAGTAAAAGACATAGAGAGCGCAAGTAGGCACTTAGGGTCCAAGATAGAATGACTTAACGGTGGATCGGAATACTGGATGGAGTCAAAGGCCCGGCATCCGCTTTCTTATTTTAAATGGCCCGGCTTGTAAGTCACATGGAGGTTAAAACAAGAGAAGAAGAGTGACCAGCGAGCCTGACGAGAATTGAGGCATTGGGCCATTTGAAGATAAGGTTTTTGTGATCAGTGAAGATAGTGACCACGTGTTGAGCCCCCTCCAGGAGGTAGCGCCATTCAGAAAGAGCCAGCTTCATTGCCAATAATTCGTTATCACCTATGGTGTAGTTTCGTTCAGCTGGTAAAAACTTGCGTGAAAAGAAGGCGCAGGGTAGGAGTTTGTTGGATAACGACTTTTGGGAGAGTACAGCACCTACACCCACTGCAGAGTCGTCCACTTCAAGGTAGAAAGATTGGGAGAGTAAATAGATTAGAGAATAGAAGCGCAAAAAATATTATATGCCAAAAATATTATATGTTTTATTCTATTAAAACATTGTATTAAAAAACAATTCTTAAATATAACAGTCTATGATTGTAAGACTCGATGGTGCACATGAGATCAAATAGTCTATTACCGCGGTAAACAGTGGATAGCAAAGAGGATTCTTTAACTTTATCAGCAGTCGAATAGAGATTAACTCTTAATATGTGCCGTATAACAATTTATAACTCATGGATAAAACAAGAGCTTCCAATAATTGTGGAGCTATAAGTCCCTCCTACAGTTGAATGCGTGAGCTAACCATGCGGAATTAGTAGTCCACAGATTGTCTCCTATTTAGGATTATACTCACTAAGACAGCCAATTTATTACCCAGCTCTGTGGGTGACGTATCCTCCAAGCTCACCTCCAAGGGAGACAGCGGTTAGCTATATTCTTTCCTCGGTCTACAGCACCTGGTATTAACAGGTGGTCTCCATTACAAGTACTAACCAGGCCCAGCCCTGCTTAGCTTCCAAGATCAGACAAGATAGGGCTTGTTCAGGGTGGTTTGGCTGTATGTGGTAATAAATGGTATATGATGAAAGCCTCAGTCAGGTGTCCAGAGCATAAGTAGTTGATATTAATAGGGCACAGCATCGTTGTTTCAAGCTAACTCAGAAGAGAGGGTGCAGAAATCAACAACGTAATACGCCACTGAGCGGATCCCTTGAGGATGCTGGCCGAGGCAGAAGAGACACGTCCGGGTTCGTCAAAAATCCAGCGGAATGCCGCTAGGAAGGTGGTATAATTACTAAGCAGAGGGTCATCTAAATGTAGGCAACCTTGGTCCTGTCAGTCGGAAGGTTCTGTGACTGTAACTCCAACTAAATAGAACATTGGTTTAAGAAACCACGACAGAGTTTGGGGTCCCCATCAAATTTAGCAGGAGTCGGTAGCCTGAGAGTGGAGGTAGTTGCGGCAGCCGCTTGATGAGCAGCTGGTTTCTCTGGAGGAGGAACGGGAGCAGAAAGACTGTATGGCTTGCAGAGTATCCAAGCGGACGGTCAGGGCTTTAAGGCACTGTAATAACTGGTGGTGTATAGAGTTCTGCTGTTCAACTCGTGCAACCAAATGTTGCAGCATGTCTTTAGCTGGAGGTTCTCCCGTGGGATCCGACATTTTTTGGCCTGTACTTACTGTCACGAAATTCACTTGTAATCTTAGGAACCCTTGAATCGCCCTGATTTGGCACAACTCATCCGAAGGGCGCGGGGTCTATGGAACAGGTGGTCATCGCCAGGAGCCCCCGTAGGTAGGTATGGTCTTTGCAGCCCCTGTCCCGCAGGCCGCTGCCCCTTGAGAGAGTATCAGGCAGATTGGTTTGAAGAGAAGTGAGCAGGTAGTGGAGTCACTGGAACAGCGTGGAAGTCCAATACCCTAACTGCAGACAGGATTCCAGAAGCAGAGAGGGAAAGAGCCACTTGCAGGGAAGTGAGCTCAAACAACAGGCACCTGACAGCTAGGTCAGGTGTTTTAAATATCCCTCCAGTAGATTTGTAGCAATGAGGGACGAGTGGGAGGCATTAAATGGAAGAACGGGTCTGCGCATGCGCAGACCCAAAAACAAGATGGCGTCTGCCATCGTAACGATGCAGCCGCGATAGCCGGGACTTCTGCCTGCCGGGGGAAGCTAAGACCGCCGGTACCCGCTTGCGGGACCGGCGTGTGACAAAAATATTGGAAACACTGGAATGGCAGCTTAGTCACCCTTGTGATCCCAGTATAATGGACTATGATTCCTATGATCCCTGTCAATTATACTGAAATAGCAAAAAATAAATAAAAACACACAAGCACAAGTATAAGTGCGATCAGCAAGTCATTGACACCCACACTCATCTGATGTTGCAGTGAAAATTTCAGTGATCTGTTTGGCTAATAATGATATAGGGTACACATAGAAGGTAGTCAGAACCTAATCAAGCATACCTTAAAAATCTACTGCTATTTGTGGCCCTAGTCATCCAGAAGAAGCCACTGGGAAGCAGTTTAAGTAAACTTCCTTATTAGTAATATGGGGAACGATTGTTTGTATGGAAAGAAGGGTACAAGCCTCCAACCAAGTACTAGGAGCCTTAAAGGCCAACTCAGGTTCTTGGTAGTTGGGCTTAGAAGAGAGCTAATATAGCATCACTGTTCAGCTTCAATAGCTTGACAAACTAAAATTCAAGTTTAGAAAGAGACTTATCTTCACTGGGTTTCCACAACAACATACTTGTCCCACTAGCTTTCAGCATTACACACTAAAAGGTATAACTTGCTGCTTTTTGCCACTTATCTCAGAGATGGCACTTTTTTTTTAGAAACAAAATACAATACTGGGTCAAGTGCATAATTAGTACGAAGTCAGCATGGTTGAAAACAAAACAAATGCAGGGAATATAGTTCTTCAGTATTAATTAGTTACAACTAAGCTGTGCAATACATTTAACTAATTGATGTTAAGAAATACTGTCAGTATGTCAGTATAAGCCTATTTACTGTGTATGTAATCAACTACAAGTTAACAGTCTACAGTCATGTTCATTCAGTCTAAAACAGTGGTTCCCAAAATTTTGCAGTTCGCGGCACCCTTAGAGTCTCCAAATTTTTTCAAGGCACCCCTCCAATATAATTATTGAGCAGGCCTGTTTTAGAAGTAGTGGGTCAAAAAATTGTAATAAGTATTTAGGTCAGGACAGAAATACTTATTTAGTTGTATGCAAAAATGCCCCCTCTGCATCCAGACACTTTGCCCCCTCTGCATCCAGAAACACTGCCCCCTCTGCATCCAGACACTCTGCCCCCTCTGCATCCAGACACACCTCTCCTCTGCCCCGCTGTCACCCTCCTCTGCCTCGCTGTCACCCTCCTCTGCCTCTCCTCTGCCCCGCTGTCACCCTCCTCTGCCTCTCCTCTGCCTCGCTGTCACCCTCCCCTGCCTCTCCTCTACCCCGTGGTCACCCTCCTCTGCCTCTCCTCTGCCTCGCTGTCACCCTCCTCTGCCCCGCTGTCTCCCTCCTCTGCCTCTCCTCTACCCCGCTGTCACCCTTCTCTGCCTCTCCTCTGCCCCACTGTCACCCTCCTCTGCCCCGCTGTCACCCTCCTCTGCCTCTCCTCTGCCCCGCTGTCACCCTCCTCTGCCTCTCCTCTGCCCCGCTGTCACCCTCCTCTGCCTCACTGTCACCCTCCTCTGCCCCGCTCTCACCCTCGTCTGCCTCACCTCTACCCTGCTGTCACCCTCCTCTGCCTCTCCTCTGCCCCACTGTCACCCTCCTCTGCCTCTCTTCTGCCTCGCTGTCACCCTCCTCTGCCCCGCTGTCACCCTCCTCTGCCTCTCCTCTGCCTTGCTGTCACCCTCCTCTGCCCCGCTGTCACCCTCCTCTGCCTCGCTGTCACCCTCCTCTGCCTCTCCTCTGCCTCGCTGTCACCCTCCTCTGCCTCTCCTCTGCCCTGCTGTCACCCTCCTCTGCCTCTCCTCTGCCTCGCTGTCACTTTCCTCTGCCTCTCCTCTGCCCCGCTGTCACCCTCCTCTGCCTCTCCTCTGCCCCGCTGTCACCCTCCTCTGCCTCGCTGTCACCCTCCTCTGCCCTGCTGTCACCCTCCTCTGCCTCTCCTCTGCCCCGCTGTCACCCTCTTCTGCCCCACTGTCACCCTCCTCTGCCTCTCCTCTGCCCCGCTGTCACCCTCCTCTGCCCCGCTGTCACCCTCCCCTGCCTCTCCTCTGTCCCGCTGTCACCCTCCTCTGTCTCTCCTCTGCCCCACTGTCACCCTCCTCTACCTCTCCTCTGCCTCGCTGTCACCCTCCTCTCTCTCTCCTCTGCCCCGCTGTCACCCTCCTCTGCCTCTCCTCTGCCCCGCTGTCACCCTCCTCAGCCTCCCCTCTGCCCTGCTGTCACCCTCCTCTGCCTCTCCTCTGCCCCGCTGTCACCCTCCTCTGTCTCTCCTCCGCCCCGCTGTCACCCTCCTCTGCCCCTCCTCTGCCTCGCTGTCACCCTCCTCTGCCTCTCCTCTGCCCCGCTGTCACCCTCCTCTGCCTCTCCTCTGCCTTGCTGTCACCCTCCTCTGCCCCGCTGTGACCCTCCTCTGCCTCTCCTCTGCCCCGCTGTCACACTCCTCTGCCTCTCCTCTGCCCTGCTGTCACCCTCCTCTGCCTCTCCTCTGCCCCGCTGTCACCCTCCTCTGCCTCTCCTCTGCCCCACTGTCACCCTCCTCTGTCTCTCCTCTGCCCCGCTGTCACCCTCCTCTGCCTCGCTGTCACCCTCCTCTGCCCCGCTGTCACCCTCCTCTGCCTCTCCTCTGCCTCGCTGTCACCCTCCTCTGCCCCGCTGTCACCCTCCTCTGCCTCTCCTCTGCCCCGCTGTCACCCTCCTCTGCCCCGCTGTCACGATCCCTCTAACTCTGAATATCAATGTCAGTGACAGCTGCTGCGGGAGAGAGGAGTCTACTGGGTCCCGGTGCCGGGCGGATTGGTAAGTTACTGTGTTCTTTCTTTTTTTTTTATATGTCTGGCCTGCGGCACCCCAGTGATAGCGCCGCGGCACCCCTGGGAGCCGCGGCGCACAGTTTGGGAACCGCCGGACTAAAATATTAATTTAAATATTTTTTTTTAATTAATTTAATAGCTGATCGGAAATTCTTCTTACTATCTTAACATTTAAATTTTAAAAAGTTCAAAGCAGTTCAATATATGTTGTGTTGCACGGTGTTATTCTATTTGTAAGAACATTTTTTTAAATTATTATATTTGCACCACTTATCCTTCAAGAAAATAATTAATTGGGCAAACAAGCTTGAATATCACACAATTGCTAACTGTGAGGCAATCAGAACACTCTTGATAGACAGATTTTTTTAGATCTAGTAATGGAGGTTAATGAAAAACTAAAGGTGGTCACAAGGACGTGTTATAAACCCACAGCCGAGAATTCATATTTAAGGGCAGACAGTAATTAGTATGCAAAATGCATAGAAAATATTCCTAAAAGGACAGTTTGGATCTAAATATAATTGTACAAGTAATGACTAATATAAGTAATATATTGTTATAAACACACTTCAGGGGCCCTCTAATCTTCGAAAGAGCCACACAATACCCTTAATCTCAGGAATTGGTTAATACTCTTTATTTTATAAAAAAAATAGACATATATATCTGCAATAACATATCAGCAGGCATTTTGTTTCAAACTGTAACAAACAAATCTGATAATAAAGCAGAAAGGATCTAAGAGTCACAAGTAAAGACTCTGAGGGTCATATGCAGCCCTAGGACCGCCTTTTGACTATCACTACTGTAGATAAAAAGGGCCTGATTCATTTTCAGACGTACGTCCATTTGTGTATCATACCTTGCTTGAAATAGCTCTGCACAAGCTCAGAAATGGACCTTGCGCCATTGAAAATGTGGAGGGAAGTGGAAGACTAATATAGACCATGCACTGAGGGTGTTCCGACATAGATCCACCAATTCAATTCCTTGGTTTCTTGTAAGTGCACTTGACTTCACCAATATCATTTGCACCAGCTACAGGTCACATGTAAATGCCGACCGCCAGTGGTGACTGACAGGGCATAGTCTTAGTTTTAAAAACTACACATATGCATGCCACAAGATAGCACAGTAAAACATGTATTTGTAAGTAAGGTAGACTACAGAAAGGCATTATATATATATATATATATATATATATATATATATATATATATATATATATATGAATTTTTATTTATGTATTTAATGTTAAAGATGCATATACTTTTTCTTAAAATCCATATTTTTATTAATGATTATTCTACTAAGAATTTTTAATTTATTTTTTAATATGCATTATTTGTTATGTGTTCTGATGTGACCTTATATTGTTCATATACTTTTGCGTATACTGCAGTCCGTTCTTTTCTATCTACGTACGAAAATTACTGTGTAGGCATTTTTGTCATGAAACTAGGAGTGCGTAGCTTACTGGGTTCAGCACTACTCACCAAAGAGGCGCGGAGTCTAACGTGTTCCAGGTCTTCGCCAGGGACCCCTGCAAGGGAGTATGGACTTCGCTGCGAGAGACACGCAGGTCACAGTCCTGAGTGGGTGCACCCAGTGAAGCGTGCAATATGGAAGAGGAGTCAGGCGGTCCGGCACAAGTCGTGCGTATCCAAGGAACAATAGGGAAATCTGAAGCGTGGTCAATAACAAGCCGGGTCAGGTACCAGGAGCACGGGAGACAGGAGAGTGGTCAAACGAAGCCGGGTCAATAGACGTGGAATCCAGGGACAGGGGTAGTCAGGAACGTAGCCGGGTCAATACCCTGGAAGGCACAAGAAATGTATATATCGCTGGAGCTCAGGAGACCTAATACTCTGGCACTCATTAGGTGCCAGAGCCTGGAATATATAAGGGAAGGGGGCAGGGCTACCTATCGGCAGTGGTGACGCTGAACACCACCGCCGGAGACTGTGGACAGCGTCCCGTTGCTAAGCAACGGGACGCGTGGTTGCCATGACCCGGAAGTGGGTTCCGTCTGGTTGCTAGGCAACCAGACGTCTATGGGCAGAGACAGGCGCCCGTCCCTGTGCGGAGGATGCGGCACAGGGACCGCGCCTGACAATTTCGCAATTACGTGAGATGTACGCTGATCACCATGTTTTGGTTTGGGATGTGATTTTGGTTCTAAAATGTATCCATGTTTTCGTTTTGTTACTGGTTTTGCCGAAATGTCCTAAACGTTTTTGGTTTTGGATTTGGTTTAATTAAAAATTGGGAAAAATAATTAAAATTATTTGATTTTGAGTTGTGTTTGCTCCTATATTACTATTTATAGCTTATTTTTTTTAATGAACTCTTCACAATTGTCCAAACTTTCACCAATTGTGGCTAAAGTCAGCAGCAAGCTGGTTGGTTAAAATTAGTGGCAGAGTAGCAGCAAAAATACATGGCAGCTTAATAAATTATACAATCCCTAGTGGCGTAGCAGTCTGCATAAAGTATCTACATGTGGTTTGAGATTAAAATGTCAATGTTGATTCGTCCTTTTTGCCAAGATCAAGTATAGTATCTAACCTAGTACAGTTGGTTCAGGATGCCCAGTGGGTCTTCTTGGTCTATTGCTGGAAGCCCGGTTGTTTTTGGAGTCTGAGTTGTCTGTGCACAAATTCCAGTTTGTTTTCAATTTTTGTTCATTTTTACGGGGTTTGGGCATAGCCTCATTATGGGCTACCCTCTTCCCTTGTTGTCAGAGGCTCCTTCCTTATAGGAAGGGCTGAAGAACCAGTTCCCTGGGAGAAGCATCAGTAGACATTTAACAAATGATGAGAAGCCAAGGGAACAATGTTAAGTGGAGCAAGATGGCTTTGTCCTTGGGACCTCCCACTCGGGTGTGATACATGTTCGACAGTTACATGATTGACATAATATGATGGACACCCTAATAGACAGGGTTGGAAAGTCAACAATAATGCCATTGACATTATTATTTGGAGGACAATTTAAATGTTGACAGTATTTATTAAGTGGACATTTGAAATGTAGACAACATTATCTCTAACCATAGCCCTGTCCCTAACCCTATCCCTAACCCTTTCCCAATCCCTAACCCTGTCCATATCCATTTTTTTAGTACTACCATTTTAAGGAGAAGTTGAAGTGTGTCATATGGAAATTGATCTGACAATTTGGTCAGAAGGAGCTGTTTTCATGTGTCACGATTTGTGTCATTTGGGCTGAGTTTTAATATAAATATTTCCAAATAGAAGAGTTTCTTTTTTTTTTTTGTTTTATGCCCAGGAATGATAATGCACTTATCATGGACTGAGGTAGTGGTAACTCTGGTGGCTGACTTAGTTAAACACAATCATCATAATTCTCTTTATTATCTCGTTCAACTACAACACATCCATTTTCAGATTCACAATTATCCCTCTCATCGTCCTGCACATTTGCAACTTCCATAGTAGCCTTCCAGGTTTCTATGTGCAAATCATTATCATTAATATTAATATTACTAGTACTACTACTAATTCTCACATTTCCACATAGCTCAGAAATTTGGGAAGGAGGCTGCTCTATAATGACAGTGTCATAATCTGAAACTCAGACTCACATATTGAACTCACGGATACTCTCCTTAGGCTCTTCTCTAGATTCTGTGAGTGCCCTCAGTGTTATTTTCAGCACTGATCTGACTGTTTGGAAGTGATAGTGACAGACCTACACTTTAAGCGAGAAGGTGGTGATTGGGAAGTTAAGGAAGATGCATGACCATGCTGGGCCCTCTATTTTCCAATGGCCTTTCTAGTATGTATACCAGTACCAGCAGTAGCAGGACCCTCACTAGCAAAAAGTGGGCATAGTCTGAGCCTTGTCTTGCCACTGCTGGTGGTGTAGCGAATGTTAGCTTTTTGTTGGACAAATCATCTCATTAATCAGAAACTTTGCTCTTAATCCTCCTCCTTACAGCAAGACCTGATGTTTTCTTTGAGATTGAATTTGACAAATAGTCTTTGGATTTTAAGGACATGACCTTTTTTACTAGTAGAAGTCGTAACAGTAAAAACACTACTACTGCCAATACTGGTACTGGGATGCTCCTGATCTGTAGTGTGATCCATGGTTGCCAGGAGGAGTGATGTTACTTGAACAAGTTGGGGCTACTTGTAGCTGTCTGTCACCACATCAGGTTAACATCCAAGAAGTAAGGGAAAGGAGGGAATGTTATCTTACCATTCTTATGACACTGTTCTACAATATGCTTATAATTTTAAAAAAATTGTTCTTATTCCTTAACAAAGTAATTTTATATTTTTTGGGGAGATTATACTACTCAGAGTCAAAGAAAAAAACACCCTGTTTTTTGGGGGTTACTGCTGCTCAGATTCAAGCACAACACCCTATTTTTTGTCTTCTTAATAAAGATGTCACTGACTGCCCCTGACAAAATTTTCTTTGAGTACAAATGAAAAAAAACCTTTAGAGAAAAAGTTTAGAGAAATAAATATATTGTGCTTTTGGGGTTCGGTAATAAATGTAGACACCGTATATGTTTGCAGATACCCTGTCGACATAAAAATGTTGGCAAGCTAAATGCCGACACTTCCATTCACATTCATTGTGATTGTCGACATTGTGATATCGACAATCAGACTGTCGACATTTTCAAGCTATCCCCAGAATGGAAGTGTCAGCATTTAGCCTGCCAACATTTTCATGTTGGCAGGTTAACTACCGACATTTCCAGTGTCGGAAATGTGACCACATCCCAGTTTTTTGGTGGATGCTGCTCACAGTTAAATCTTGTTTTTTGCCCGCTTCATAAAGATGTCACTAAAACTGACCCTCAGAAGTTTGCTTCTTTCACTAGAAAAATGTTGGATTTTAAATTAAATAAATGTAATTGTTTTTTGGGGTGTGTTACTCAGAGTCCTATAGCAACAACACCCTGTTTTTCTCCACTAAATAGAATTGGAAAGAAATACTAGTTCAGAATAATATTATATATAGTACCATATAATAGAGATATATTTAGTATACTATAGTATATATACACATAGTAGCCAGTACTCTATCTAAATGCTCAGACAGACTGACACCCATCAAACTATTTTAGCTGAAAGATCACTGCATAAATAAACTGCATTTAAAATAATCACAGCTATTGTTTTCTATGTAAAATTCCCTTCACTCTGTCTAACTCTCTAGTCACTCTCTACACACTATTAGAACATAGGGAGGGCAATATATATATATAGAATATATTGTTATATATGGAAGTATTGTTACTTTATGTAGTTATCTCTGGTGGTCTTGTGGAGGACTCACCTAGCTGCTTCGGGGCCCGGTGAGTGTCTCCGGTGTTGCACTAAATCACTGGGCTCAGTAGCAAATCCGGAGCGATACGCTGCCGACTCCTGTCAGGTCTGGTCAGAGGATCAATCAGGGCTCACCACCCAGACAATTACTTTTTTGGCGCCATGCCACCATTCAGTCAGCGCATGACATCGGCGCACCATAGGCTGTTTAACACGCCACTCACCACCATTCAGTCAGTCCAGAGCTGGAGAGCACAGTGTAGAGGAGCAGAACTACGTGGTAGACACAAGAGAAGAGTGATGGAATCAGTGGAGTGAGGCTACAGGGAGGGTTACCCTCAAGAAGCAACAGGAGAAGAGGTGGAAAAGAAGACTGAAGACTGCTTGCACCAAGGGGATCAAGAAGAAAAGACAGCGGTGGGGGAGCGTTGGAGAAGACCCCGGAAGACGCAGGAACCAGGTAGAGGCCCCATGGGCAACACCTCTCCCGGGGCCCCAGCCCACATCTCGCTCTTTCTTCCTTTCTAAACAGCGAACACAAGGCTCAAGCCATATTCCGGGTACAAGACCTGAGCAGCAATTATGGAATTATGGTTGGCTAGGAAACCAGGATAGAGAGCCCCTGAACCCCTTTGAGTACCAAACAAATAGGCCTAAACTCCCTTGTGTACCAGGCAAGTAGACCTGAGGCACCACTAACAGACGGAGGCCTGAGTCATCACCAGAAGTGGAGACCTGACTGAATATTGTGGAAGTTCAGCAGCGACTACAAAGCTGGTGCACCCAAGACAGATACATGCCAAAAGCCTGTGGCCCTCTAAGTAGGACAGTGATTGGGTTGTGATCAACTTCGGTCAGGGGCTGGGCAGTAGCCTTGGAAGGGGTGCCCTGCTGACCAATGACTGAGACCAGTGTGCTCCCCAGGAGGGTAGGAAAAAATAATGTTTTTGTGGTGATGGAGTCTAATTTGATCCCTGTATTTGCTCCCCTTCAGCTGAAGGCCAATCACTGCCTTAGTTCCTTGAATTGTTCGCTGCACATGGAGAGTAGGCAACAGTACTACCCAATTGGCAGTATAGCCCAGCCCTGGTTTGAGCTACAGCAGTTTAGGCAGTTGGTTTCAATTCAGTGTGCACGGATTTGACTTCCAGTAACCATGGTTGGTGGTTCCACTTCCAGGCTGTGTGTTCCATGTAGCTTACACTGAGTTCCAGCAGTGGCCACTGACGGTTCCAGGCGAGTTTCCCCGCTTAGCATCACATTGTTTCAGACTGGTCCCTGAGGTGGACACTTGCTAGTCTGTGGAGGTGTAGCCTCCCCTGTAAGCCCCTTGGTTGTAATTAGGTGTTCACTGTTAGGAAAGAGGGTAGGTTGTGCTAGTAGTTTATCCTGGTATTTCCCTATAGGGTTTGGGAGTCAAGCCCTACTGAAGGTAGGTTCCTGGTTTCCTCTCTCATCCATGTATGCTGTATTGGTGTTTTGGGAACTGTGTGTGGTACCTAGAGTTAGCAAGTTGTAAGTTGTGCAGACCTTGTCACAGAGACTGTTGATAGGATCAGGGACTGACTGTTGTGTTATAGCTAGTATAGGTGTGGTTGGCACATACCAGCTGGAAGATAGAGTGTGGGTGGGCTGTCTTCTTATTGCCCTGTTCCAATAGGCACTGATAGACAGAACGCTGATGAGCGCAAAAGGAAGGCAGTAAGTCCCGGTGAGTGTCACCTTCCTGTGTTAGTCCTCCTCTTGGCAGAATACTTCTTTGCACTAAGTATTCGCAGCCCCATGTCCAGGCCAGAACAAATCAAGGGAACAGCCAGTGGCGTATAGAGTCGTGTCTATACTTACAACCGTCCACTTGTGCAACTGTTATTTTCCTGTGAGTACTCCTACCTCCTGGTGAAGGAACTATAGTGTGGTAAGGTAGAAGTATCAGTGTGAGTCCATCATCTCCCGCAAGTGTTGCAGTCTAGCGAGGACAGGAAGTCAGGCAGTCTTCAGCCGTCCGCATCATGCTGCTATGCATACACGGACAAAAAGTTTGACTTTCCCGACTTTCTTCAAGAGACCCTGACTGAGATGGACGCAGTTTTTGTAGCTGCATACCTATATATGTTATAAGTCCCCAGATACCTCATAAACAGTGACCAGACACTCCCTATGTATATTAAAGGAGTCTGCCCACAATAACTATATACTGCACGGATGTGCAGCTTACAATATAGCTTTATAAAAAACCATTTACATATATATAAATATACAAGTGTATAGTCAATTGTTAGATTGCTGACTAACATTAAACATCTCTAAGTACCTGCTTTTATTTTGCGGAAATTACATTTGGCCTCATTTTCCGATCTTATTTTGACTACTCGAAACACCAAATCTCCAATCTCTGGGATTTCTCCAATTCCGAACCGCTTATTTCTAATACTTACAATCAGATTGAAATGAAAACGTATCTTAAGATACAATTGGGTGTGAAAACAGTCAGAACTATGCTCAAGTTCAGTGCTCTTTGCGTGCAAGTTACATTCGAACTTGTATCAGGCCCAGTAAAAAAAGTGTTTGTAAGAAAGGAGGGAATGACAAATGCTTTATATTCTTTATTAATAGATTTTCACAGGGACAAAAAGCAGTTTGGAATATTGTTAAGAGTCACTGTGGTATTCTAAAAATGATTTTTGCATTTAAAGCAAACTGTAATGATAAACCTATATTATAGTATTATTTAGGAAGTCTAAAGCGTATATTTATCAAGCTGCGGGTTTGAAAAAGTGGAGATAGTGCGCAGAGCAGCCAATCACATTCTAGTAATCATTTATTTAGTACATTCTACAAAATGACAGCTAGATTCTGATTGGTTGTTGTCATGGATATGCTCCCAGCTGCCGTAAATGTGGGTGTTTGCTGTAAGAGGTTACACACAGTCTCTCTCTACCTATCACACAGGTTATAGACCTACTGAATCGCCCCCCACACAGGGCTCTCACACCCCCACACACTTCAGGTTTTGCCACCACCTATTGAATACGACAATAGGACCCCAATATACTGTCCCACATTGGCACACCAGGCTTCTGGCTACCCACAGGCTAGCAAGGCCCACACCAGCAAACAAAGAGTTAACTCTTCACACCTTCAGACTCTTGCACAAATGTAAATGCAAGCACACACTAAACTTGTTAATCAAATGTATCAACATATCACACACCGGCATTCAAAGAGTTAACTTAGTAGAGCTATATTCTTCTTGGCAGGCTAATGGATTTGATAGAGTATCAAGGACACAACTTACTAAATTTATATATTTAATATACAAAAGTACAGAGCATTTAGATATAAAAAATTATCAGTTGACATAACATACACAAGCAAAGCAGATTAAAATAAAAGGGGTTACATTCAGAGTATCACTTTCATGAGTTGTATAATCTTTGCCATGAGACATTGGCTAGGAATATGGACAGCTTATCATTGTGGATTGATATTCCCAAAAGACTGGCAATTTGTTGTAACTGGTCTCAGCTTTTTAAAGACACCTTTCCCACCTCCCAATCACCATTTGCATGTTGTCTGATTTACTACCCAATTCTACTATGTGACCTAACTTTTCTGTGGAGCGTCACACAGACCCAATTTTATTATTAATAAATCCCCTATGAATTTGTCCATCTTTTGATTCCAAACAGGCCTAGATACAGTGTCTTAGTAGAGCTTACCCTCATTTTCTTAACGTCTCTATGTGACAGAATGTCTAATTTGGCATATGAGCTGCCCTTTATCATGCTATTGAGGAATATGTGGCTGATCACAACTTTTATTGATTTTAAGTGGCATATTTTAAAACTGACTTCTTTTGACTATATACAATTATAGCCAAGTCAGCACATGGCCTCTTTGAGTCAGACACCCTTCTGAGCGGTTCCTAAAAGTCTATTCTGGTGTCCAAAAACTAACTTGTGTCAGGATATAGCTCACAGCAGGGGCTCTTTGAAGTTGCAACAGGTGACACTGCTATCTCCTCACATTGGAATGTGTAAAGCAATCAAATACACATACAACAGACTTCACATTTTACACTTTAGTAGCTAAACTAATCAATGGATTGAATTGATATACCATATTTACACTGCAGTTATGATTTAGGCCTTATTTCCCACAAATAAATGATGGGCTAACCCTTATAAATAACTGTAAGTTCTCTATGTTCACGACAGTTGCTATACTCAACATTTCCACTTTTTCAAACCCGCAGCTTGATAAATTTACCCCTAAGTGTCTCATGTAGCGTTGGACACATTTTACAAAAAAAATGCAATCGCAAAAAAAGTCTTAAAAAGGGACGTAATTTCTTACTTATTCTGAGTTGCACATAACTTAAGTTACGTGTGACTTAGCATATTATGTTAAATGCATCTGCTGGATGAAGATACATTTAAAGCATATTATAAGCATTAAGAGTATGATATGCTTTAAGCGTATCATGATGCAGAAGAGACGGCAGTCACTGTGATCAAGTTGATGATGGTGATTGCCATTTTAAGGTAGAAGAAAAAAAAATGCTAAAAAACCTCCCCGTCCTAAAGTGATCCAAGCAGCACTTGCTCCATTTGCTTCAATTGTGGTGAGATGAACAACATGGTGTCACTCTGCTAAATCTGCAATCAGCACCAGGATATGACAGGCTGGGTTGATCACACTATGATAGCAAATAATTTGACAAAACCCCAGCATGTTCATCATGGGGATGCATTCTCTAGGTTAACCGGGACCATGAAAAAATGATGTGCCCCTTCAACCAGGACAAAAACATGTCGGAGGATCTTTGGATAATAAAGTATTAAATGATAGAAAAAAGTATTTTTCTATGTGATACTACTGATTCCAGCAAGTCCTGGCAGTCATAAACTGATTGGGTATGCTAACGCTTGATTGGTCAGACTGTCAGAAGGCCCTTCTGATTAGTTAGTAGTGGCTAGATCCCACAATGTTTCAGTCACAATGAAATACATTGATACGATTGACACATTTTATGTAAGATGAAGCTGAATCTACATAAAGAAGTACGTTTACACATTTTTTGTACACATGTACACTACAAAAATGTGTATTTTTACACAAAAAAGAAAATGTCCAACTCTACCTGAGCCCTAACTGTATAAACCACATTTTGGCACCTACCTGTAAGGAGCAATTTATCTTAAGGTCCCTCCCAACTTGATCTGACACTAGAAATGAAACCATGTGGTGATAATAAATGTGATAAATGCACAGTCTGCTCTCTTCTGAAATGTGAGGATCATTTTAAATCTAATGGAAATAAGAACAAAATCTAAAATATTAGTTTGTACATTAATTATGACATAAAAATAGAACACACAGCTTGTAAAGAGCGCTTATTTTCCCTATAGAAAATAAATATTTGATATTACAGTAATATAATAAAATGTATTGGTTATTTAACAGTTATTTACCAAGAAAATATGATCTGTATGTATAAATTGAAACATCTTTGAACGCAATGTGGACGCAACACGTGTTTAGACAAAAAAAAGGACGTAACTTGCATGCACATACTCCCGTATTCAAGAACAAGCAGATTTCAAGAAACATTTCTATTTGCTACTTCTCTCTCTCTCTATATGTGTGTGTTTGTGTGATTGAAATTACACACCTTGTAAAATTGCAATCAGGATGTTCTTAATGCGTGCTGTACATAAAAGGCATTTTTATAGTTTCTCTTACTTGCAAGCACATGTTCTGACATCCATACTTGACATGCATCTTTATCAGTCGACACTTACACCTGTCCTGTAGCTGGTGCACGGGATACAGCTAAAAGACATGTACCTAAGAGATACCCAGATCTTCAATCGGATTAATGTGCTTATGTTCGACCTCGGCATGCCCTTACTGTACATTGCATAAGTGCATCTGCACCTTCCCTTCCACCCTTTTTGCCCCTCACTTGGAAATGTAATTTGCGTTTGGACATGAATTGCATGCAATTGCGTTCACTGGCGTAATGTCCATTTCTGAGAATGTCCAGATCAATTTCATGCAAGGTTCAACTTACATCCACAGATGAATCAGACCTTGAGTGTTCATCTTCTGTACCAGGGTGAGGACAATGCATATATGCATGTATGAATCATAATAATCATGAGCTTCTTAGGTATGCTTTACAAGTATACCATTTTAACTTTAGTCAGATGTGTTTCAAAAAGAATTCAGTCTCCCCTTACAAAGTAAACACATCTTTAATTCCTGAGTGTTCCTAATTAAAGATATATAAGGTAAACATAATCAACTCTAGTATCGTCCAGGACCTCTATCAAACTATTACACACAAAGAACTATATAAAGTACTAGAATCTGGTGTTGCTCGGCTTTAAATCTTTAAGTTATTAAATTATCAATGAGTTGGGTGTAACTGTCAACATTTTAAAAATTATTAGCAGTTAAAAAGTCAACCAAATCCAGTGGAAGACAAAGACACCCTGTGTCAAAGATCTGCCCAGCGTACACCAATGGGAGGTCCAACTGGGACCCCAACCACTCGTTTAGGCATCCCAGGCAATTGCCACCCTCTGTGAAGTTTTCATCCAAATTCATCCAGTCAAAGGCCCAGAACAGGCTCCCCAGGTCAAAGTTCTGCCTCACGTACACCAATGGGGAGGTCTGACCGGGCCCTAATCCCCCTAAAACATGGCCAGGTTCCAGCTGGACCACCTTATGTTGGTTTCATCCCAATCAGTGTAGAGGTGTCTGAATGCAGGCTCAGAACAGGCTCCCTGTGTCAAAGTTCTGCCAAGTCTACACCAACAGGAGGTCCGACCAGGACCCCAACTCCCTTAAATACTAGTCAGGATCCAATTGGACCACCTAGGGTTGGTATTTTTACAATCGGTGCAGGTGTGTCCAAATGCATAACCGGACAGACAAACAGACCAATGATTTTTATATATAACATGACAGTCCACACAATATTAGAGAAACAGTCCCATCTTATTTACAAAATTATTCAAATTTATGGATGTATTCACTGATTCATTCAACCTACAAAATTCCTAAAAACTAAAAACTCATGTATTTACAGTGGATTTAATTATATATCCTCTATTTGTAAAGCGAATACTACATACTACTACATACATTGTGTAACTTCTATTGTTAAATGAAAAGTAAAGACTCTAAATACTATAAAAATTTAAGTGGATTTCATAGTGATATGAAAACAAAGAAAAAATGGGTAGATGAAGGAATTAAAGGGAAGGACATCATTCAGGAGAACCCATTGAATTACATTGACTCATTAGGTCCCACTGGAGTCTTCCGAACCTGTTTCTTCCACAAATAGTGTTATCCACAAGATATACTCCTATGAGTATAAGACCCATTGGTTTTCCTTAATGCACCAGGACTTACTGTGTATGATATTATATTGCTAGGCCCCCTCACCTCTGGGCCCAGAAGTAGCTGCACTACTATACCTTGTATAGTACCACCCCTGCAATCTGACATGGCAGGTTACAAAAATCTCTAAATGTTTGACTGTAAAAGTAACAAAATATCTTATTTGTAAGATAGTCCGGTAGTATGGAATCTGTGGCACTCTGTAAATAATCACTGATGACGATGATCTGCTCTGAATATGTACTGTATGGTATTTATTTACCGGATTGGGTATGAATTTCCAACTTTGAAAATACCACCCAGCAGTGTGGGAGGAGCCCTAGTGCTGTCAGCATGGGGCTGGTACCCCTAGGGAGGGCTTCATATTTTTTTTTACAGACCCCAACTCGTTAGGGAATCCAACCTGTGCTGATAAGCCTGAGGCTGGTTGGTATCAATGCTGGGGGACCCCCTGCTGCAGGTTTTCCTGCTATAGTATTACCAGCAGCAGCTGGCTGAGCCTAGGGCTGGTTGAATAAGCTGTTTGTACCCCTGATTTTCCTCCAACCAGCACTAGAATGGCAGCACTAGGGTTAAAATAACTGGGGAGGGCAGTTGGCTTTTTTTTTTTCATTTCACTCTTTACTGCCGGTGGGGTTTGGCGTCTGGCAGTGCCGTTTTAATGTCAGCAATGTGACTGCATTTTAAATGTCAGAAATCGCACTCATCTGTATTTTCACTGTCGAAAATATGACTACCACCGTATTTACCCACCTATGTAATTTCTTCCGCTGCCAGCAAAGAGGAGATAATGTTAAAGCACTCCTTCAGTATGCAACCTAGTACATATGTGAAAGACCCAACTAAATTTTTAAATGTACAATCAAAACATAAGTACTCTGGCGCTTACAAATATTAATTTAATATCGATAGATTAGAAATTCAAAGTTCCAAACTGACACAACTATTACTTCTGTATGAATATTCCACAGGCCCTATATGTGTTCTCTCCTTGTTGAATAAAAGGATTTCCTCCTAAATGCTGGCTCCCCAGAGGAAGAAGAAGAGAGAAGGAGAAAAAACAATATGGTGTAGTACACTGTATTGTGGTGTAGTATACAGTCCACAGGAATAAGCACTTGTGCAGGAATGGAACTCTGCATTGACAGACCCCATAGCAAAGTTTGGGTAAGGGCCTGGTGATGCAAATTTAACCTCCTGGGGGTCCCGCACTTTTCTGAGAAAAGCAGAGAGGGATCCTGTTCTGAGTATGGTCAGCAAGTATGTACACATTGAAGAGGATCTGTTCTACTCTTTTTAGAACAGAGCGGTTGCCTCAGAGTGATGTGGGGGCCCTGGCTGTGCAGGGAGCCTCCTATAGGATTCTCAGTGATGGGGGGCACTAACATTGCTGGGCCCTTCTTACCTCTAGGCCCTGTAGTGTTGGCACATCCCGCACCCATGATTTTCCACCACTGCTGATGTAACACCTTTCTTGCATATTTATTCTTAAACCAGAAAAAGCCTTTATTTTGTGGGCAATACACAGGTCACTTCACAATTCATTTTTGCTCTACATTTTAGGGCTTGATAAATAGAAGAATCCAGGTAAATACTTAGTAAGGCATATGTGGAGTTTAAGAAGTTCACAGAATGGTGTGATGTGATTGATATGTGAGAGTTGGAGATTTCTACATTTTTTTTTGCTTTCTTGCTAGATCTGCTCATTGTTTTTTCTATAATGTACTTTATGTCCTGATTTTCCATACAAATATAAAAATTATAGATTTTGCCTGTACTATTAAGTACTGTTGGCAAATGTTCACAAAATTTGCAAATCCTTTACCTGTTTTAATGAGATAGAAGTGACATACTTGCTACTTTATGTTTATGGCACAACTTAGTGATAAAATAGCAATGGTACATGCTTTTTCTAGGCACCTATGCCATGTCACATATTTTTATACACATTTAATAGCTTAAACAGCACATGAACTGTGATCAATTAGTAGACAAGTTGATCTAATTTCCACTGGACTAATAAAATAATATATAAGCTTTATTGCTATCTGTTGATATGGGTTACTGCGCATCAATGCACCATATTATTAAATACACCTAGTACCCAACCAGATCAGTCATCAAAAGCACATATGTAGAAATGTATGTACACCCTGCCCTAGGACAGCAGCATTGCAGGGGCGGCTTCCTGCTCAATTTACACATCACTGTTTTCATTATTTAGTGTACAAATAATTTGTTATTTATAATTATAAACATTTAGCCTTTGGTTCATAGTGTTGAATAATCTCCATGTATTTATTTTATATAGAAGGGATACAGTAGGGTTTGGGACACTTGAGAGTAAAGGTAGTAGAAAGCAGCAAAGGAAAAATTGGCTAAGAGGTTCAAAATATAAAGCCCGGGGCCCGTCAGTCATGATGTTGCAGATACAATCATAGCTGCCAACATTTTAAACCAATTTTTGGGACACTGCCTTTAAATAGGTGCATCTAAGAATGTCATACACTGTCAGATTTGACAAGCCGCCATACAAAACAACCCCCATCGTAACCTTTTAAATAAACTTGGCTATAGTGTATTTTATTGTAATTCAAATGCCCAGCTTTAATACTAGGGAGAATTGTACTGGGAAGTTGGCCATAACTGAAAAATATGGACATTTCCAATGACAAAAACATTGGGACAGATCTTTAACATCTTGAACTGTAGCTGGAAATTAAAGACAATTTGCATCTTCCGGGCAGGATCCTATCCACCGTGTCTCATATCTGTCTACCTCATTTGCCCCTATGATGCTCTACACTGCATTCTTTGTGTGACCGCTATGCCGATTACTTGCTCATACACATGATATTTGTACTTGTTTTTGTGCTACCTGTACTGGTTCGAGCATTACTCATACTTGTTTTTTTTTACCACCTTTGCTATTATGCTTAATTGCATGTGTTATTATAGTCATGTGTATTTATGTAATTGTTATATAATTTTAATATATCTGCATGCTGACTGTTCAGCTCTGCAGAATCTGTTCCACCTTATAAATAAATGGTAAGATTGATGATAATGATGATGAACTTTGCAAAACAGTGGTTGGTTATATTTTCCTACCAATGTCAGTTGAACAATAGTATAGAAGAAAAAAGTTAGAACTATTCTTTTTGTTTAAGCCCTTCCTCTAGTTATTCTTTATGCCCCTCTTTCCATGCTGAGTAAGGTCATTTTTGGCAGCACACACAATCTTATGAAAACAGCACTAAGGTAATGACAGATGTTTCTACCAAGTAATGAAGTAACTGCATGTGATAGACATGTGTGCGGCTCCTGCTGCCATTGGAACTTTGGGAGGTATAATGGGGAATATCATTAGGGTCACAGGCCTCATGAATAACAATTGACTCTTTGCAAAATGGGGCTTGATAGATTGACTTCCCATTGTCAATTATTGCACTGCGGAAATGAGTTATGAATTATACAGTAGAGGCATACTGCTAGTGTCAGCTTATTTTGACAGTAACCCATGGTCTACCAAATGAGGTAGTGTTTTGCATCTGAACACTTTATTAGAAGGTGTATTTAGCTGTTTAAACACATTATCAATGAAATACTAAGACAGTTTAAAAAAATCTATATTTTTTAAATGTGTAAAATGAATTATTACAACATTTCAAAGTGTTCAATTATAAAAGTTTACATTGTTTTAAATATTTTTTAGCATTTATTTATGATGCTCATTTCACTTGCTATCTTGTTATTTAGACATTTTGGTCACATTTTTTATGGAGGATTTTAATACATGTTGGTTTGAACAAATAGTGATTGAAATAATTTAATATAATAATATTTTTAGTGATTTAGAGATAAGTTTGCTAATCACCAAACTAGTTGTTAAAACCTCCCAAACAATGCAGACAATGCTAAATCATTGATATCACAGATTTCTCCAGTGTTTACTATAGAACAGAAGAAATTCATAAAGGATTAAATTAGTAAATTGCTGTGAAAAATGCTGAAACTGTTTCCATTGGTTTGGCACACTCAAAATTATTTAAAAACCAGTGAGATAAAAATATAAAAAAACAATATTGTATGCATGTACTGAGCGTTTTTCATGGCAATTCATATGGTTTCTACATGTAGCGCACTCACTGGAAACCCCATTGAAATGAATGGGAAAATCTCCAAGTTTTTTTACATCACCACTGGTAAATCACATTTTATTAAGTCAATCAAAATCTCATAAATTTGGAAGAAAATAATTATTTGACATATTTGAAAATTAGGACAAACAATTACTGAGTTTATGGTGATTTCGATTGATTTAAAAAGGTGAAAGAATCAACCTTTAATAGAGTCCGCTCTAAAATTCTACAACATTGAAAACACTGATAACTATTCAAAATAAAAATAATTAATCAAAATACTAAAAAGGGTAACATCTATCTCTATAGAGTCAATTTAGTCCCCTTGATTCCGAGATGCCGAATACAGTTTCGGCTATGGAGATCCAGCAGTTACTCCTGGCTAAAAAATGCTTTTTAAACTTTTATATTTGCTGCAAACACTCCCTAACCACATTCCCCCTGATACTTCACTGATATTCATAGACTAGTTTAAGAATTTGTCTGGGCAGGGAAATCACCCAGATTTAAAAAGGAGTTTCTCTATAGGCAGAAAGAACAAGGGGGCCTGCAGTTACCCTTCTTTTGAAAATATCACCAGGATTTTCTGCTAAACAGAATAATGGAGTGGATGAGAGCCCCTGAACTTAAACATTGGGTCGCTATTGAAGGCCAATCCATGGGACTTCCCCCGCTGTCCTCCCGTGGCTGCCCAAACAACTTCACTCCTCCCATCACAAGATTGGGCCTACTCTCCAGTGCTTTGCCAGACTCCGCAATCTAGACTGTATTTTGTCCCCAATTTTCCTGCTTACCCCATTGTCTTTCAACCCGGATATCCCCCAGTGCTGTCGCTGAGTACCTTACAGTCATGGTCTCAAAGGGCAGAAGTCAGGAGTTGTCCTCTGATGTCAGATGATCATGTGTGCGCCTTCCCGGTTCTGCAGGACAAACTGGGCCTAAGCCTTTTTGACTTTTGGCTATACCTCCAAACTAGGATCTACTCGCATACTAAGCTGTCCTAGTGGGGGGTGGGTAGGATCCTGACTAACTTGGAGGAGTTGTGCTGCACGTTTCAACCACTGAAACTTATGATTCTGTAACATACTCATCTTCAACTTATTTGGTCTCCTCTTTGGGATACGATGGTCCTCGAGACTGGGACCTGGAAAGAGTGGCGATGACCAATTGCAGACAAAAACTTTTACATTCACTCTGGTTAGTTCCACTAGCCTTTTGGTGTTGGAATATGACAAGCTGGTACAGGTGCCTGTCCCAGGCTAGTAATATGTTCAAGGGTGTCTCAGGGTCCTGCGGGAGGTGTAGCTCAGGGCTGGGGACTCTACTACATTAGGATGTCCAGTGCCATGTGGCCCTGAATTCTGGATACTGAATGTCACTGATGTCTCGATCTCTCAGTATAAGAAATCATTGATCCAACACTTGAACAACACTGCAGTGGTTGTAAATCCGGTACATTCGAGGTCTACTGCCCTCCTATTGTGTTAGACTGCTTTAGACGGATTGGCCTCTATATGGCTATAGATAACATTTCTTTTTCGAGCCCAAAGTGACTCACTGACTTCACGGCCATGTGGCTCTGTTGGCTCGAATTCTCCTTCCAACAGGTCCGTGAAGACACGTGCCTGCCCCAGTACACTTCCCTCGCTCATTTAGGTTGGACCAGTCTTGAAGACTGGCGGACCCCTCCCACCCTCCACACTCCTTATCACTAGCAAGATGCCTTGAGGTGGCTCTGGAGACTCCCCTTTTCCTCCTCCACTACCTCAAATCCCTCCTCCTCCTCTTTTAAACGCTGTCTCTCCTCTCTCTCTTGCCTCTTCATTCTCTCTTTTAGCCATTATATATATTATATTGTTATGATGTACTATTTAATTATGCTTGTTATCACCGCAAAGGGGTCTTTAGCACCTACCTTGATAAAGACCCTTTCTTTGGGTCGAAAAGCGTCGGAGGGTGCAAGCTGAGTGTGGCAAGAGAACTTACCGTGATCTAACATACAGATGGGAAGTGTTTGCTGTCAACAAATTCTGGGACTTGATTAACATCTTTATGATATGCTTGCTTCTGGCATCTCTCTGGTAGGACTACCTGTACCTCTCATTTGTTCCATTTGAAATAGTTTTTATATGGAATTGTTTTTGTTCAGTGTTCAATAAAATCTTTGTTTTTGATTTTAAAACCTATTGTACCAGGTTTTTCCTTTCAATTTTTCAATTTTCATATTGTGATGATCTACATGAAAACATTCCATCTATAACCTTGCCTCATTCCAAGGCAATCACTCTAGATTTCTTAAAGATTTAAGATACACAAAATTTCAAGATTATATCTAGTAAATGTGCTACTTATATGGAAGATTCACTCTGGAAAGTGGTCCACAAGTCTACATGTTACGATGTTTCTGTCACAAGTCGATGTTTTGGAAGTTCACTTACGAGAGGGAACTCACCGTTTGGATGAACAATTTCAATTATGAAGTACTACATTCAATTTGATACTTATGTATTTTAACTTTATTTGTTAATACAGTGTTGCACTATTATTCCTATTTTTGTTTTTGTTCTACGTGTTTGGATCACATTGTTGAAAATCTACGAAGATCACCCAGATACTGAATTGAATAGAAGTATTTCTCTTCTATATTATAATATTAGAGACAAAGGTCTATGAAAGATAGATAGCGCTTAAATACTTCTTTATTTTTGTCTTTGTTTCTGTTATTCCTTTATCAACGCATATATAGTTGATCTAAGATTGTTTTAAGCTGCAATTGATTTTGAAGTGCTGTAAAGAACCCACTCTCTTTATCATATTTATTTCTAATATCTAATCAGCCAATAATGTGGCAGCAACTCAATGCATAAAAACATGCAGACAAGGTCAAGAAGTTCAGTTGTTGTTCAGACCAAACATCATAATAAGGAAGAAATGGGAAGTAAGTGACTTTGACCATGGAATTATTGATTGTGCGGACTGATTCAAACTGACAAGAAGTCATTGCTGATGCACAGCACACTTGACCTTGAAGTGGATGGGCTACAGCAGCAGATTGCCACACTGGGTTACACTCATGTCAACTAAAAACAGGAAACTGAGGCTACACTGGGCACAGGCTCACCAAACAGGACAGTTAAAGATTGGAAAAACGTCGCTTGGTCTGATACATTTTGGAAAAAATAGCAGAAATCAATGGATCCATCCTGCCTTGTGTCAAGAGTGGAGACTGGTGGTGGTGTAATAGTGTGGGGAATGTTTCCTTAGCACACAATAGGTCCCTTAATACCAAATGAGCATTGTTTAAATGCCAAAGCCGCAACTATGTATTGTTTCTGACAACGTGCATCCTTTTATTGTCATAGTCTTAATCTTCTAATGGCAACTTCTAGCAGGATAATGTACTATGTCCCAAAGCACATGTCATCTCAAGTTGGTTCCATGAGCATGACAATGAGGTCAGTGGTTTCTATTGGCATTTACAGTCACCAGATCTCAATCCAGGAAAACACCTTTGGGATGTGGTGGAATGAGAGATTCACAGCATTAATGTGCAGCTATCACTAGCTAAGACTGACACAGTCAGAGAGTGCTGGATTGGATTCTAAGTTGCTACCAGTATTCACCAGAACCCACTGCAAAGAGGAATGGATTAGCTGCATTTAGTAACTAGGGACCCGATTCATCAAGGTACGCAAATGCATACGCATCTGCTAGTCGACTCTGCGCATGCGCTAAACGACACTTGAGCTGCGTAAAACGCCACATACGCTACGCAATCACAGCAGATACGGCACTCAAAGTCAACTCAATCTCAAAGTCCAACGCAAATATATTTGAGATGGTGGCTGACCACTTGAGAAGAAAGGGGTGGGAATGGGAGGAGAGTAGGCGCAAACTGGGCGGAGATGAGAGATCACTTGAGTAAAGTAGGCAATATGCTTTTTAATTTGAGAACAGTAGGCGTTCCCTCGGTGCAGTTAAGTGAAACTGACGTCACTCATGGTTTAAATCCTTGACAAAAGTTAAGGAAGGCCAGGGTCATGTTTATGTCCAAAACAGCTAGCTAAAACAACTATTAAAACACCTTTAAAAGCATCTTTTGCGTTTAAAAAGCAAAACGAAATATGCACAACATACATGCATATCAATACAGACAGTTTGTACTTTTTTTTTTTTTTGTCTAAAAATTTTTTTTGGGGGGGGGGGGGATTTATATATATTTCAAACGTTCCATTAGTATGTTTGTGTAAAATAAGCCTTTTTTCATTACAGACACCTTTCTAATAAATGCAACTCGCAAGTGCAAGATGTTTGATGTTATATTGGTCCTTTGGCCTCAATCCGGAACTGTCAGAATGCCGGAATGCTGGAATTAATTAGCTTACTATAGCGCCCTCTGTTGCTTACTGGCTTTTCAGTAAAGAGGCCTGGCTTTTATAGGCCTGTACACTGCAGTTTGGTATGCTAGACAGATATCTTCTCTGCATTATGGGGATCAACTTTGATACATACTTCTATACATATATATATTGGACATTACTCCTATACATTACAGGTATATGTTAAAACACACTTCATGTATGCAGGATTGGTTTTCTCAGTGCATTCCTCATTCATTCCGGTTCCCAGAATGGAGTGCACAGTGCATTCCACTGCCGGAATGGTTGGCTGAGTGCATTCCCCATTCATTCCGGCTGCTGGAATGGAGTGCACAGTGCATTCCACTGCCGGAATGATTGGCTGAGTGCATTCCCCATTCATTCCGGCTGCTGGAATGGTGTGCACAGTACATTCCACTGCCGGAATGGTTGGCTGAGTGCATTCCCCATTCATTCCGGCTGCTGGAATGGAGTGCACAGTGCATTCCACTGCCGGAATAGTTGGATGAGTGCATTCCCCATTCATTCCGGCTGCTGGAATGGAGTGCACAGTGCATTCCACTGCCGAAATGGTTGGCTGAGTGCATTCCCCATTCATTCCGGCTGCTGGAATGGAGTGCACAGTGCATTCCACTGCCGGAATGATTGGCTGAGTGCATTCCCCATTCATTCCGGCTGCTGGAATGGCATGCACAGTGCATTCCACTGCCGGAATGGTTGGCTGAGTGCATTCCCCATTCATTCCGGCTGCTGGAATGGAGTGCACAGTGCATGGGTAATTATTTTATTTGTTTAAAAATGTTGCACAAACAATCTACTTTGCCTTAAATATTTATTTAAAATTTCTTTCGATTCTCAACAACTACCATTATCTTTAGTCTCAATGTTACATGGCTGATTTGTCAGTTCTTGATGGTGCGTTTGCACTAAAAACTACTAATAATAGACATATAATAACTATCAACTATATTTTTGCGAGTTACACACTTGATTTATGCTAATTTAAGCCAAGCATACTATTACCCCAGGGACACTTTTACCAGCAACACAAACATTGTAAGGATATTAATGATCCCTCAGAGACAAGAGAATTGGTGAGGAGTCGAACACACGTTTGCAAGGTGGATTGCCTAACTGCTACGCCTCTGTACAAGTGGGGATGACAAGGGAATAGAATACAAATGAAAGCTGAGCAGCAACTTCTATCATAAGTTGGTTTCCTTAAAACATGGAGAAAAATGTAAATAATTAGAAATATTATACACAGAAAGAATTGGTACATGCAGAGTCAAAATGTCTGCATATTGAAATATATCCATGTTGATTAATACAAACCAAAGGTATATTAATATTGCTCCCATTTCTACTTTTGGATTTGGGTGAACACTTAGGTTTTTTCACTTTTGCCAGTAGAGATTTCCTATGTCTTTGCAATCAAGTCTTTAGCAACAACTGCTTTGCTGTGTTGTAGCTGATCACACTGTTCAACATGACATATAGCCAGATTACACACCAAAACATATACTAAAGCACTCTTAGATATCTCACAGAGTGGAATACATACACTCAAACATGGAAATATACAAAGGTAAGCCCCATACACGCATCATTCGGGGATCAAACTCATTACCTTGTCCTTGCAAGCTCATTTCTTTATCCACTAACGTATACTTCAGATTGAAACACCCACACCAAACTGTACATTAACTATTTGCACACAAAAATGTTCTTCAACAGAATTAATTGAACACTTGAACACACCTTCTTAGTAACAGACAGAAAGGATCATGTTTGGTCTTTCCAAATCAATAAACCAATGTGTACTCAAATGAATATCAGATAATTTTACTATAAGAACTAAACATAAGCTTGTTTTAATCAGTATAAAATAAAAGAGAGTTACTCATAATCACCGTTGCATACACCCGGCATCAGATATCGTCAGCTGATTCCTGGCCTATACACCTGCATATACTTGTCTCAATACAATCACCTATAAAATATACCCTCATGCACACTAAAAGTTTGTAAGAAATCAATAGGTAGTACTGTGTTTTGCTGCTGGTGATTGCCTTAATTGAATTTTATTTGTATTGAGTGTTATTTAAAGTTACTGTGTTATAGGCACTTTAAATGTTTTCAAGATGTTTGATGTTACACAATAACAGTGCATTTTTTAGTCCAGATGTAATGAGCATTTTAATGTGTGTTATTTGACTATTGATTTGTAACCTGTTTTTAGGGGTGTGGTGTTGTGAAGCTTTTCAATGTTATACCTATTATTTAAACTCTTATGTGGTATAGCCAAATTGCCATGGTGCATGTTTACTCAACAAGATCACAAGCCCTCTGGAAAATGTCGAGCCTGGATACCTAACCTTCAACATTGATTTGCAAGGTAAAAAAACAATCAAATATGGTTTGTCACACTTGGGGTGATATCTGTCAGTCCACACAAACTATTGTATTGGGAGGAAAGAAAATGCCTTTTACTTTTTAATAAACAAATACAAATGTTGGGACCAGATACTTGGGAGGGAATCCAAAGTGTACCTTTGATTTCTGCAAAATAGAAATGCTGCTGGAAGGCCTTTGTATGGAGTTATGGAGCTTATCAGTTTGAACAATAATGTAGATTGTTTGGTAGAGATTGTTGTGTTTATTGTAAAACTAAAGGCTTTCCTTTGTGTACGAACAGGCCTTAGCTGGGACATGCCTTGCTCACCTGCAAATATTCATTATTCAAGGTGGATTGCAAATGTCCATTGCATCCAGAAGGAAACTGACATGGACTTGTAGCCTTTTTTCAGCTTGTAAGGATATAGTTATGGTCCTATTATGTTATTTGTGTTACAGTTAAGATAACATATTGTAGAATTGAATGCTTGAAAGTACAGGTCTGTACAAAGAGCACAGGCAAAGATTTTGTTACTTTAAATTGGCCAAAGTTTGTTGGCTTTCTATCTGATATTTGAAACATAGAAGACAGGCATTATGGGTTCCTGCATGAGCTGCCTTGCAAAACTTCTAATAAATGTTTAGAAAGGAGTTGTTATATTATTTTTAAAAATTTTCAGTTGCTTACTGTAAATGTGTTATCCCTAATTATGATGTAGAATGTTTTGGCGATACTCATTCAATTGTAACTCTCTGCTGGTTTGGACACTGATTAACACCCTATACATCCTTCACTACATTGTCCATCTAGACACAGGTCTCTTTTGGGTCACTTGCTACCTACATAACTGCTCCTGTACTATAGGCATCTGTTGCAAAATCACCCTCCCAATATCACTCTATTGAGTTCTGACAAGAAATAATTTTTGTACAAATGATATAGATTAATATGGAACACCAGCTGTCCCCAATGTTTGCCAGGATGTGCCCATGGGGTATGTAGTAGAGGAATGAAAGTCTCTAGTGTTTTGAATAATATGTAAGAGTAAAGTGTTGTTGCTGGTAAAAATTTTAGTGTCACAAATACAGTACATTTGTGAGGCTCATTTGGTGCTATGGCTTGTGGACAATATGCATTTTGTAACTATATTTTGTGGGGTGAACTTTCAAGGTACAAATGATGCAAAACACACAGCTAAATCCAGCTTTCCAGGTTACATTACTGGGGACACCTTCATGTGCACCAAGGCATATATACTAAGTAAATTCTTTAATGTTGTATGTGAGCTAATCTTGCTGAATTAGTGTTTTGTTTTTACATTCAACAGGCCAAGCTGGTGTGCCTTCAGGAGTTCAGCAGTTCATGTGTCACCTTCACATTGAAGTATTTCTCCAATGCTCCAAGCCTGCTTATGTTTCTTGACTTTGCCCAGATTGTCCACGCTTTATGCAAGTAAATTTGGCACACAGACCACTGTCTTATTTGCTATGTATTGTGCTGCAACTATAGATTCATGTTTGTTAACAATAAATGTGACCATGCATTAGTGTCATCAAACAGTCCCAATCAAGTATCTGCCGACTACTATACTGCTGTTCTTTGTATTGTCATACCCAAGAATCCATACATAGTCCTTTGGGGCATGTTTAGGGACATGTCTACTTGTAAATATATTGAGGGCATGTTTGGTTTTTGGCCCTTTAGCCACATACTGGTCGTCCCCTGAATTCACACTATATGTAGTTTTTTTTCCCTTTAATATGAGAGATATTTGTGTATTTAGTATAGTCTCAATGGTTGTGGTGCATTTTAGAATGTGATATTGTGCACATTCACATGGTCTGTGCACATATAGAGTTTAGCAAAACACCTCTGTCAAAGTGTTTCTTAAATTTTGATGGCATTGACTGGCACACTTCCTAGGCTAGGACCTGTTGAAGCCAACAGGGCCAAAAACACTTGCAAATCAAACGCAGCTTTGTTTGGAATAGTGGCCACAGACAAATGCTGCACACAAAGTCCACATATTCAAGGCCAAGGTATTTGAGTCAGATGCAAGTTAGGCATCTGTTGGAGTTGGTCTCCACATATTTTTGAATATCCCTTTTGGACAGCACTGTTGTCCGCCCTCAGACGCTATTAGTCATATGTTACACTTTCACTATATTGTGTATTGGTGCAGTCATGCAATGTTCCTTTTGCAGCAGCAAATCTGCACATTTTGAAGCCTAGTAAAATGTGTGTGAAATCTCAGGTTTTTAGTTTGCACACACCTGTCATAATGTATATTTTGGGGCCTTCAAATTCAGGGGTACAAGTATTATGGATGTGAACACAAATGTTCATATTGGATTGGGGTGTAAGAATTAGTTCAGTAATTTGCACTATCATTCACATTGCTATGGGGCCTTGAAAACAATCTAACCTTACCGTTACAACACAATCGTGTGTGTGTGTGTGTGTGTGTGTGTGTACACACACAAACTTCTAATTTGGCCCTATTTTGTGTAGAGTAAGACCAATGCCTGCTTGAACATGTGTCTACATGTAAGGTAGCTGAAATACTTTCAAAGTGTGACACATAATAGCACTCTGAGGCCACAATGTAATTCTCCTCACCCAGCAGATTGACCATACTCCAGATTGGCAAGCAGGAAGTACTGAACACTGGCACACAATCTGTAGTGAGAATCAAAACCCCAGCCCAAACATAGTGGTTGACACAAAAGTGCATTTAGAATTATATTCAATCAAGAAGCAGAGTTTGGTGTGGCTAAGTAGCTCATAGGCTATGAATATGCAATGTCTGCATGGCCATCCTGTGACCAACAGGCACTGTGGTTTGTAAAGTAAAGCACTACCAAGAGGGCTAATGTTAACTGTGCACAACCATGACATCACTTGATGTAGAGTCCAAAATTGCATGCACCAAATCAGACAGCTATTCCAATACTAATGACAGGTAGGCAAAGCACTCCCCAAACATTTGTACAGTTCTACTTTGAAAAGCCATTACCCTACTACAAATGTATACTCCATTTCAAACACCTTCTGATGACAGCATCCAAACCAAGCTACCACCAGGGCAAAACTGACACTATATGGTGTAATAGTTATTTACTATCCCCATGTTCCCCTAGAGTGTCTGCCCTAGCCTAGCACACAGTAACACTAGTAAAATATTTTTGTTGGTACTCATTCCCATAGTATCTCTGAGCTCAGTTCCACACTGGGGTTGAATTTGATGCTTACAATTGGTCTGATACACTGTATGTTATTTATTCATGTTAGTGTGAGACTTCCTATTCACTTATGCCTAATGGGTAATTGTATGTATTCTCAATAAAACACATTAACAATATGCTTTTCCAGGTAGTGCCATTTTGCATTAACAATGATTACACATGTTTGTCTAATCTCTGCCCCAAAATACTGTCATTACCATAGTATGCCAGAGCCTGACACACAGGTGTCTGAAAGATCCGCGTGAGACGTGATCGTGCTGAGACAACCAATCACAGTGCAGAATACTTCCATTATGATTGCTTCCAATTTTCAAAATGAGGGCAGCAATCTTTAGCCGCAGAGAGCTTCGCGTGCTAACAGAGGGAATGGATAATGTGCCCTCTGGGCGCTATGTCTCCAATGAAATAAAGCTGGAGGCATACAAGAGGGTGCGCAGACACCGCCGGCTGCGCTATCATAAATTTCGCACAGTCGTCCAGCTCCAGCGACGCTGGAGCAATCTCTGCTGGCGTCAGCCCCAGCTCCTTCAGGAACTGCGACAGGAGGTTATAAACAGTGAGTTCTCTATTAATCGCCGAAAGCACGTGGTCACATATATCTTTGCTATATGCTTGAAAATATGTTCAACCTAATTGCCTGACATGGCCTACCAGTACATATCAATGTTCCACCACACTATAAAGGTTAATCCCCTTCCAATGCACCCAACCTGCTTTGGCTCCTGTCTTCTTCGTTTGTCTGCTGAGCATTTACTTTCCTTAATGTTTTGGGGATAAACTTCAGAACATTAAGGGAGGTTTGTTGAATCAGCCTTCCCAACTCTCTTGACCCCAGTGCTGTAACTTACTGACCTAACCTTCAAAACAGATTGAAGCGGCAGATGTTTTGTTATTATTGTCCAAACACTTAAATGGCATGTTTTAAAAACCAAACACCTTAGCGGTTTTTGAAAATATTTGTAGGTCCCATAAGGGGCAAACAGATTACATACTGTACTAGATATAGCTAATCATTCACTAATTAACTGGCTAGTTACACTGTGAGAAAGTCCCAACAAAGGCAGATTTCCAAAGTATACTCATCATCCAAAGTATTTGAGCTCCATCCACTAATTCAGTGGTCCTATACAGAGAGAACTAATTGACATCATTACCAGCCCCATGGGAGTTTGCATACTTAAATTCCCCAACATTTCAAAGCATTCTACTGGCAATCTGACAAAAAACCAAATTACCCGGCCAGTAGTATGTTTGGGGAGTGTGGTAGTCAACACATGCAAGTATGGAGCAAACCACAAAACTCCACACAGATGAAACAATAATCAGGACTTGAACTCCTGACCCCAGTGCTGTGAGAGCAAAGTGCTTACCACTAGGCCACTGTGAAATTTCACATCTCTATACTAAAAACAATCATTTGTGACAGGTCATGTGAAATGCTTTGTGTTCATCATGTTTAGCTCCTTGCTTTGGTAGTAGCTAATATTTGTGTTTCCTGCCAATACATGTTTATTAAACATGTATGATCACCTGATTGTCATAATAATTTTGGTTTATTACGCTGGTGAATGTGTTAACATTACCATGTTTAAAAATATTGTTTTTTCCAACAGCCCGGGCACGGTGGGAACGCCAGCAACGCCGCTGGCCAGTGGTGGAGCCAGAGGAGGAGGAGGAGGTGCAGGCGCCAGCTGTGGTGGAGGAGAAGGAGGAGCCACCAGCTGTGGTGGAGGCAGAGGAGGAGGAGCTGCCAGCTGTGGTGAAGGCAGAGGAGGAGGAGGAGCCGCCAGCTGTGGTGGAGGCGCCAGAGGCAGAGGAGGAGGAGGTGGGGGTGGAGGCGGCCGAGGATGTTGAGCGCCAGCAGGTGTCAGGCCAGGCGGAGGCCTACGGCGAAGCCTCACCAGAGGCGGAGGATCGGGGCGAGGGCCAGGAGGAGGTTGAGGAGGGCTCCCAGCCTGACAAACTATCCCCCCCCTGGGCCTCTGGGGCTGGTGACTGGTCAGTGGAGGAGCCAGAGCCACACACAGATTTTGAGGTGGCCTTCAGCCAGCTGGTGTTGGCTCAAGCTGCTGAGGCCATAGTAGATAGTAAGTGTTTACAATAAAGTTTTTTTTTAATTTGATACCACTTAAATGTAGTTATTTACACATTGTAACTAATCACTACTTGAACACATGTGGAATAAAAGATAACATTTATGACACAGGTTGCAATGATAATGGACATCCAAATGTGAGCTTGTGTAAACCAAAAAAGAACAGCCAGAGCCATCTTAACACATAGGCACGCAGGCCAGGGACAACACAAATGGGCCCGAGAGCCTGGTCAACTTGTCAGTATTGTAAATGTTATTTTGGAAAATCAAATTGGAACCAAAATATTGCTAGTTCCTGTGAGTGGTTTTGTAGGTACTGGCCGACTGTAGTGCTTTGCACTGGGGCCTATAATGCTGGTAAGACAACCCTGTCCATGCCCCTCTCCCCGGGGATCACCAGAATGTAGTACATCTATCAAAACGCTACTCCAAAGCCTTATGAACGTATAATGTGCCTCCAAATGGTTTTGTAGCTGAGGGCCTTACATTTGAAAGTAATGTAACAGTAATGTAACATCTCTAGTAAGTCCAGTCTGTTTGCCAAATTAGTTTGGGATGTATATTTATTGTATTATTTGGTTTCTTTCAGCACCCTAGGAGGAAAGTCGGGATTGGCAACCCCCAGCACCCACTGCAGACCAATTGTTGGCCCAAATGGGCCACTTCATCAGAAATGTAGAGGATGTCCTAAACCAACTGGGCCAATTGGTTGATGATTGGAATACCACATTGGCCTACTGGGCTTCCTTGGCCAAATAATTGTCCAAAAAAAAAATAGATTTTTTTATTTTTTATTTTATTTATTTATTGCAATTACCTTTTTTCATTTGTAAATAGTTTTGGCGAGTTTAAGCCTTTCAAAAATATATAAGTTGCTTTAAAAAAAAATGTGGTGTGTGTGTCTTTATTCATCTCATTACACAACATGTAGTTGTAAGTATAAAAGAGAATATATATAATAAACCACAAAGAGTAAGATTTCAGCAAGATGGTTTGATTCTAACATCATTTCTCTAGCAGAAAAGGTTTTGATTTGCTGTATGTATTTCATCCAAAAGGAACATGTGCCCTCCAGCAACAAGCCACCCCTGTAGGAGGTATGGCATCTGTAGGCCCTGTGTGCAAGATAAATTCCCCAAGGTTAAATGCCCTAGCTAGTTACCAATTTCCCAAAATAATGTGTCATAGTAGTGATAGTCCAAAGTTACGTTCAAGTGTCAGAGCAAAGCCAGTCACACATTGAAGAGAACATGGAAACTGTACCCAGAAGTGGCGGCAGTGGTGTAAGGCAGAAGTGCAAGCGTTGCAAAGCTCCATGGTACTGGAGTGTGGTGAGCGTTCTGTTTGGATAAAGCTAAGTACATGACCTAACCTGTATGCCGTGGTTTGAGATGTGAATCTGTTTGCAGGCAATGTTGCATGTAACTCCAAGGAGGCTGACCCCTACAACCCCCCCCCTTCCCAAATCTTAGTCCATTTGTAGTAATAAATTTTGGCATGGACATAATAATGTGCATGTGAAGTGTGGGCCCTGAGACTTTTCTAAAGTACCCCCCTCCCCCCCCCAAATGAATTCCTTACAATACAGGATAAATCTGAGCCCATATTTTACAATGTGGTTACGCGTATATAACAAAACCAAAATCAAATATGAAACCATTGTGTGAAGTTTGTGTGTTTCTTGTTAGCATAATGAATCCAGCCCATGCAATACTTGTGGGTATGCTTGGTATTTGAACTCATGGCTGCTATGTTGTGAGTCCAAAGTGCTAACCAGTGAGCTACCTGAGAGATTGATATTTTGTGAGTAATTTGTGAGTAATTTGTGTGAATAATGAAGAGTAGTATTAAGTGTGAGTTGCCTGTGTAGCACGCATGCTGTTTTGTTGGTGTTCTCTGTGTTTTACCACATTTCAGGTTAGCCTAGTGGGTAGCTGTCCCACTTTCCCTAAAGACAGTCATGAGTTCTAATCCAGACATAAATCCTTTATCTGTATGGAGTTTGTAAATTTCCTTTATGGAAGAGTATGCTAAGCATTTTACTGAAAAGATATGGGTTTACACAACGTATAAACATATGCATTTTGATATAGTCATGATGTATGTGCTTTTAATGTAGCCATGTCCATGCATTTGGCGTACTATACGGCGACTTAAAATCCTAAACACAGAAAGAACTTCAGCAATGTGTTTGTTTAAAGTGTGTAGTTAGAAAAATATTAGCAAACCAGAAACATCTTTCAGAGTGTACCACAACATTGTTAGTTGGCACTGATTAATGAATACAGGGTTATCCCGTAAAAATAAGCCACTGGCAATTATGTTTTGTTACGTATAGTAAACTAGCTATTCAATTCATCCCTCCCACATTTGGCGTGACGTATGCATTGCTAAGCTTCCCGTCAATCACTTGTGATCCGTCGCTTGTGCTTGTACCATGTTAAAAGATCTGCAGGTGGGTGTGTTTTATTGCGTTTGCACTGCTTATTTCCGTGCCTTAAGTGTAGAGGACCACAGGAGGGTGTGTTTTTGCTGTTTGAGGTGCCTATTTCACTCACGTAAGTGTTTGCGTCAGTCAAAGTATGCAACGCAGATGCGTATGCGTTTGCGTACCTTGATGAATCGGGCCCTAGGTTACAGTCCACCAAACTGCCCCTTAGCATTGTGGGCTGAGCATTACATGTACGTAGCTCTGAAGGCAGAATAGTCAGACTAGCCGAGGTCAGCAGGATGCAGGTTAACACAAACAGAATCAGCAAGTAGAGTAATAGTCAGGAAGAGTCAAAGTTCAAAACCAATCCATCAGAGCATTACAAAGTCAGGAACAGCGAGGCTGACAATTTGGCAGGAAATGAGAGGCAACCGTACTTTCCTGGTTCAACTCTTACCTTGCCGACCGTTCCTTCTCAGTTTCCACTTCTGATTCTCTCTCCCCATCTTCCTCCCTTCCAGTCGGGGTCCCTCAGTGCTCTGTCCTTGGACCCTTACTATTCTCACTATACACCTCTTCTCTGGGTGCACTCATCAGCTCCTTCGGCCTCAAGTACCACCTTTATGCTGATGACACTCAACTCTACCTTTCCTCTCCTGATCTCTCTCCCTCCCTTATCTTCAGGGTATCCGCATGCCTCTCTGCCATCTCCTCCTGGATGTCCTCTAGATTTCTTAAACTCAATCTTGCTAAAACTGAACTCATTGTCTTTCCTCCCTCTCGTACCTCTTTCCCCTCTGACCTCTCTATCAATGTTGACAACTCATCTATCTCCCCTGTTCCCCAACTCCGCTGCCTAGGTGTCATCCTCGACTCCTCTCTCTCCTTTGCCCCTCACATTCACTCTCTCGCCAAATCCTGCCATTTCCAGCTTCGCAACATTGCCCGCATTCGGCCCTTCCTCTCCCAGGATGCCACCAAATCTCTCGTCCACTCTCTGATCATCTCCCGCTTGGACTACTGCAACCTTCTCCTTATCGGCCTCCCCCTCTCTAATCTCGCTCCCCTTAGATATGTACTTAACGCCGCTGCTAGGCTTATTTTCCTCTCTCGCCGTTCCACCTCTGTCTCCCCACTCTACCAAGCCCTTCACTGGCTCCCCTTCCCCTACAGAATCCTTTTCAAGCTCCTCACTCTGACTTACAAGGCCCTCGCCAACTCCACTGCTCCCTACATCTCTAACCTTATCTCTATTCACACTCCCTCCCGCCCACTGCGTTCATCCAATGATCGTCGCCTCTCTTCCCCTCTGATTACCTCCTCTCACGCACGTATCCAAGACTTCTCCCACGCCGCTCCCCTCCATTGGAACAAGCTCCCCCGCTCCATCAGAACTTCCCCTAATCTGTCCTCTTTCAAACGAACATTAAAAACCCACCTTTTCCTTAAAGCCTTCCAGGCTCATGCCTAAACTCCCACCGGTCGGCTACCTCTCTTTCTCATCCCTTCTTCCCTTCTCCCCCTTCCTCGACTCCATCTCTGTTTCTCCTGTCTCTCCGTCTCATCCATGTGTCTGTCTGTCTTCCCCTCCCTTTAGATTGTTCGCTCCTTTGAGCAGGGCTCTCCTACCCCCTGTTTCCATCACTTTTAACTGCACTCTCCAGCTACTCTGCTCACCTCCTCTCGGTCCCTCTGCCCTCTGTCTCCTCTTGCTTCTCTCCGCTCCCCCCGGTGACTCTCAACCTGTCATCTGTGCCCACCCTCTTGGGCCATAGTTACCTGCCTATACTCACTTTTCCCTTCCCTCCCTCTCTTTCATGCTGTGCCTGAGCCCCCAGAGTTATAGTGCTTACTGTTACTTGTACTGTGCTGTTTCACCTTGTACTGTGCCATTGTTTGTCCCTGTACGGCACTACGGATACTTTGTGGCGCCCTATAAATAAAAATTAATAATAATAATAATAATACACCCACAACACCGTCCTCATCAATATCCTCAGTAGCGATCAGAGTTAGTCCTGCAACCAAGTTGCTAAGGCTAGATGACTCCTGCACTATCCTTGATTCCTCTGAAGAGTTATTGAGCATTAGTCCCACTGCTGCTGCTGCTGTTGCTGCTGCTGGGGGTGAATTTTCATGACAGAAGCAGACCAAGAAGAAGACTACTAGTAGTTTAAAACAATTGACTGTTAAACAATCCTTTGCAAGAGGAGGCAAGTATGAAAGCCGTCACCCAGTCGCAAAGCGGATCACAGACGCCTTGGCGACTATGCTTGTATTAGATCTGCGTCCAATATCCACATTTAATGCAGCTGGTTTTAGACAGTTACTTGAGGTCTTGTGTCCTGTTACCAAATTCCATCACGACACCATTTCAGCAGAAAAGCTATACCTCACCTCGATCAGAAGGTTCGTAAATATGTTATTATTAGGCTGCAAAATGCCATTCTACCCACTGTACACTTAACCACAGATATGTGTACAAGCGGAACTGGGCAAACTAAAGATTATATGACTGTCACAGCCCACTAGGTTGGTGATTCGCCTGTACCCAAGTACGTCACATTTGTCAGAGGCAGGCTTCACTAAGAGGCATACAACTGACAATCTGTTACAAAACTATGGAATGTTATTGCAACATGGTTTATCCCGCTTGGACTCTCCTCAGGATATGTCATTTTAGATAACTCCACCAATATTGTCAGAGCTGGGTGAATTCCATCACATTCCCTGTTTTGCTCCCACAATAAACTTGGTGGTGCAGAACTTTTCAAAAATTGACAGGGATGTGCAGGAGATGCTGTCTGTGGCCTGTAAAATATCTGGACATTTTCAGCACAAGGCAACAGCATGTAGTAAATTGCAGCACCTGCAAGAGCAATTTAATTTGCCTTGCTACCAACTGAAGCAAGAGAAGGTGACAAGGTGTAATTCCACCCTGTATATGCTTCTGCAGATGGAGGAACAGTGAAAATCCATCCACGCTTACTCCACAAGTAATGACATTGGGAAAGGAGGGGGGATGTATTTTAGTCAAGCGCAGTGGAGAATACTTTCCGTGTTGTGCAAGTCACTGAAATCATTTGAAGTATTCACCTGTGAAGTGAGTTCAGACACTGCGAGCTTGAGTCAAGTTATTCCCTTAATTAGACTTTTGGAAAAGCAGCTTGAGAAACTGAAGGAGCAGATTAAACAAAGCAATTCCGCTAGGTATTTCAGACTTGTAGATCAAATACTTTATTTGCTTCGCCAGGATCCAAGAGTTATCAAAGTCTTGAAATCGGATCACTACATTTTGGCGACTGTGCTTGATCCTTGGTTTAAGACCTATGTCTTCTCTTTGTTTCCAACTGACCCAGATCTGAAGAGATGCAAGGAGCTCCTGGTGAGCAAGATGACAGCTCAAGTGTTATGTGATAGGATGGCGTCTCCTCCTTCAGTTTCTCACTCAACTGCTGCTCGGAAAAACTTAGCTTTCCCAAGAGACCAAGGGATGATGCAGATGACTCTGCACCAAATTTTGACATCTGTTCTGGGCTAAAAGAATTGACCAAAAAACATGATACCTCTGCCGTAACTCCACCTGATCCTACTATCAACATAAAAAGGGTTGAGGAGTATTTACACGACAGGATAGAAATAGACACATCAGACAGTCTCTTTACATACTGGGAGGAAAAAAAGGGAATTTGGAGACCCATGTACCAACTCGCTTTGCACTGCCTAAGCTGCCCACCCTCCAGTGTGTACTCGGAAAGAGTTTTTAGCACAGCCAGGAACCTTTTCAGCGATCGGCGTAGGAGGCTACTTCCTCAAAATGTGGAAAAGATGATGTTCATAAAAATGAAGTTCAAGTTCCACGAGGAAGGCCTTTCCCGCCAATTACATCAAAATACTGAGACTTCTGTAATGGTGGATTCCAGCGGTGATGAATTAATAATGTGTGAGGATGATGTACACTGATGAGGGTGAGGATGGAACTGAGGATGATGACAACAACATCTTGCCACAGTAGAATTCCTTAACATCACTGTTACCTTAGGTGGCTTAAAACCATTGTTACCTTGATTTGTGGGGGCCCAAACAAACCAAGCACTTCAGCCACAAGGAGTGGCAGTTTTGTGGCTGAAGTGCTTGGTTTGTTAAAGTGTGCATGTCCTTTTTAAGATCCAACATAAGGGTGGGTGGGAGGGCCCAAGATTAGTTCCATCTTGCACCACTTTTTTTTTCTGCCACTGCTGTGTGCCAATGTTTCCTAGATGTGCTAAGAACTGTCCTGAGTTCTTGCTCTGTCGCTTAGCTTACAGCCAGGTCGCTGCAGTATTTGTCCGAAAATGTATACAAATAATAATGTGACATGTGAGGTGGTCAAAATTGACTGCAAATGACTTGAAATTAATGTTAGTGTGGTTAATAATAATGTAGGATCCAAAAAAGAGCAAAATTATGTGAATTTAGCATATTTTAGAAATTTGTCTAAAAATATACAGATCCAAAACCAAAATCAAAACCAAAACACACGAGGGTGGCTTTGCCTAAACCAAAACACGAAGTTAATCCAGATCCAAAACCAAAACCAAAACCACTTCACGGGGGTCAGTGAGCATCTCTACTGGAAACTGGCAGTTCAAGTGTAGTGGTTGGCCTGGAAAAAGGGGGCCAGAGAAAAATGAGGCTGGATGTGAGATAGAGAGGAAGAAAGTGACAAGCACTGGAAAGGAGGCAGAAGTAAGAAGTTGGAACGAAGAAGAGAGAGACAAGAGGAGACTAAATAGAGCGACATGTGCAGCAGCGGGCTGAAATTTAAACAACAGAGTGGGAAAAAAAAATCAGATTGCCAGAAGCAAGACCAACTACATTATTAAAGCTGACAAGCAAGAGATAAGTCATCTTTTAAACCACTTTAATACCTATACCCCGATCCTGAAGAGATTGCCTAAAACTGGACCTGAAGCAATATATTGAGAAGTACCCTTTAGTTTTATTATACTCCCTGTTTTACTAGAAAGATTGAGCAAAATGTACATATTAGTTTAGTTAGTTAGGGACTAGGTGGGAAGTCACGAAGATTAATGATATATAGCCTTATTCCCGGACTGAGTTGTATTTTAAATGGTAAGTTTAGGGATTGGTAGCCAAGCTTATGGACTGAGTCATATAGGAAATTAGTTATAAGAGTTCGGTATTGTTCCGAAAGCCACTCAAGACAGGGTGGAGTTCTGCTACATGTGACAGGCATTGAAGAAATCTGTGTTTATTGCTATTTTATCATTACTTTCTGGAGGGATCTCTACTATAGGAGTATTGCAGTTACCATTTAATTTCTACTGAGAACTCATATTGTATTACTGAAAACAAACTGAGACTGTAGATATGAATATCAAATGCACTTTATAATCTGTGTTTCATATTGTTATATATTGGACAGTCATATTTATTTGTGAAATTTATATTGGTTTCAACTGCCGTGTTTTTACATGCCCCTGTTTAGTGTGAACTGTTCAGTACAATAATGTTAAGATGCAGATGTACCTCTAAAGCTAGTCTTTAGGATATTAAGAACTGTGTGGTATTTATGATAAGCTAAAGGTTAATCGGCTGTTTAGTATACCAGTAAGCTGATATACTGTTTTAAATGTGCACTTGTTATGCAAACTTACTAAAAAAGAAACTAGCCTGGAGAACCACTCTAGAAATAAACGTGCCGGTGGTTTCTAAAGCTAATTACAGAGAGGTGTGTGTTTTCTGTATTCGAGCCTGAGCTTGAGAGAAGTGCCGTCACTATAGACATTTTAGTGCCCTGGGCGAGACAGGGCACCGGCGCCCCCCATCTAAGTGGAGTGGCATTTGACAAGTGGGTGTGACCAACCTAATGTGTGGGTGCGGCTAGCACTTTACTGAAAGAATTAATATATATATATATATATATATATATATATATATATATACACACAGTGGTGGAATTCTAATAAATTAACAACCGGCTCTCTGCCCTAATGACCATTTAAAGTATGCAAAAAAAATATATAGCGACAAGTATTCTAATATTTTGAGCACTTAATACTCAAATAAGAACAGCAAAAGTGTCTGTGTCTGTGTGTTAGGGAATTTAAACTGTAAGCCCCAATGGGGCAGGGAGTGATGTAAATGAGTTTTCTGTACAGCAGTGAGGAAGAAATTCATAAGTTTAGTTGTTTTATGTAGAGGACAAAGTATATATTTATTTTACATAAACTGTACTGGGCATGAATTTAAGGAGGGAATCACATATACTTAATTCGAATTGTGATACTAAATTGTCTGTCTTATTTGTATAATGCCTCAATGTAATTCAAATACTGCAGTATGTGTAGGTTTAAGTTACTTTAATATATTGTGACAAATATTGTCATGTGTTATCCTTGTCTCAACAAACATTGCAGCAGGTGTAGTTGAAATCCTTTTAATATTATCAATTTACTTCATATATTCAAATTTGATTTAAAAACCAGGGATCTAACAAACACGTGTAATCTAACAGGAGAGAGAGAGAGAGAGAGAGAATTAACTTACAAGAGTTTGATGCTTCAGCCGTTAAGTTCCGCAGTGGAACGCACATGCGTTCCAAATGCCGAACTTCCTGTCAGTGGTAATGCACATGCATTCCATTGCGAACTTAAGGGCTGAAGCATCAAACTCTTATAAGTTAATATCTCTTTCTCTCTCTCTTCAGCCCTTAAGCGGAACTTAAGGGCTGAAGGTACAGAGGCAGGTAGCGGGCGGCTGAGGCGCTCCCTTGGCCTTGTGCCCTGGGCGACGGCACCGCCCGCACATGCCTCGTTACGGCTCTGCTTGAGAGTAAGGGGGCGGAGGGTTCCTTGGTCTCCTTTTGGTGTCACTGAACAAGAGCATTACCCCGCAAAGAGCTTACTGTCTGAAGACCAAGGTGGAGGCAATGCGCATCGAGAAAAAAGATAAACTAGTGGGCCAGGAACCGAAACACACCCACACACACCGATACCTATACACACCTTTATCCTAGGAAAATGGGTGTTACACCAGTATAGGAAGCTATTAGATTACCATTAATAGATCATCAGTATGTTATCAATTTAGTTAGCACGATTCTCAAATGCTATCACTATATTCAACATAATTAGTATAGCTTCCAAGCGTTGTTCAATGTTATTATTAATTCAATGCTGAGAGGTGCAGTAGCAATCTGCAGCGTCAGTCAGATGCGCTGTTAGTCACAAGCATTCACAATACATTCATGCCATGATTTTCTGCCTGATTGCTGCCTAGTCTGTTCATTCTATGGGGTAATTGTATCAAGCTGCGAGTTTCCAGAGGGTTTGAAATGTGGAGAGGTTGCCTATAGCAACCAATCTGATTCTAGCGATCATTTTGTAGAATGTACTAAATAAATGATAACTACAATCTGATTGGTTGCTCTGCGCAATACTATAGGCAACAGCTCCACTTTCCAAACCCGACGTAAACTCGCAGCTTGATACATTTACCCCCACTTCTAATCTCGGGAACCATGTATTACTTAACCATTATTAATAAACCATTATAACCATTGCTTACCATGCAAGGTAATGCATACAAGCAATGTAAGTAATTATAGTTTATGCCACTCAAAATGCTGATGCGGGTTTAGCTATCTTGGTTTTATTAATGTTAATGCGTTCTGCCTTGTGGAGTGGGTGGTGTATTATAAGGGAGAGGTCTGTGAGGAAAAACACAAAAAACAAGAGGGCATGATGCTGCTCATTATATACTTAGCATATGATAATAAAGATATGTGTTTACTAAAGTGGGCGATTTTTTAATTTCTAGAAGACAGTTGTTATCAGCGCTAGTCCTGAACACTGCATATGTGTGTGAGTATCTAGCAAAATTAATACATGAGTTATTGGTTCATATTTAACCTGCATCTCAGCATCAAGGGTACCTCATTGTAGACAGGTCCTACACTGACCTATTTCATTCAAACATCTCTTAAATGCAGTTAAAATTAGATGCACTCACCTCCCAGGTATAGGGGCTTACATCTAGCAATGGCTGGCTTGTGAGCCACACCCAACCAGGCCTTATATAGTGCTGATAAACAGCTGTTATGACAACATAAGGAGATATTTTAAACAAAATCAGCTGCATGGCAATATATATGTCCTATATGTATACAAAACAAAAAGACTACCGTTCTGAACACTGCATATATGTGCATCTAACTAAATGTTTTTTTAAACCTCCTCTGATTTATCATTTTTTGCATGGGGACCTTTGACTGCACTATTTTGGATCTCCAGTGATGACCCTATGTATCATAAAAATAGTTTTAATAAAAACATTAATCAAACTATGTCCCTACACAGTGTGCCTATTTAATGATTAATAAAGCATTTGATTTAATTTATAAATCAGTGTCATTATTATTGAGTGCTATAAATAGTATGTCTGAATGATCAATTATCTATGCTTCACATGAATGGGTTAAATCTCTGCACTAATCTCGCTTTCAGTTTTTTGCCACTCTGCAGCAGCTAAATGTGCAAGTTTCTGCCAAAATCAAAGCTGTTTAAATATCCCATCTTTTACAGTAATGGAACAGAGAAATTTTTGTTCCTGAAAGAAAAGACGCAACTTAATGGAGTCAATAACTGCTTAAATAGCTGCTTAATTTCACATCACTTGTGGTAATTGTTGGCTTTAAGTGTTGTACAAACGCTCTCATTTATGCTTGGATGTCAACAGATTCTGCAATGACTTCTTTTGCTATGCTCTGTCTACCCACTGACACACTGATCAATATTATTAGAATATTTGTAATATTAATTATAACAGATTTGTATTTTTATAACTTTAGTGTTATGAAATAATTTTTTATGGATGTTTAGTAAGTAGGGGTTATAAGACTACATACAATTATTATATGTACTATATACTACAGTGTTATGTAATAATGAGAGATAAGCAAAACATTTCCGCAAAACTTAACAGGGAAATTCACTATTGAGCGGCTTTGTGTGCTGATTTGAAACCTCCACAAATGTGTTTTTCAGCTCCAAACCACATAATTTACTAACCAACAGTTTGGAGGGAAAAAACTCAAACTGCATGCTATTTGTGGAAGACCAAAACTAAATGCAACCGCCGGATTTCAGAGCCCAAAATCTTCACCCAAGAAGGTGAAAAACCCAATAATAACAGTGAATTTAATGTTAAATTAATATTGCCCATTTAATATAATGACAAAAGAATATGGCTCTCTAAAGCTAATCTTAACTTAATATTGTTACTTTTAATATGACAAAATATTTTTGCCACCATAAGATAATTAATAATACATTTTGCTCCCTGATTCAATAAATAATGATTGCACTAAATAATTAGTCTATTGTATATCGTATAAAGAAAAATATTGTATAAAGAAAAAGGACAGGGACAAAGGGAACAATTCAATTGGCTGCATTACTGCAGAAAGTAATGCGGCCTGCACTCAATTACTGTTAATACAGTAATTTTAATGCGGAAGATTCAGCGTTAAAGATTACCGTAAATGTTAATTACCATAGTAACAGAAATAGTGCGCAGCCTGTGTTACTTTCAGCAGTAATGTGGCCAATTGAATTCCCCCCCAAACAGTCTATTGCAATGTCTGTTTTGGAAAAAAATGTCTCTCAGATATTCTATGTGAACAACTAATTCTATAAAAATATTGAAGTAAAATATTTATACCCATACTACATTCCTTCAATATTCTGCCTGAACCTTTAATAAGATTTGTGAATTGATGCACCAAAAACAGAACTGTTGGCCTAATACAGTGAACTATTCTGTGATATAACCCCCCCCCCAAAAGTCTATGTCCGTTGATTACTGCTGTTACACACCTCTTATTTTTTCCTGCCTCAGATGCGGGTACCTGAATGAGATTGAGCTGGCTGTAATCATCAGTGTGGTAGGACTGTATGGATATGTATCAGTTTTGTTGATATATTGAGATAGTTAATCTTACTGACTTTTATTACTCTATGGTTTGTTCAGTTTACCACCTGCATATATTGGATTGTTATTGTTCTACATTACTCATTTGATGCTATCTACTAAATGCAATGTTTTACAATTTTTTTTTAGATTGTGAACCTCTTTTGACACTTAATCATCAGTTAATATATTATCCCTGCTATTATTCATTTTGTTCTTAAATAAACATACTGAGGTGGTTTTCACAAGTCGTGACTGGATGGAACAGCGTTACTCACATCCTTGCAGGAAAAAACTTGGGTGGAGGCACTATGTCATTGAGAAGAAGTAAGTGGAGTTAGACATATATACATTGCATTTAGCACAATACTGCTGAGAGTTTCGAAATCAAGGGGTATTACAAGCTGCTTTGGCTATTGTTACAACCGTGGTTATAATGTGAGGTGATTGGAACCACCTCTGGATCATGCCCATAATTTAGTGACAGGACTAAAGCATTAAAATGTTGATACTTGTGCCCAGGAAAGGTGCTTCTATTTCGAGCTCACTTTCAATTTTTAGCTAAAAACTTTTGGTAAGCTAGTATCAAATAAAATGTCCTTTCCCATTTGAGTCTAAACCATTAATTTAGGTTTAAACTCCAATCAGCAAGATAGTTCTTGAGGTCTCATTTATTCCAATTCCATGAGATTTAACACCCCTCACCCATCCAGGTGCCACTCTGCATAGGTTGTGGGTCCATGCAGGGTCCACCAGGTGTTGACTCAGGAAACCCTTTTCAGACACCATAAATCCAATAGCAGGCACACACAAACACTCACAGGTAAATGAGATAAGCCACTTGACACGTTTATTAAGATAAAGGCCTGATATCTTATTGCCTGTGACAAGTGTTTGTGAATTATTTCTTACAACAACACTTATGGAAAAAGGTATTTAGCCTGTGACGATTATGTAGTTTATTATCTAATGACTGATTGTTATTTTCTGTTGAATTCATGTTTGACAATGTGAATATTTTATGTAACCTAGTAATGTAATCTCAACGTGTGCTTTGCTAATTGACATAAGTTTGAACTTATGCAACTGTCATTATTCTTTTGAAATTATCCAGAGATAAAGAGATTTATTGGTATGCAGAGGATGTGGATCTGACCAGCCAAGCCGAATGGGCAGAAGTGAGAAATCAGGTCCTTTGAGCATTCCAGATTTCAGGACATCCCTAACTCACTCCGAAAGCCCTGTTACATTTTAGAGATCAATCTGTCCTTATTGACAGCTAAACTCCAAAGGTGGGATAGAGAGCTATGTGGTGAAAGGTTTACAATCTTCTGCCTTAGACAATAGCGTGTACATTTTTATGAGGGGGTCTATCAAGTCTGAAATGTCCCATATTTCTTATATGTGTTCCCTCACACACCAGGTCCTAACTAGTAGTGACTGTGAATTTATTTCCTATTTTATTTACTGAAATTTATTTGTGCAACATATTGTATGTCTTGTTATTCATTTTTGTAACTAAGCCTTGGAAACAGTTTTCAGATTAAATAAATTTAAACTAGTGTGTTCTCCGTGACTCTTTGTGAGCTTACGAAGCCCAGGGATGCTCATGCTACATGTGTATATGATTTAAGTGTGAAACATTAATAAGTAGTTCTGGTGAACGTAAGAACACCATAATACATCTTTTGTGGTGGCAAAAAAGGTGTATTCATTGCTAAGTGACTAAGGTTGACGCCTGTCATGGCCAGCTGTTCAGATTGCTGTATCTGGGACAGGCTGAGCATTCGTGACAGAACAATTAATCTATAAGATTTTGTAGGTTAAGTGAGGCAAAAGCAAATACTTGTAATAGAATGTTTTGCTGTTTTAGTTCATGGTTATCTAAAAATTATTTTGCTTACTTCCTCTTTTTAATTCCTCATCTTCTGTAAATCTTTTCTTCCCTTGTTTTTTCTGTTTTCCTGAATTCTTTTTTATTTTCCATCTTTTCTTCATCCTTTTCACCCTTTATTGTTTTCCCTCATCTTCTGTACATGCTATACAGCATGATGCTGTGTCAGAGGCGCTCATAAGTCTCTCCAAACCTCAGTAAGGGGTCCTCCAGTGCCCCTCCTCACCCCCTTGCCATTGTAGCTGCAGCATGCCCAGGGAGGGAGTTGAAGGTGGCAAAAAGCCGACCGGGGTTGGAGCATTGGGAAGAAATGAGAGCTTTAAAGAAAGATTGTTTAGAGAGGAATAGGGCCGGAATGTAAGAGGCAAGCATGAACTTGAAGTGGAGGAAGTCAGCATGAGTGAGTGACTTTCTCCAAAGCCGTTCTGCACTGCGGGAGCATTTTTGAAGAGAGCGGGTAAGTTTAGTGTGCCACGGTTGACATTGTTGACATTGTTAAAAGTGCCTTGAAAACAGTGTAAAAACATGAACATGCACCTTCATAGTTGTTTCAAATTACAAAATAAAGTAACTATATTCTCTTCTTCAAAGCCATGATAATACTCTATATGAATAAATTGGTCTTAAAAACAGCAAAATGTAGCAATGCACTGACTTTTGCCAAACCAATGCCTATAATGTGTACCCTTTATAGCACGAATAGAACTAATTCCTAAAATGTGCTAAAAGGAAATTGCGCCCAGTTCCATTTACACTTTTCAGATTTCAGTAGTGGAAAACAGTCAAAATTTTAGCTAGGGATTAACTAATTTGTGCTCAAGCTGAAATATGCCATAAACGCTGCTTATTGCAATGGAATTGCAAGCCCTCTCATTGACCAGTATATAAGCTTACTTATGTGCATTTTGTATAATTGTTTATATTGTATTTCATTAGGTTCAATATTCATTACATTCCAATCATACCCAAGGATTAAATGTGTGAATTTATGTGGAGATGTGATATGTACACTACATAAACCGCATGCAAACAGTGCCTGGAAATGAACCATACAAAAGTAAGATATCTAAAGGATTTTTTTTTATATAAAAGCAGATTTTTTTTGCACAGGCATAATTGAAAAGCAGCTGAAAAAATGATGCTATCAATCTTCATGACAAGTAAGGATTTTAAATTGGTGTTGCTCTCCCATTTATGTACTCATACTTGCTATTGCAAGTCATTTTTTCAGGGGTTTTTTCTTGTAATATCTACAATAAAAGCTGTGGCCATCACCAAATATTAAATTACTATTTATAATACACTATTTTCTGCAGAAAATACTTAATCATACGCATGAAATAGAAATTTGCCCTTCATGACAACCTCTTTGGGTTGCTAGCTTGATTTCTGGGGATTTAACGTCTAACAGCATGACCTTAATTTTACATGACTTCTAATGCTGGAATCTTATTGCAAGAGCCACACATTAAATGGCTATGAAATTTTCTCACCATATTAATATTAATATTTTTCCAATATTTTGTTTTAATATGTAAGTATGAAAGCTGCTTACTTTGCATGTAATTCAGAGAACGGATGATAAACACTAGTTTTACACAAAATAAAAATACCAAAGCATAGATTAGGCTACGTAGCTGGTAACAAATCAGAAATAGTTGTTAAACATGAATTTTGCCACCGCTTGTTCAGCTTCTCGAGAAGAACAAAACAATGTGGCTAGTATCATGATTGGTCAGATTTCAGCTAGTTCAAGATCTTCAAAAATTGTGGAGGATTCGAGGCAACTCTGGAAAAATTTGTTCTAAAATGAGTTGTAAATTAACATCTAAAGGCATGTAAGTAATTGTGGAATATGGCATCTTCCATAGTCCAACTGAGCATGTGTTCTGTTGCTAGGCAATGGGACTTGGCTGCCGAGAGGGTGCAGGCGTCCATCTCCTGCACCAAGTGTCAGGGAGGAGACGGCGCTTGGCACTATTATTCTCTTAGCTCCGTACCTTTTTGAATTACCCCTGATCTGAACAGATGGCATTAACAGGTAGAATTCCAGAGTCCACAAAGATAAGAACTCTCACCTCTGTTGTCACATGTCACAGCACCATGCCTGGACCCCTCTCCTCTATCATTACTTCTGCCAGTCTCCACCTGCAACACAATGTCAACTTTGTCAATGCAATGCCAAAGCAGGAAGGGACTTTTCACTATACACTACACTTATTACCAGTGCTAGACGGGGGGCAGCATAGGACATTTCATCAGGAGATGGTGGGGAGAGTTTCGGCCGTGCTCAGAGCTTTTGCCTGCGTCATATGCAAATCAGGGATTTGATTTGAAATGTCATCAGTGGTTGGCGGGACAGAGAGGGTAACTATCTCTCTCTGCCGTTCTCTGCAGGATGTTAATTTGTCTCCATATGAATTCCAAAGGGATTTATGTAAGTTTTGTTTTTGTTTTTAAATCTTTTTACAATAGCTTTTGTGCCATTAACTCTTCAATTGCAACCCTTACTACCATTGTAGTCATGTAACCAGGGAGATTATTGTCTTCCATTTTATTTGAAAGTGGGCAGCATATACTTTAAAACAAAACAAAACAACACAAATTCACCAATATCAATATTAAATATGTAGATACAGGGCCACTGCTTCTGCAATAAATCACTGAATGCCCCAATTAAATTACCATCTAGATAAAGAAAAAAAGCTGGTACTGTATTTACCAATATACACAATATAGTGACTATATATATATATATATATATATATATATATATATATATATATATATATATAGTGTCTAGAAGGTTTATAAAGTCATAATTTGCTAATTACTATAAATAAAGCATGCTAAAGATCTCAACAGCTATAATCTAGAAAAAATCAAATCAAATTATATTGGCATGTGTGTATTCTAATTAGAGATGCTCACTGACCCCCATGAAGTGGTTTTGGTTTTGGATCTGGATTAGCTTTGTGTTTTGGTTTTGGTTTTGGCAAAATCACCCTCGTGTGTTTTGGTTTTAGTTTTGGTTTTGGATCTGTATTTTTATAGACAAATTGCTAAAATATGCTAAAATCACATAATTTTGCTCTTTGTTTGATCATATTTTATTATTAACCTCACTAACACTAATTTAAAGTCATTTGCAGTAAATTTTGACCACCTCACAGGTCACAATATTATTTTCATACACGTTCAAACAAAGATTGCAGCAGTTCTTATGTGTGCAATTATTTTTACACAAATCCTGACAACAGTTATGTAGCCATTTGTAGTGTTTGCAAAGCCACAGTCAGTAGAGGTAGGGACCTTAGCCATCTAGGATCCTCATCCATGTAACACCATTTGAAGTGGGTTCATGGAAGCTGTTGGGAAAATCAAAAAATTATGTTAAAAAAATAACAACAATGAGTCCAGCATCAGCTAGCTCCCTTCTATAATCTAGATCCCAGCACCTGCAATCTACACCCCCAACACCTTCATCATTAATATCCTCACAAGTGATGGGAGTTAGTCCTGCATCCAAATTGCTAAGGCTAGATGACTCCTCCACAAACCATGATTCCTCTGAAGAATTATTGAGTGTTAGTCCCGCTGCTGCTGGGGGGTGGATCTTTAATCCAGAAGAAGACTACCAGTAGTTTACAACAATTGACTGTTAACTATCCTAGAGGAAAAAAGTAAGAAAGCTTTCACCCAGTCGCAATGCGGATCACAGACGCCATAGGGACTTTGCTAGTATTAGATCTACGTCCAATATCCACTATTAATGCAGCTGGGGTTAGAAAATTACTTGAGGTCTTGTGTCCTCGTTACCAAATTCCAGCAAGGCAGCATTTTACAAGAAAAGCTATTCCTCACCTCTACCAGAAGGTTTGTAAAAATGTAATTATTGGGCTACAAAATGCCATTCTACCCACTGTAGAGTTAACCACAGGTATGGGGACAAGCGGAACTGGGCAAACTAAAGATTAAATGACTGTGACAGCCCACTGGGTTGGTGATTCACCTTCACCAGCAGGAACAGGGGCAGCATGTACTCAAGTACGTTCCATTTTTCAGAAGTAGGCTACTCTGTGTATCAGCGGCTTCACTAAGAGGCATACAGCTGACAATCTGTTACAAAAACTAAGGGATTTCATTACAACATGGCTAATCCTGCTTGGACTCTCCTGAGGATATGTGATTTCTGATAATGCCACCAATATTGTTAGAGCATTACAGCGGGGGGAATTCCATTACATTTTCTGTTTTGTTCACACAATCAACTTGGTGGTACAGAACTTTCTAAAAAATGACAATGACATGCAGGAGATGCTGTCTGTGTCCTGAAAAATTTAGGGTAATTTTTCGGGATTGTGCAGCAGCATGTAAGAGAATGCAGCAGCTGCAAGAAGACTAGAATTTGAGGTGGAATGTACTTTAGTCCAGCGAATTAGTCACCTGTGAAGAGAGTGCAGACACGGTTAGCTTGAGTCAAGTGATTGCCTTAATTATACTATTGGAGAAGCAGCTAGAGAAATTGAAGGAGGAAATTAAACTAAGCAAATCTGCTAACTATATTGTAATTGTAGATTAAGGACTTAATTCGCTTTGCCAGGATCCAAGAGCTATCAACATCTTGTAATGACGTATCCTCCTTCAGTTTCTCTGGTAACTGCCTCTCAGAAAAACTTAGCTTTCCCAAGACATCCAGTGGTGATGCAGATGAGTGAGCACAACATTTTGACATGCTCTGCTCTAAAAGAATTGTCCAAAAATCATGACAGCTCTGCCATAAAATGAACTACAAATTCCATGAGGAAGGTCATTATTGGCAATTACATCAAAGTACACAGACTTCTGTGATGGTGGATTCCAGCGGGGATGAATTAGTATTGTTTGAGTATGATGTACACAATGATGAGGGTGAATATGATGACAGTGATGGTGCAGAAATCTAGCTAAGAGAAGGGAGCTACCTGATGCTGGTATCCCTGGTAATATTTTGGGTAGAATGGTATCTTGCCAATTTTATGTTTTTCTACAGTAAACGTTCACCTTTTTTAGAGAGGTTTTTTTTTCCTTAAAAAGGTACAAGCTTTACATTTTTGTTTCCCTAACTTAAAACCAATATGCACTTGAACATATTCTTTAGCACATGAGGTAGAGGGGTTAGTATCATCATGACTGAGAATGGAGAGTGACAACAACAATGTCACCCCACCTGTTTCTGTATGAGCTGTGGCACAATACAATGTCACTGGAGACTTTGAAGAACACTGACAGCCCTATTATTACAATTTCTGTTTCAGCGCTGAACCCTGCCACCTCTCCTGTTTCTGAGTGAGCTATGGTACAGTAAAATGTAACTGCAGATTTAGACCAAGACAGCCAGCCCTATAATTTCAGCAATGACTCTTAGCAATGGAGCACTCCTCTTTGTCTGTTACCTATATAACACAGTAGAATTTGCCTGCAAATTCAGAAGACAAGCCTGATAGCCCTCCTATTTGTATTTCAGCAATAACAACTAGCAATGGAGTAATGGAGCTCTTGTCTTTGGGTGCATATAACACTGCACACTTTTTGGTGCAAATTCAGAAGAAAAGCCTGCAAGGACTAGTATTTGTATTTCAGCAATGACAATTAGCAGTGGAGCAACACAGCTCTCCTTTTTGTGATACCTATATAACACAGTAGAATTGGACTGCAGAATTACATTAACCCTGTAAGCACTATTATTTGTATTTTTCGGCAATGAGATTTATCACTGTAGCTCTCCTTTCTGTGTGTTACCTATGTAACACAGTAGAATTGGACTGTAGAATTACACCAACCCTGCTAGCACCACTAGTATTTGTATTTTTCTGCAATGGGAGTTAACACTGGAGCTGTGGAGCTCTCCTGAATGTCACTGATTACTTTCCTTAACACTGCTACCACCCTCCTCTTTCAATTCTCTAACTTTCAGATACAAAAGGGAAATTATGCCGCACTAGTGAATAAATTCTAGTATGTTAGGGAATTTAGACTGTAAGCTCCAATGGGGCAGGGACTGATGTGAGGTCTATGTACAGTGTTGCGCTATTAGTAGCTGCTGCTGCTGATGATGATGTATTGTGCTTTTTTAAAAACGGGCATGCCCACGTCCATATTCAACAATAAGCGTATTTAAAGATATGTCTGATGATGAATACTGGCTTAGGTCCGCTCTGCTCTAATAAAAATTCCCAAAAGAATGCACAAAAAAAAACTATTAATGTCTCCTGTTATTAATATAGGGCATGATTCATTAAGGAAAGTTAAGTAAAAAATTGAGTTAGTCTCCTGGACAAAACCATGTTACAATGCCAGGAGTGCAAATTAGTTTTATATTTTGCAGATATGCTAAATACTGTCTGTTTTTCATGTTGCACACAAATACCTGATAGCTTATTTGTACAATGAAATTTAAAGTTGATATTTGTGTACTACATGAAAAAAGACAGTATTTAACTTATGTGCAAAACAGAAAACTAATTTGTGCCCCTTGCATTGTATCATGGTTTTGTCCAGGTGACTACTTACTAAATTTTTTACTTAACTTTCCTTAATGAATCAGGCCCATAGTTATTAATGACAAAACATAAATAAAAAGTTTATTTAGCTTTTTTCTTCCATAAAATACAGTTATGAAGCTGTTATGAATTAGTACTGTACATAAAATGCTTTTTTTTAAAGGTTCTCCTGATTGCAAACTCATGTTCTAACATGCAAATGCGACCGTCATTACTAGTAATCGGAATTTACATCAGACCTGTAGTTGGTGCAAACACCCAGTACCCTCCCCGTTCTTCCCATGAAATCGCAGACTGTAGTAAGGGTACTTTGCGCTCGACGATGAATTGGATGTTGCTACATTCACTGGAGGAAGATGGGGTGTCCTTAAGAGTGATTTCAGGGACCTGGGTCGCAATCTTAGGGCAATGACATCCTAGGTAGTATTTTCGGTAATACTACAGGTGCAACATGCTAGTCCAGGGAGGCAGCGGAAGATTAGGGTGCTTAATGCATGAGATTAGTTTAGGAAGTAGGGTTTTAGATTCTTAGAAAACTTGGCTGATTTCTCAATCAGTTGCCATCTTTATTGTCAGGAGGGATTACACCTGAATGAGGAGGGGCCTGCTTTGCTAGGGGAAAGGCTGGTTAGAAGGTTGAATTTTTTTTAAATAGGCTTCTGGAGTGGGGGGGGGGAGGGGCAAGCAAGTATTTACAGGATAGACACTAAAAGTAGTAAGGGAGAATTTAACAAGAGTCAAGAGGGTGGAGAGGGGGGAAAGGGAAGCAAATCCATTAAGGAAAGGCCCTTATTAAGGTCAATAAGAAAAACAGCGATATCAAAGCAAAAAGGAATAGCAAATGGAAGCAATGGACTTAGGTACATGATTGCAAATGCAAGAAGCCTGACAGGTAAAATGGGGGAGTTAGAACTAGTAGCAATGAACAAGCAATATGACATTATAGGTATTACTGAGACATGGTGGGATGATACACATGACTGGGCAGTTGAATTGGGCTATACTGTCTGCAGGGGAGATAGGGTAAATAAAAGGGGAGGAGGAGGAGGAATATGTCTTTATATTAAGCCAGTCTTAAAACCAAGTATACAGGATTTTATTTATGAGAGAATTGGTGATAATATAAAGGCATTGATGGTGGAAATATCCAGTAGAGGGAAAAGTTCAGAGAAGTTGTTGATTGGTACATGCTATAAACCAAAGAAAAAGGCAAAGAAGTATATATTGAGGCATTCCGGGATGTCATTTCATGTTAAAAACATCTGTTTTATTGGTATGCATTAAAAAATATTTCCATTTATGGTTTCATACAAAGTTGCAAAATAAAAACAAAAAAGTGAACATATAGTGATTAATTGTGTGTAGTGATTAAACCGGTGGTAGTATATATCCTGACTACAAACACACCGACAACATACACCCCAACATAAACACAACGAATGCAAACTCACCGACAGTGTTGAAATTCTAACAGGTTGAAAAACAGATCTTCAAGAACTGTATGCAATCAACATGTCGTCTGCACAATGTTTTTTTTTTACAAATCCTTGTACATTGTGCAGGCGGAGTGACAGCGCCGCACTTGAAAGAGACATCATTCTTTGATTGATCGCAGTTCTTGAAGATCTGTTTTTCAACCTGTCAGAATTTCAACACTTTCAGCAGATCTTCAAGATCTGCGACCAATCAACATGCTGTCTGTGAAGAATAATGACGTCTCTTTCAAGTGTGGCGCTGTCACTCCGCCTATGAAGGCAGTAATTTCAATAGGCGCCGTATGCAGAATCTATTAAGAGAGATCTCCCAGCGCAAAGGGGAAAGGGGTAGAGGGGATGGTAGGAAAGAAGAAATCCACCAAACAAGAGATATTCACTACAATGTATTGATATGTACGGTGTATAAACTGATACAGGTTAAAACCATAATACATATTTGACACATTAAATGAGAGGAAAAAACACACACACCTCCAACTAGCCACATTTGCCTACCTAGGCAGATATTAAGTGGTATAGTAAGGTTTTAAAATACATAAATTGAATGGATAAGTGTGTCAAAAATCACAAAAAACGCTGTATAATTATAATAAAGTATCGTAAGCCCAAACTCAGGAGTCCGTCCCAGGTTATGATGAGCTAATAGGTTAAACACAGTATAACGGAAGGTGAAAACAACGTGGTGAACCACCTGAGTCTTGTACCTAGAAAAAATGATAATGCCGTTTCTAAAGTCACATAAAAGTCAGTGAAAAAGATCTGGGAAGGGTGGGTAGTGCACTTACCTTCCTCCCCAGGGTGTCTCTTCAAACACTCCATTCCGGATGGGCCTTTCTGCTAACGAGCTTTTCTTCTTATAGAACTCCTTTCCTCGAAGGCCACTGGCGGCAGCAATAGGTCCGCACATCCGCGGATATGCAGTCAGTAGTTCCGCTCCGGCTGAGGATATAACTGGAATAGAAGACAAGGTCCTCGATGTGTGTAAAGTGTGTCCGGTGTAAACTGATCTTCTTTCTTCAAAAGTCGCTGGCGGCAACAGTCGGTCCGTGCATGCGCGAGTATTGAGACAACAGACTCTGCTCCGGTTGGAGATGAATGAATGAATAAAAGTCCTTGATGTATGTTAAAGATGGTAAAAGTGTTATCCTATGTGTTTCGCCCCGATAGGGGCTTCCTCAGGGATAATAAAAAAAAATGAATCTATGGAGGTGGAGTCAGTCCTTAAATCCTGGTCTTCTCACAATTCAGACATTCCTAATTGGTTAATTATTCTGACGGACAGGTACCTTGTCCCTCTCATAGTCTTTCTCCGAGTCCATTAGTAAATGGATCATACAGAGATACTCTGGTTGTGTGAGATATCGTCCAGATGAAATGAAAAAGTGTTAAAGCACATAGGCTTCGATGATCCAAAACAAAATAAAAACTTATTAACATTCTAACATAATAGTGTCATTTTGGGAATAAATATGTAAAGAGAACCCTATATTTAGACGAGTTTGTGAAGAGATTAGAGGAGATGAAGGCAGAACTAACTTGATAAGGTAAGAAGGCATGGAAATGTTGTTATAGAAAGTGGTTCAGATCGAAATCAATATTAAGACCCTGTGGTGTTAGGATTTTAAGAGTATATATGAAACAGGATTCCTGCTGTCAAATGGATCTAATATAATCACCTCCAGGATTTTTTTACTTTGTAATTCCCCATAAAACTCAATACTGAAGGGTCATGTCCATGACATAATGAGAAATGCTCCGAAACGCTATACGTCTTAACCTCATTGAGAATATTACGTTGATGCTCCGCTATTCTGACTGAGAGTTTCCTGATTGTGAGTCCAATGTATTGCTTTCCACATGGACAGGTTAATAGGTAAATAACACCCGATGTATCACATGTCAATTTCTCTTTCATTGGGAAAACTTCTCCTGTCACATAGGAAGCATAGGATGTAACTGCTTTAGTATGTTTAATTCCACATCTCCTACAGGCCAGTTTTTGCAGTTCTTGAAGATCTGTTTTTCAACCTGTCAGAATTTCAACACTGTTGGTGAGTTTGCATTCATTGTGTTTATGTCGGGGTGTATGTTGTCGGTGTGTTTGTAGTCGGGATATAGACTACCACCGGTTTAATCACTACACACAATTAATCACTATTTGTTCACTTTTTTGTTTTTATTTCACAACTTTGTATGAAACCATAAAAGGAAATATTTTTTATTGCATACCAATAAAACAGATGTTTTTAACATGAAATGACATCTCGGAGTGTCTCATTTTATACTTCTTTGCCTTTTTCTTTGTATCGTGTTTAAGTATTTAGATGCACCCTTCAGAGAGATATTAATGATCGAATTCTGGACCAAACTGTAGTAATTGAGGGGATGTTATGTAATTGAACACTAATCTTAACAACTTGGTGCAGTTAACGCCTTTACCAACATGCTATAAACCGCCAGATATTAGTATGGTTGGCAACTTCTACAACAAATTGAAAAGGCTACACAACTAGGCTACGTTTTAATTATCTGGACATTGAATGGAGTATTAAGACTTGTGGTACAGCTAGAGGTAACAGATTACCGAGCGCGATAAAAGAATATACTGGACCGAGTAATAACAAATAATGTAGAAATAATATCAAATATTCAAGTAAGGGAGCACCTTGGAACCATTGATCAAAATATGGTCCCATTTGACATTTGTTTCCAGAAGCAATATTATACAGGATCAACTAGGACTTTAGAGTGACAAATATTAGTAGGCTAAAGGAGTCTATAAAGGGCATAGACTGGGACACAGTTTTTGAAGGAAAAAATACAGAAGAAAAGTGGGCTGTCTTAAAAATGTTGTTGGAAAAATACACATATAAATTCATTCCTATGGAAAACAAATGTAAAAGAACCAAGTCTAAATGAATGTGGCTAATTAAAAAGGTAAGGAAAGAAATGGAAAGGAAGAAGCATGCATTTACATTGTTTAAGTCTGAAGGGACTGAGGAGTCCTTCCGTAATTATAAGGAATGTAATAAATCATGCAAAAAGGAAATTAGATTGGCTTAGTGATGGGTAGTTAACTATGAACTAATCGTCAAAGTGAACTAAATCATTTAGTTCACAGCTCTGGAAAAGATTAGTTCACCAGGAACTAAAACAAGTGGGAAGAGTTAGAGATAAAGCAGAGTAGCTCCAACAGCCTCACTCACTGTCTCATTCACACTGGCTCTTTTGTTTCTATTCAGCTCCTTCATTTAATACTCATGAATCAGTACCTCTAAACTACTAAAGGTGGCACTGCTGTGCTCAGACATTGTGTGAGACTCTGGAGCTGATCACTGAGCTATGAGTCATTCTCCTCACTCAGGAGTTCAATAGTTCATCTAGTTCATTTCACTCTTCGAATCTTTCCACTCTTCGAATCTTTCCACTCTTCAAATCTTTTCAATCATTTAGATCAATTAGCTCATGAGTCACAGGATACATTCCCTTCCCTGTCAGCTCAAGACACACTGCACTGCTGAGTGCTGCATGTTATATACTATAGTTCTGTTTACTACACCATATATACAGGGGAGATGTATTAAACCTTCAAGAGAGATAAAGTGGAAGCGTTGCCCATAGCAACTAATCAGTTTCTGTCATTTTATAGACTCCACTAGATAAATGACAGAAGCTGATTAGTCATAATTGCCAACATTATGTTGGTTACCTTTGGGAGTTCCTGGAGTGTGGTATTGGCGTAGGGGGCGGGGCTTCATAAATTGCACCATTTTGGCCCCGCCCCCAGTGACGTGATGCTTATTTGGGGTCTTTTTACAGCTGTAAAAAATTCCCCCCTAAGGTTTGATACATCTCCCCTATATCCTGATTGCACTGATCTCAATTTTAAAAGCAAAAAAGTGACACTTTATATATACTCTGAATTTGGGTCTTTTTCATTTGCATATTATGGAAATAAAAAATAATAATGAAAATGTAATTAACTTTGCAGAGCTAGACATGTCACTACTAGTTTTTGTACAAGTGATTGCCCATTTTAAAATATTAAAAATGATCTGACATATTAAACTTATCTGATAATTTTAACAGGACTATAACTCATCTAATGAGATGTAGTATATATGCATACACTATGTGTAATAGACTAGATCTATGTCTCCAATCACTTCTCTCAGCAGTGTTCCAGAGCCAGTGATCTAACTGAACTAACTGAGCTAAATGAACTAAATGAACTACTGAGTCAAATGAGTGAAATGAGTGAAATGAACTACTGAGTCAAATGAGTGAAATGAACTACTGAGTCAAATGAGTGAAATTAACTAATCTTTTGAACTAATCTTTTGTGTGGCCTAGATCAGAATGAACTAATCTTCAAAATGAACTAGATTTCCCATCACTAGATTGGCTAAATTAGAAAATGAAAAACAAGTTGCAAAGTAAAGTAAGACAAACCCTAAAAAGTGTTTTAACTATATAAATGTCAAAAGGATTAAAAAACAATATAGGAACCCTAATAAGTAAGATGGGGGATTGATTAATGATAATAAGGAAAAAACAGAGGTATTAAACACTTTCTTTTCTTCAGTATTTACTAGAGAGGAACAAATGGTAGGAATAATATATAAAAATGGAAATGGAACTGTACCATTAATTAATACTTGACTGGCAAAGGAAGAAGTCCAAAGGCAACTGAATAAAATTAAGATACATAAAGATCTAGGTCCAGACTGGAGGAGAGGCGACGGTCATTGGCCAAATGCAGGGAACGTAATGGAGTGTGAATGGGGGGGAGGTTGGAGATGTATGGGGAAGTGGAGTGGGAGAGGGCCTTGTAGGTCAGGGTAAACAGTTTGAAAAGGATTTTGTAGGGTAAGGGGAGCCAGTGTAGGGCAAGGCAGAGAGGGGAGGCAGAAGAGGAGCGGTGGGAAAGGAAGATGAGTCTCGCAGATGTACAGTAGCTTCTCTGCAGAGGGACTTGAATAAACTGGAGGATTGGGCGGCTAAATGGAGCATGAAGTTTAACAGAAATAAATGTAAGTTTATACACTTAGGGATCAAAAGCAAACACAAAATATATAAATTAAATGGGATAAATTTAGGAAACTCTATAATGGAAAATAATTTGGGAGTGCTCGTAGACAGTAGACTTGGCAATAGTGTTCAATGTCAAGCAGCAGCTGCAAGGGCCAATAAAGTATTGGCATGTATAAAAGGGGACATAGATGCAAAGGAAAACAGTGTAATTTGTCCACTATATAAATAATTGGTAAGACCTCACCTTGAATACTGAGTACAGTTCTGGACACCACTCTATAAAAAAGACATGTGAGAACTAGAAAGGGTTCAGAGAAGGGTGAGAAATTGATAAAGGGTATGGAGTCTAAGTTATGAGAAAAGGTTAGCCAAGGTTAGAGAAGAGGAAGCTTCACAACCAACAAAGGAAAGGGTTCTTTACAGTAAGGGTAGTCAAAACATGGAATTCACTGCCAGGGAAGGTTGTGATGGCAGATTCAATTGGTATGTTTCAGAAGGGGTTACACAATTTTTAGCAGATAAGGGTATCCAGGGTTTTGACCGTTAATTAAAGTGAAGGATTGTAGTGGATTTTACCGATTGAAACAGATCGGCGGTTGCTTCATCTGGATCGAATTCAATTATAAGAGAGGGATGGCTGAAAATCCTGGTGTCTTTTTTCAGCCTCATCAACTATGCTACTATGTTACATTAAAATATAGAAGAAATGGCTATCCCTACTTGTCCTCACGCAGGATTTCCTCAATGCACTACGCCTCTTATACATCAAATAAAAATGGGGTTGTTATTTTGATTCGAAATTCTGTTCCCTTCATTTTATTAGACACTGAATTCGATACTGAAGGCATTTTCTCATCCTCACTGGCAAAATCAGACACTTGGACATTATTGATAACATCTATGAGCCTAACACAGGTCAGTCAGTTTATTTCCATCACTTTCTCTTACTATCTTATGCCTAGGAGATTACTTCTGGTTGGCGGTGATTTTTACACTATTATGCACCTACTTTTTATAAGTGCGCTACCAGGTCTTCTCCCTCACCATCTTCTCATACGAAGGCCCATCCAAAAACAAGTGTTTGAGGCTGGTCTTTTTCATATCTGGCAGACGTTATATCCTAAATCCAGGGACAACACGTCTTATTCTTTTCCGCACAAGTTCTAACTCTCTAAATTCCCCCACCCCCAGCCCCACCCAGTAAATGCTATCCTTGAGGTAAACTTTGCCTTTCAATGGTGACTTCTGTCTCTCCGAAATTTAAGCATTCAAATCACCAAAGAGTATAAGCATTTATTCCAAGCAATTACTCCCCTCTTCGTGCTTCTATTAAACATGATTTTGTCAAATGGGACCTGCTTTTTATTTCTTGGTTTGGTAGAATCAGCGTGGTGAAGATGAATGTTTTGCCTCACATTCTCTACCTTTTTTAAACCCTTTCTATTCCAGTACCAGGAAGTACCTGGCCACCCTGCAAACACTTTGTAGTAAGTTCATCTGGCAGGGCAAGAAACCACACATTAAACGTTCATGCCTTGCTAAATCTACCTTGTCTGAAGGATATAGGCTTCCCATATTCGAACAATATTATCAAGCAGTGAATCTCAGTCACATTATTTCTTTGCAATCTTCTCCTGGGGTAAAATTTTGGGTGGAACTGGAAAATGCTCTTACGCCCAATTGCTTCTTGAAGCTTCTTCCCTGCTCCCCAGGAATCAGAGACTAGCTTCGGCTTACACCTACCCTACCTTGCAGTTTACTATAAACATCTGAGACTCCTCAAGACTTGGGAACTCACTGAATTTCCCTATCCCCTCACGCCATTTTGGCATCATCCATTATTTCTAGCTAGGAATTCACCAACCTCTGTCTCGTCATGGAAAACAGCCAGTATATAAATTACACATATCACAGGAGAATTCGCTCCTCTGTCATTTTCAGCCCTCTGTGAGAAAACAGGCCTTTCCTCCTCTTTGAACTTCTCCTATATTCATATTAGAGGCTTCATTTAGATGCAGTGTAAATCTGCCAAGTTGCGCAGACCCACAGTCTTTGACAGACAGTTATGTACAACGTGGGTTTTCTGAGTCTTTTTTCTATCATGTACCATTTCATCCTTTCTCCCGAAGATGCACCATTGGGGCCCTTTGAGGTCGCGCAGTAGTCTGTTATTGAAAGAACCTTGGACCAGAAGGGATGGTCCCTAATTAGACTTCGTATTGCTAAATCTTCAATCAACATCTCTATAAAGGAAAATGCTTAAAATGTCTTCACTAGATGATACATGGTGCCCACAAAGCTACATAGGATATACGCTGGGACTTCCGATCTCTGTTGAATGGCGAGTGGGGCTGTGGGTTCTATCTTCCATATATGGTGGCAATGCCCCTCTTGTTTCCAGTCTGTGGGCCCAGGAAATTGACCTCCTGAGAAATTTTGGTGGTATGTGTGACCCCTGACCCCTTGGTCATGCTACTGTGCATCCCTTTGAAATTAATTTCTAAACAAAATGACAAATTGTTACAATATGTTTGTGCCACAGCTCATTTACAGATAGCTAAAGAAGATCTCCCGCACTCCCGTGCCTCTAAGCAGTTGTATCGTGTGTATGGTATATAGTGACGATGGAATATATCACTTGTCTGCTACGTGATAAGGTCTACAATTTCCACAAGGTGTGTGACCCTTTGTACAACTTTTACCACTTTTCATTACCTGGTTCCCAGTAACCTAATTCGCCCTGACAGGTCCCTTTCCTCCTGCGGTTCGGGACTGAGTTAGATTTGATGGCACTTCCTTTCCCAGTTCTCTCCCTCTTGTGCTCCTATGTTTTAATTTTTCCTCTTTACTGTTGGGTTGTGGTTGAGCTGGTCAGACCACAATCTGGTTTCTCGTTCTCTTCAATTTCATGCCTTTTTTTTTCTCCTGTTTTTCTCTTTTTATTTTTCTCCTCTCCTTCCAGGGCTTTGTTCTTTTAATTTTTCCTGTCTCCAAGTTCTGGCTCTCCCGCCCCCACCTCTTCCTTCCCCACCACAAATAAGAAAATCCCAACAACTCATGCTGTTTTCTGGCTTAAGATTTCCTAATTTGATTTGTATTCTCATTATCGATTCAATATTGAGACATAATATCTAAGGCATTTACTTTGGTTTCCCATGCACACCTGTCTCAATTTTGTACATTAGATGTTCTGATTTATAGCTTGGACAGTTTGATTTCCATGTTATTTTTTTTCTTCTTCCTTTTTGTACTCATGTTGTACTTTATGTCCTTTATGTTGTTGACATAAAAAAAGACTTAAAAAGAAATAGAAGAAAAAGCATTCTTATTGCTCTGAATTAATAAAAAAAGAATACCGTTCCTATAATAATAGTGGTAATGGTACCTATTTTCAATTTGGAACTTGCATTGGTTTCTAAAAGTACTTGTACTTTGTTTTTGCTTTTTAATTTTTTGCTCTTTTGCGGATTGTCTATTCCAAACCTGTAGCCCCCACACCCCCATAATGCACGAATATACTGTGTGTGGAAAAAATAGGTATTGCTATTATACAGAAAAAAAGCCCCAATATTTGTAATGATATCTAAACTTTTTGAATTTTCTACCTGTGTGCCTTAGGTTTTGCTCTGTTTTCATAACCTTCTCATGATTTTCTTTTATATTAACACTATTTTGGCAACATAAAGTGTACTGTCCAGCATACACTCATACTTAAGCTGTACATGTCTGCTGCTGATTCTCCAAGATTTTTGTGGTCCTCTCATTCTCTGACAAGCATTATGGACTGTATTGTGTTTTTCATTAGTTTTCAAACTGTAAAGCTAGGTACACACTACAGAAAAATTCTCCCAATGTAATATTATTAACAATTTTACCAAGAACTAAAAGTCTTGATCAGCATGCCGATTTATGCGTACACACTTACACGATTTACCTTCAGATCTGTGCTCTTCATCTATCATAACCATCTGCTGAAAAGTTTGTGACTCTGTAAACTCGATCTGCCTACGACGCTGGTCATGAGTGCATACACACTGCAGAATTTACCCAACATTGTTCCATCGTTTATAGAGATTATTAGTCCGGTTATAAAATCAAATGAAACGATACAATGTACTTTGCTATGATAAAATATGATCATGGTAGCGTATACACTAATGCAATATCGGACCTAACAGTCGTTTAGCATGTGATTGGAACAATAATCAGGGGAAAAAACTGCAGTGTGTACTTAGCTTAACTCTGTTAATACTATCTGCATATATATGCGGCTCTCCTCATAAAAAATATTGGACACCACTGGACTACATAATTTTAAATGTATGCCTTTACATTAGGCATGGGAGTTGGGGTGAATTTAAGTGATCAATGTATAGCTCATGCCTTCTTAAACAACTCACCACAGGACTATTTACCACATTACTTTGCAACATCAAACTGGTACAATTACAGCCTATCATGCTGGAAAACAGAACCACTTCTGATATGTATTCTCCCTTTGGGTCAGTTACCGTTTAATGAGATCCTTTACCTCTTACTAGATTTGACAGATTATTATTACTTCTATATTACGCACTAAAAACATCTCTCCCAAGACTCCTCTGGTGAAAATAGAAAACAAATGCCTGCATGAGGTGTCATGACTTCAGTTGCAGTCCCAATTCTTTAAAAAGACTAAGAAATATACAGGAACATAGTTACCTTTCTGCTTGTATTCAAAGGATGAGTTACACAGAATTCATCGACTTATAGGTAATTTGATTTGTATAGTGTTTCATTTTTTATATACCTTGTAAATATATTTATTATGTAATATATTATCATCAAATTTGGAAGAAGGAGTTAAAAGGGTTAGCAAAGTATGGCATATAATTGCTTGCTACTTAATGACATGGTGGCGTTTTAAACCATATTATCTGAGACCACTTTGTTTTGCTGTATTCCTTTGTGGTCAAAGCTAATACGGTGAGAGCTTCCACAATAAAAAGGCAGTAGAACCATTTAAAGCTAGTCTTTTGTGTCTGTAATGGATTCATGCTGTGAACCCATCTGCTCATCCCAGCCACCTCGTCTGTCCCATCCATAATTTATATACAAGATATGTATCTTAATTTATCGGGACTCGAGTAAGATATATTACAGTTTCTATGGTAGCCTCCATGGAAAAGAAAAGAAAAAGCTTAAATTCAGAAAAATTCAGCTGCTGGCATTTCAACTAGCTCACAAAGATTAAGGCATATTACGCCAGCTGTAAAATGAACATTTAAGGCCTAATTAATTAAGGTACGCAAAATGAACGTATTGTGCATTTTTTTTAAAAAGCACAAGTAAATTGAGTATATGCACGTCCATATTCAACAAGGCGCTGATGTAAAAGATACGTCTGTTGTTGAAAACTGGTCTATGTCCGCCCTGCTCTAACAGACAATACACTGCATGTTATGTCCAATACATATGTGGAATATAAAGTCGTACACAAAAAAAAAAATATTAGGGGCAGATTCAATTCGGCCATGCTAGTCTTGTATTAACGCTGCATTATTAGTATTACCTTTAAAACTGTAATTTTAACCCGGAATTTTACTCTCGGCCCTGAGAGGTGCAAGGAAAAATCAGCGGTAAAATTAATGTACTAAGGGTAATACTATGCACTTTTACCATACTAACGGTAACAGTGCGCAGGCTCGAATTGCCGAATCTAATTGGTCAGTTAGTGTCACCTGTTAATAATATATTCATGATAATCATTCATGATAAAACATTCATGATATAATCATTCATGATAAAACATCTTTAAAAAAAAAAATATTTTTCTTTTTTTTTTCCATAAAATAAATTTATGAGGATACTACCAATGTCTATTGTACAATAATATAGCCATTAACGACAAAATATAAATAAAAAGTTTGTTTCATTTTCCCTTCCATAAAATACATTTATGAGGCTGTTATGAATTACTACTGTACATAAAATGCATTTTTACAGTTGCTCATGATTGCAAACACACATTCTAGCATGCATGCAACTGTCATCACTATCACTCTGCACTTACACCCAACCTGTAGCTGGTATAAGTGATACGACAGTAAAACACGTACTTTTGAGATGCCCAAACTTGCTCCGTGCGCTCAAGCTTGGTACACCATTGTCGTACATTTACTATGTGTATACCCCCATTCCCCTCCACATTCCACCTCTGAAATCATAGGCTGTAGTAACGGTTCTTTGCACTTGAAGATGAATGGGATGTTATTGCGTTCATTGGTAAATGGTTCGGTTCTGTGCAGAATGATTTTACACAAAATACAACACATATTGACATTTTATTAACTAATGAATCAGGACCATAGGGCTCAGACTCCCAAGGTGAATGCAACTCTACTAATATTACAAGTAGGATTCAAAATTAAACTGTACATCTTTGTTCTTGTCCATATAGCATTGTAAAAAGTGGACATATTTGGCATCCATGAACAGGGCTGCCAAGAGGAATTCAGGGCCCTGGTACAGCAACTTAATTAATCCTATAATCCACTAAAATTCAATTCTTCATATCTGTTCTCTATATCTAGCCTTAATGACCTTGCTTGAGTATGATAAAAAAAATTGCGCCGCCGCGGAGTGCTAATGTGATTGGGGGTGTGGCTGTGTATCATTGGGGGCGTGTCTCGCAGGCAAAAAGCATAAGGCCACCCTCCTGCAGAAAAATGCATTACACACACATGCCCCCTCTGCCCAGCAGCTTTGCTCACACATGTTCCCTCTGTTCACATGCTTTAATCCCACATGCCTCCCTCTGCCCACATGTTTTAATCACACTTGCCCCCCCCTCTGCTCACTTGCTTAAATCACACATGCACCTCTCTGCCCAGCAGCTATAGTCACACATGCCCCCTCTCTGCTCAGCAGCTATCGCCACACATGCCCCTCTCTGCCCAGCAGCTATAATCACACATGCCCTCTCTGACCACATGCTTTAATCACACTTGCCCCCCTTGCTCACTTGCTTTAATCATGCATGTACCTCTCTGCCCAGCAGCTATAGTCACACATGCCCCTTCTCTGCTCAGGAGCTATAGTCACACATGCCCCTCTTTGCCCACCAGCTATAGTCACACATGCCCCTCTTTGCCCACCAGCTATAGCCACACATGCACTCTCTCTGCCCAGCACCTTAAATCACACATGTCCCCTTTCTGCCCAGCACCTTTAGCCACACATGCCCCCCTCTGCCCAGCACCTTTCGCCACATATGCCCCCCTCTGCCCAGCACCTTTAGTCACACATGCCACCTCTCTGCCCAGCACCTTTAGCCACACATGCCCCCCTCTGCCCAGCACCTTTCGCCACATATGCCCCCTCTCTGCCCAGCACCTTTAGTCACACATGCCACCTCTCTGCCCAGCACCTTTAGTCACACATGCCTCCTCTCCAGCCCCTTTAGTCACATATGCCACATCTCCAGCACACCACAGGATGGGAAGATATCCAGCAGCCCGCCCACTCTGAGTATCATGTGACCACTGCAGTCACATGACCTGGCTTGAAGGTATCCCAGCTGAAAGGGATTTAGCCACTACCGATTCTCGCTGCACTCACAGGTTCACGCACACGCCCGCGCGACGCCCGCGAGCAAAAACACACAAAAAAGTACTTTTAAAAAAAAAAAGATAGGTCTCCAGTTCTGGCCTGGGAAATTTGTCCTTTTCCCCTGTCGGCGGCCCTGTCCATGAAGGTAGATATGGGACAAAGCATTGAATCTTGTGTACAATAAAAAAAAAAAAAAGGGGGAAAGGTTAATGCTCATTCACTTGTATTGTTGCAAGAGCTGCACGATATTCAAAGAATGCCTCCTTGACTATATGAGAATACAATAAAATCAATAATCAAGCGCTCTTGGAGATCAATTCCCTGCATTGAACAAAGAGTGGTGCACATCATTACAGTTACAACGGTAATTGATATGCATTATTACCGTTAGTATGGTTATTTCAATGCTGATTTTTACTCGCAGCTCCCTGATCCGTGATCAGAAATCCGTGTTAAAATTACCATACTAACGATAATGATGTGCAAGAACAACGTGGGGCACAATAAGACAATGGGGGAGATTCAATTCCCCAGAACAACAAGAAGAATTGAATCTTCCCCACTGTCTTATTGTGATGTGAAATATTTAGTGCCTTTACCACTATGACCAATTATCAATAATAATGTTTAAATTAATTAGCTTTGTTAAAATCTGGTATTAGTAAGTGTAACAATAGTAAATGCATTGAGAACAAATTAGATTCAAAACAAAACAAATGTTGGGGACAACCAATGTTATTAATGTGGTGATTGATTTTGGAGGAGCAATGATTAGAATAAAAAGCGCAATGAGTTCTGAATTCATGATTTTGTAACATCCACATTCACATTTGTATGCAAGAGAAGGTAATTAGTTTATACCTTTCAAAACAGTATTGTGCCCTTGATTACAAAATAGTCCTGATATAATGTTATCCTGTGTCATCAAGGGGTTCCTTTTAGGTATCCACTCTCCCAGTAGATAGTTCTGAACCTTTATACCATTCAAAATCCATGTTGTAATTTACTTGTGTTACCTTATTCTTTATTCCAATAGTAGATGTCCTCTTTTCATCGGGTGTTATGCAAATGGTTCAGAGACGTCACTGACGATGGATGTAATTTTTGATTCTTGTGGGATGGATTAGTGTCCTGGAGTCAGTGCCTCTCAATGAAAACTCCAAGTATTAAAATGATTCATAATTTGTTGATAGTGTAACGTAAATAGATAATACTTACATCTGTATGTAGTTTCTGGTGATGTCACGCTGGGTGAAGGTGGCAAATTGTTTATTGGCTTAGGTATGGGGGAGGTGGGGTGGAATGTGGGGTGTTTATGATTTTCAGTTACCCTGATTGTGGCAAATAATCTGAAATAGTTATTTATTTCAAAAATATAAATATATATCACATATGACAAAAAGTCACTGAAAGTCTCTATAAAACAATGCAGTTCTCGTCTATATATAAAGATATAAATGATCAAAAGATGGATGTCTACATTTCAACAAGCAAGGTCATTAAGGCTAGATATAGAGAACAGATATGAAGAATTGAATTTTAGTGGATTATAGGATTAATTAAGTTCATAAAATAGCAATATGCATATCCAGTCATAGACAAACTGAGGGGTGGGGGGGGTTCCTAGTGCCTGGAAACTAGAGATGAGCGCACTCGGATTTATGAAATCCGAGCCCACCCGAACGTTGCCGATCCGAGTCGGATCCGAGACAGATCCGGGTATTGGCGCCAAATTCAAATCTGAAACTGAGGCTCTGACTCATAATCCCGTTGTCGGATCTCGCAATACTCGGATCCTATAAATTTCCCGCTAGTCGCCGCCATCTTCACTCGGGCATTGATCAGGGTAGAGGGAGGGTGTGTTAGGTGGTCCTCTGTCCTGCTATATCTCGTGCTGTTCAGTTAAGTTCTGTGCTGTTCAGTTAAGTTCTGTGCTGTGCTGTGCTGTGCTGTGCTCAGTCCAGTGGTGCTGTGTCCTGTGCTCTGTCCTTCTGAGGTCAGTGGTGCTGCTGGGTCCTGTGCTGTGTCCTGTGCTCTGTGCTTCTAAGGGCATAGTTATTACCCCAATATTCCAAAGTGTTTAAAAAAAAAAAAAAAGTTATTTAAAAAAAATACAAAAAAATAATTACATTTTTTTTTAATTACAACAAAATTTGCACAACCAATCCTGCAGTATAAGCCCATTGGTACTGCATTATTACCAAGTTCACACATTCAGCAGTAAAAGTCCAGTGGTTCTGCAATATTACAAAGTTCACACATTTTGCAGTATCAGTCCAGTGGTGCTGTGCCTGTGCTCTGTCCTGCTGAGTTCAGTAGTGCTGCTGGGTCCTGCGCTGTGTCCTGTTCAGTCCAGTGGTGCTGTGTCCTGTGCTCTGTGCTTCTAAGGGCATAGTTATTTCCCCATTATTCCCAAGTTTTTAAAAAATAAAAAAAAAGTTATAAAAAAAAAAAAAAAATTATAACCAAATTTGCAAAGCCAATCCAGCAGTATATAAGCCCATTGGTACTGCAATATTACCAAGTTCACACATTCAGCAGTAAAAGTCCAGTGGTACTGCTATTACAAAGTTCACTGATTCAGCAGTATAAGTCCAGTGCTACTCTCCTGTGCCGCATATAATTTTTAAAGGCTTTGCCGAGTGTGTGTGGCTTAGGGGTACACTCTCTTGTGCTACATATAATGGAAAACCAAAATTTTGAGGATAAAGTAGGGAAAGATCAAGACCCACTTCCTCCTAATGCTGAAGCTGCTGCCACTAGTCATGACATAGACCAGTGGTTCCCAAACTTTTGCAGTTCGCGGCACCCTTAGAGTTACCATAATTTTTTCAAGGCACCCCTCCAAAATAATTACCGAGCAGTCCCCTTTTATAAGTAGTTGGGTCAAGAAACGTATTAAGTATTTAGGTCAGGACAGAAATACTTATTTAGTTGTATGCAAAAATATTACAAATAAATCCAAGGGATAACAATATTTTTATATATTTTTTTCAATTATATTTCTGTCAAAGAGTAATTTACACCTAACTCACACTGAGCCCTTCATCCACACACTGTGCCGCCTTCATCCACACACTGTGCCCTCCTTCATCTCCACCCCTCACTCTGTGCCCTCCTTCATCTCCAGTCATCACACTCTGTGCCCGCCATCATCTCCAGTCATCACACTCTGTGCCCGCCATCATCTCCAGTCATCACACTCTGCCCCTGCCATCTTCTGTCATCACACTCTGCCCCTGCCATCTTCTGTCATCACACTCTGCCCCTGTCATCTTCTGTCATCACACTCTGCCCCTGTCATATTCTGTCATCACATTCTGCCCCTGCCATCTTCTGTCATCACATTCTGCCCCTGCCATCTTCTGTCATCACACTCTGCCCCTGTCATCTTCTGTCATCACACTCTGCCCCTGTCATCTTCTGTCATCACAGTCTTCGCCTGCCATCTTCTGTCATCACATTCTGCCCCTGCCATCTTCTGTCATCACACTCTGCCCCTGCCATCTTCTGTCATTACACTCTGCCCCTGTCATCACACTCTGCCCCTGTCATCTACTGTCATCACACTCTGCCCCTGTCATCTTCTGTCATCACACTCTGCCCCTGCCATCTTCTGTCATTACACTCTGCCCCTGCCATCTTCTGTCATTACACTCTGCCCCTGTCATCTACTGTCATCACACTCTGAGCCTGCATTCTTCTGTCATTACACTCTGCCCCTGCCATCTTCTGTCATTACACTCTGCCCCTGTCATCTTCTGTCATCACACTCTGAGCCTGCATTCTTCTGTCATTACACTCTGACCCTGCCATCTTCTGTCATTACACTCTGCCCCTGTCATCTTCTGTCATCACACTCTGCCCCTGTCATCTTCTGTCATCACATTCTGCCCCTGCCATCTTCTGTCATCACATTCTGCCCCTGCCATCTTCTGTCATCACACTCTGCCCCTGTCATCTTTTGTCATCACACTCTGCCCCTGTCATCTTCTGTCATCACAGTCTTCGCCTGCCATCTTCTGTCATCACATTCTGCCCCTGCCATCTTCTGTCATCAAACTCTGCCCCTGCCATCTTCTGTCATTACACTCTGCCCCTGTCATCACACTCTGCCCCTGTCATCTACTGTCATCACACTCTGCCCCTGCCATCTTCTGTCATTACACTCTGCCCCTGCCATCTTCTGTCATTACACTCTGCCCCTGTCATATACTGTCATCACACTCTGAGCCTGCATTCTTCTGTCATTACACTCTGCCCCTGCCATCTTCTGTCATTACACTCTGCCCCTGTCATCTTCTGTCATCACACTCTGAGCCTGCATTCTTCTGTCATTACACTCTGCCCCTGTCATCTACTGTCATCACACTCTGAGCCTGCATTCTTCTGTCATCACACTCTGTCCCCCCTGTGTCCCGCGGCCAGGTAGCGAAAAAAAATAATTAAAAAAAAAATACATACCAATCTGGAGGCACCCGGGACCCAGCATCCTCCTCTCTCCTGCTTGTCACAGACTGTCGGGTCGTGATGACGTCATCACGCCCGACGTTCAATGAGAAGTGAGGAGGGAGGATGCTGGGTCCCGGGTACCTCCAGATTGGTATGTATTTTTTTTTCTTTTCTTTTTTTCGCTACCTGGCCGCGGCACCCCTGTCACAGCGCCGCGGCGCCCCTGGGGGCCGCGGCGCACAGTTTGGGAACCGCTGACATAGACGATGAAATGCCATCAACGTCGTCTGGCAAGCCCGATGCCCAATCTCCTAGTACAGGGCATGTAAAATCTAAAAAGCCCAAGTTCTCAAAAAATAGCAAAAAGAGAAACTTAAAATCATCTGAGGAGAAACGTAAAGTTGGCAATATGCCATTTACGACACGTAGTGGCAAGGAACGGCTTAGGCCCTGGCCCGTGTTCATGACTAGTGGTCCAGCTTTACCCAAGGATCTAAGCCCTCCTCCCCCCCCCTACAAAAAATTTAAGAGAGTTATGCTGTCAGCAACAACAACAAAACAGCAAAGAACTCTGCCTTCTAAACAGATGACATCACAAATCCCCAAGGCGAGTCCAAGGGTGTTGTTGGTTGTGAACCCTGACCTTCCCATCACTGTACGGGAAGAGGTGACTCCATCCAGCATTTGCAGCACGCCCTCTGCATATGCTGGAAGGATCACCCACAGTCCAGTTACAGATTTGGCTAATGAAGGTGTGAATGTTGTACACTGGGAGGAGGATATTGATGTAGCTGGCGCTGAGGAGGATGTTGATGATTAAGATGCAGACAGATACCAAATTGCCTTTCTCAATTTCTATTTATATTCTAGATTATATAACGGCTGAAAAGTTTTCTGTTTTACTCCTAGTGGAGAGGGGATCTGATGCAGACAGATACCAAACTGCCTTTGTCCATTTCTTTGTATATTTGAATTTCTAGTTCTACAGTCTACAAGTGTAGGGCGGGGGGGGGGGGCATAGATAGCCACCAAAGTAACGTGGTCCATTTAATTTCACTTTCTAGCTCCACAGTCTGTGCAGCCTGCTTTTTTTATCTTCAAAGTATTTATATTTACAAGCCTTGCAATCTAAATTAACTAGAGGTAGTGACGTGGTAGAACTCCAAAAGGCAGTTTGGAAGCCCCTGTACAAACTGGCTCTATTTTTTAACTGAGTTGTCCCCCCTCCAGTGTGTACTCGGAAAGAGTTTTTAGTGCAGCGGAAAAACCTGGTCAGTGAGCGGCGAAGGAGGTTGCTTACTCACAACGTTGAAAAAATGATGTTTATAAAAATGAATAATCAATTCCTCAATGAAGTACAGCACTGCCCTCCAGACAGTACAGAGGGACTGTGGTTGTGCAGTCCAGCGGGGACGAATTGATAATGTGTGAGGAGGAGGAAGTACACACTGTAGGGGGAGAGGAATCAGAGGTTGAGGATGAGGACAACATCTTTCCTCATTAGAGCCTGTTTAGTTTGTACAGGGAGAGATGAATTGTTTTATTGGTGTGGGGGCCCAAACAAACCAATCATTTCAGCCACAGTTGTTTGGTAGGCCCTGTCGCTGAAATGATTGGTTTGTTAAAGTGTGCATGTCCTATTTCAACAACATAAGGGTGGGTGGGAGGGCCCAAGGACAATTCCATCTTGCAACTTTTTTTTTGGCATTATGTGACCATTCAACAGTCGTTTGCCATGTTCAAAAAGTAAAAGAAAATGCCAACAAATTTAATAAATGAAATCAAAAGTTAAATGCCCTGTCATTATTTAAAACAAGAGGTTTTGACGTGCTAGAATTAGTGTAGTGTTAAGTTGTTATAAACACTACACTTGGAAATTGGAGGAGGTATTGTGGCCTCGGTATCAAATTGGGTACCGGGGCCACCCCACTACGCTGTCCAGATACTAGTTTGGTGGAATTCAGACCAGTTGAGGGTGTATTTATTTTATTGTGGCTCCGGTATCAAATTGGGTACCGGGGCCACCCCACTACGCAGTCCAGATACTTGTTTGGTGGAATTCAGACCAGTTGAGGGTGTATTTATTTTATTGTGGCCCCGGTATCAAATTGGGTACCGGGGCCACCCCACTACGCAGTCCAGATACTTGTTTGGTGGAATTCAGACCAGTTGAGGGTGTATTTATTTTATTGTGGCCCCGGTATCAAATTGGGTACCGGGGCCACCCCACTACGCAGTCCAGATACTTGTTTGGTGGAATTCAGACCAGGTGAGGGTTTTATTATTATATTGTGGGGACCACTTTATCTATACCACACTACAACTCTATACCACTCTATTTAATACTTTAATTCTATTTAATACTTTAATTCTATTACTAATTCCCATAAAGAGGAACTGCCGCTTCTATTTAATACTTCAATTCTATTAGTAGTTACCATAAAGAGGAACATAAACCAATTTTACCAAAAGTATAATATGACTTAGACTTACAAACACTACACTTGAAAGATGGTGCCTTTAAATGAAAAAGTCAGTCTTCATTGCACGACTATGTGCAACAGGGACAGTTTTTTGGTTTACAAAGTCAACCAATAACACTTCGACCCTGTATGTCTTTAACATACTTGATGGGATCTCAATGACGAATGGTCTGTACCATGTTTGGAGGAGGTATTGTGGCCCCGGTACCAAATTGGGTACCGGGGCCACTCCACTATGCAGTCCAGATAGAGGTGTATCAGATATTAAACAACGTTGACTGTTGCTGCAAAAATTTTAAATAATATTGTGGGGAACACTACACTACGCAGTCCATAAACTTTTTGGGTGGAATTCAGACCTGTTTAGGGTTTTTTTAATAATATTGTGGTGACCCACTCCTCTACGCAGTCCAGGTACATTTATTGGTGCGAATCATACAAGTTCAGGGTTTTTAATACATATTGTGGTGACCCACTCCTCTACGCAGTCCAGGTACATTTATTGGTGCGAATCATACAAGTTCAGGGTTTTTAATATATATTGTGGTGACCCACTCCTCTACGCAGTCCAGGTACATTTATTGGTGTGAATCATACAAGTTGATGGTTTTCTTATTATATATATTGTGGTGACCCACTCCTCTACGCAGTCCAGGTACATTTATTGCTGCGAATCATACAAGTTGATGGTTTTCTTATTATATATATTGTGGTGACCCACTCCTCTACGCAGTCCAGATACATTTATTGCTGCGAATCATACAAGTTCAGGGTTTTTATTGTATATTGTGGTGACCCACTCCTCTACGCAGTCCAGGTACATTTATTGGTGCGAATCATACAAGTTCAGGGTTTTTAATATATATTGTGGTGACCCACTCCTCTACGCAGTCCAGGTACATTTATTGCTGCGAATCATACAAGTTCAGGGTTTTTAATATATATTGTGGTGACCCACTCCTCTACGCAGTCCAGGTACATTTATTGGTGCGAATCATACAAGTTGATGGTTTTCTTATTATATATATTGTGGTGACCCACTCCTCTACGCAGTCCAGGTACATTTATTGGTGCGAATCATACAAGTTGATGGTTTTCTTATTATATATATTGTGGTGACCCACTCCTCTACGCAGTCCAGGTACATTTATTGCTGCGAATCATACAAGTTGATAGTTTTCTTATTATATATATTGTGGTGACCCACTCCTCTACGCAGTCCAGATACATTTATTGCTGCGAATCATACAAGTTCAGGGTTTTTAATATATATTGTGGTGACCCACTCCTCTACGCAGTCCAGGTACATTTATTGGTGCGAATCATACAAGTTCAGGGTTTTTAATATATATTGTGGTGACCCACTCCTCTACGCAGTCCAGGTACATTTATTGGTGCGAATCATACAAGTTCAGGGTTTTTAATATATATTGTGGTGACCCACTCCTCTACGCAGTCCAAGTACATTTATTGGTGCGAATCATACAAGTTGATGGTTTTCTTATTATATATATTGTGGTGACCCACTCCTCTACGCAGTCCAGGTACATTTATTGCTGCGAATCATACAAGTTGATGGTTTTCTTATTATATATATTGTGGTGACCCACTCCTCTACGCAGTCCAGAAAGATACCTCGTTGCAACGTTTTGGACTAATAACTATATTTTGAGGTGTTCAGAATACACTGTAAATTAGTGGAAATGCTTGTTATTGAATGTTATTAAGGTTAATAATAGCGTAGGAGTGAAAATAAGCCCAAAAACTTGATTTTTAAACTTTTTATGTTTTTTTCAAAAAAAATCGTCAAGTGTTTTGCAAGACAAATCCGGACCCCAAAAATAATGAAAATCCGGATCCAAAACACAAAACACGAGACCTCAAAAGTCGCCGGTGCACATCCCTACTGGAAACCCCCTCCCAGACTGGGGCACTGTATGCTTGAGGCAGGGGCGGATTGGGAATTTAAAGTGGCCCTGGAGAAAATTCTTGAAGTGGCCTCATGTGGGCGGGACCAAATCAATTGTGGGTGGAGACAACACTAAAATAGAGAGGATTTTTTCCGCTAAGGCCTATGACCAATCCTCTCCTGGGATCAGTGATGCTATTCTTGCGCATGGTCACTCTTCAAGGTTTGCTTCTACTCTTTAAGTTAGTACACTAAATTTGGGATGTTTAATATGAAATAGGTAGCTTGTTATTGTATGAATTTATTGATGGAACTTTCTTTTAACCAGTAGTTGAAGTGGGCTGGAATAAGGTGGTATACCATACAGCCACTTCTACTGCCTTCTTTGTAAACCTAGCAAATTCCATTTACTTACATTTTCCATATCGTCACTTCTAAATTTCCACTTCAACCACAGCTTTTACTAATAGGGTACTCATATGGAAAGCATACTTGCCAACATTTGAAAATTACATCTATGCACGCCTTGTTGCTTGGTAACTGAATCCGTACCAGTTGTGTACTGAACTCTTTATGCAGATCAATGACACTCCAGCCCCAACCCAGATGATTATATTTACATTTCCACAGACAAATGTTCCTTATCTAGGCCTCTCCATCGCCAATCAACAGAGAGCAATCATGGGTATGTTGGGTGTATGTATTATTAATAAATATTTTAATTGAAAAATAAGACTAATCACAATAAATTCTATACTCATACTTATACCCCAACTAGCATAGCAATATCCCCAGGACAAGGACAGTTTTCTCAGTAATGTGAAAGCATTATATAAATTGCAGAAAGAGTAGTCAAGAGATTTGCTATGCAGATATAGTGATCATGTATCACTCAGTGAACTTTCACTTCAGGTGACAAAAGTACTTGATAAAATAATTTGGGTACTTTACATTAACCGATAAAATTAATTTGGGAAACAACAACATAAAATCTATATCAATGACAGTCAATACCATTCATGCTAACCTCCACAGGGTTAAAACATCACCTAAATGCAGTGTTGACATTTGTATGGAATGGACAGATGGTGGTTGGCTGAAAGATAATGAAATCTAACTATTAACTATTTGCAGGGAACTTATTGGTAGGCTAAATAATGGTACTCTGATGCTTATCAGATTGTTTAATTTTAAATATTATTGCTTTTGTTAGAGAATATAGCTGATATTCCATGTTACTAAGATGACAAATTAATATTATATTATAGATTTTCATGTATAAAAAAATTCAAACATTAAGAATGCAAATTTTATTTCACAGATTGAGTACGCCCAAAATATGATATAAATATTGTTTTACTTTACCAAGTAACTGATTGACACTGAAAAAGACGACAAGAACAATTTTACCTTTGCTTAAACCATGTGCGCTGACTAAAAATGTCCCCATGGACCCATCTGACTTGGAAATAGCTTGGGCAAATCCCACACTGCTCACTACTATAATTCCTGCTGACACAAAAAAAGAAAATAGAACTATTCTGCTTGTGGCACTCTAAAGGATACTTGAAGTAGTAATTACATTACTGTCAGTTTGGGTGATCATGTAGAGGTTGTTACTTTGTAGCATAATGGTCTATGGCAAGTGTGAGTGATTCATCGTCAGATATGTGGCTATGGTGTGTTGTATTCTTGTATAGTATAAATTTCAATAGTTTACTAACTTACCTGTGTCGGCGCCGCTCAACTCCGTAATGCAGGAGACATCCATCTGGGTGGGGCTGAAGTGAGTCACATGAGAGCCTCTGCAGCCATTGCTCTGTGACTGACAGCCTCACAATTCGCTGCCAGGACAGCGTCACTGCCAGGACGGCCCCCCTTCTGGACAAATAGGATAGCAGAAGCAGACCCCTCCTAATCACCTTTCTTCCTGCACTGCCGAGACAAAAAAAAAATGCGCAGAAAGAAAAAAATACATGAGGCGGCCTCATTAGGCCAACGGCCTACCAGGAAAATTCCCGGTAAGGCCAGTGGCCAATCCGCCACTGGCTTCAGGTAGCTAGACCCTGCTCCCGGGACCAGCCACTTTGCAGCTTGTGTGCAGATCATTTCTTTTGCTCCCACTGCCTGCATGTGTCATGTGTGCAGCAGGAGGAGACAAGACACAGCACTAGATGAAGAGGATGCGTGTGTGAATGTGAGTGTGTGTGAGTGTATGTATGGAGGGGGGTTCTCATGTGCTTTTAATGTAAGTGGGGGGATTTAATGTATAAGTACAATAGTTCCTTTGTAAACATAGGCTTGGAGGGGCTTTTAATATAAGTGTGGGAGGGAGAAAAGGAAATTGAATGTAAGTGTAGGGGTGTATTTTTTGTGATGTGGATGGGGTGTGCGATATTACTTGCATAGTAGGTTGAGAGGAAGCTCTTAATTTTTTGGTGGGGTGAAGCTTGAGGATATTTAATAGTGGGATTATGGCAGACCATATGGGATGATGGGACTATTAATTTAATGCTGGGGTGGTTTTGGTGCTATTAATTAAATATGTGGCTGAGTTTCGGAAGTAGGAGAGCTATTTCTTAAAAGTCAATGCTAATTATTTAATGTTTGGGAGGAAATAGGTTTATTTATTAAATATAAACACTATTACTTTAATGTTGGGGAGGTTTTTTGGGTGGAAATGGATCTTTTTAATAAAGGTGAATGACATTAATTTACTGTCCGGATTGGTTGCTGGGAGCCCTAATTATTAAACATGAGTGTTTTTGATTTAATATCAGGCTGCTATTGGGGAGGGAGGCCTACTGTGTTCACTCATTGCTGGGATTTCTATATCATCTACCTTTCCTTTTTCCAAACAGGGGCCCAACATTCCAGGATCCAGACAGGCAACAACTGAGCTTAGGACACGAGCAGCAGCAACAAGTATTGAAAGCAGCAAGAACAGGTAGGAGAGAGCAGGACAGTCTGCCATCTGTTTTGACGCACTCAGTCAGGGCTGTGGGGACAGTTGGGAGGTATGTCATGCTTCTCACGCCTCTGCTCGAAAACGGAGAGCTGTGTGCACCTAACAGTAGTGCACGCAGCATTGCCCGTTTATATGATGGGTATAGGAGGAGTTGGAGAGCAGCCAAGCACTGTCTAAAATTATAGCCCCGCCCCCATGCATGTTGGTCACGCCCACTGGCTGTGTGGCATAGAAACCCCCCTCTACAAATCCTGTGTTTGGTCTTGCCAGTAAACGCTAGCATGTAGCGGCTCACTTCTGTATGATCATCTGGGGCAATGTATGCTAATGAAGACCTTTCTGTAACCAGATCAAGGTCAAGGTGGAGGCACTGCGCGACCTGGAATAAAAGATACAGAATTTATTTACCTACCACACACACAAATTGAGATAGTTAAATACACACTCTAGCGCTACAAAGGGGTGCTACATTAATTTTAAAGTAAATGTACACCAGAGAAATTTATGTGGGATTATAAAAATGTCAATGTCAATTTATGTAAGCACAGTTCAAACTGCAACAATCTGCTTCAGTCTGCTTTGCAGCATCTCCCTATAGGATGCTGCTTGCCTTCTGCAGCTCCTGTTTGTTTAGAACTGTGTTAGTCTTGCTGTGGTTGTGTTCCTAGATGCAGTACCTACATGCCGCCAGAAGTGCTGCTCTTCCACTGTGGAAATTTTCACTCACTAGTAAGAGTTAATCTCTGCTCCTCATTGATGGTACACCTGTGTCTCTCATTATTTATGTCTGTTCCTTCCCATGTACCATGCTGGTCATTGTTGTTGCTATATGTTCCTTGTTGTGCTCCTGGTGCACCTATTCTCAGGGATTTCTACAAACTACCTCTTGACCTGCATCAGCTGTGTTCCTGTTATCTGCCTTCTGCATCTCCATGCAATTCCAGTGCTATATCTACACCGTACTGTTTGCACCTTACTGCATTTTCTGGAAACATATCTGCAATAAATATTGTGTATTTCACCATAATCCGAGCTCCTTAACTGTGATTTTCTGCATTGAAGTGTGACAGTATGACCAGCCCAAAAAAACAGCTTTGGAAATATGCTGCTTCAGATTTTTATTCCTGGGACATTTTCTGCAATTGTATTTATTCACTTTCTCCTGCAAAATGTCTGTCTTACAAATCACTGAACTACCTCAGCTACAGACTCTACAAGCAGATATAATTTTGTTAAAATCTCAGCAAGCTCAGTTTTCTGCCTTACTTATGGACCCAATCAGGAGACTGTCAGATTTTGTTTCACACAATTGAAATACTGCTGATTTGACTTAATCAACTTTCTTTGCAGCTGAGTCTGTGCAAGCCGTACCTCTTAATAGTGCTATTACTAATTTGCAATTCACCAAGAACTATGGAGTAACAAACTCCAGTTTCACAGGTGGTTCACACCCCCCCCCCCCCCCCCACTTGACTGAAGAGGAGTTATGGTGCAAAAAAAACAAATTACGTCTCTACTGTGCCAGTAATGTTCACTTCTTACAAGACTCTTCTCTCCACAGACCACGACAGCTTACAGAACCGTCTTCTGTTTTTTCACCTCCGCATTCTGGATTTGTTTGCGCTTCACCTCCCGTTGCCACATTACAGCCTGTTCTGCTCCCTGGGCTGACACAATCTGCCATCCCCAGTCACCTGCCCTGAGGTGCCAGTTCCTGCCAGCCTGCCCTGAGGTTCCAGTTCTTGCCAGCCTTCCCTGAGGTGCCAGTTCCTGCTGGCCTGCCCTGAGGTGCCAGTTCCTGCCGCTTGTCCCCAGGTGTCAGCTCCTGTCACCTGTCTAGAGGTGCCAGCTTCTGCCTCCAGCTCCAAAGTACCAGCCTCTGCCTCCTGTTACTGAGGTGCCAGCCTCTCCCACCAGTTCCGAGGTGCCAGCATCTGCTTCCTGTGCTGAGGTACCAGCCTCTCCCTCCAGTTCCGAGGTGCCAGCCTCTGCTTCCAGTCCCAAGTCTCCTGCCTTTGTCTCCGGTCCTGAGTCTCTAGCCACTGTCTCCGGTCTTGAGCCTCCAGCCTCTGCACCCAAGTATTCACCCGCTGCCTTCAGTTCCGAGTCTTCAGCCGCTGCCTCCAGTTCAGAGTCTTCAGCCGCTGCCTGCAGTTCCGAGTCTTCAGCCGCTGCCTTCAGTTCCGAGTTGCCAGCCGCTGTCTCTGTTCCTGATTTCCAGCCTGCTTCCAAGAGGGTGCTTCCTCTATAGTTCGCTCCAGAGACATTGTCGCTTAATGCGGTTCAGCCCTAATTGCCATTCCATGTGGTTCACCCTGAGTGATCATGTGTCTTCTGTGCCATCTTCTTCGTCTACAGTTGCCCAAGCCTTGGAGTTGCCTTCATGTTCTATTCAATTTGAACAACCCTGTGTTCCTAATAAGACTCATAAAAAGAAATAAAGGGTCTTCTGGGTCTCAGCTCTCTTTTGACGTAGTTTTTGTGCTCTTTCCGTCCTTGGACGAGGACTTTTCAGCTACATGCCCAATTTTGGACTATGACTATGACTTTTTTGACCGGTCCTGGTAATTTGGACGTCTTGAATCTGCCCTTAAAGGGGGGTACTGTTACAATCTGCCTCCGTCTGCTTTGCAGCATCTCCCTATATGATTACCTTCTGCAGCTTCTGTTTGTTTAGAACTGTTAGTCTTCCCGTGGTTGTGTTCTTGGATGCAGTACCTCCATGCCACCAGAGGTGCTGCTCTTCCACTATGGACATTTTAACTCACTAATAGAAGTTAATCTCTGCTCCTCATTGATGGTACACCTGTGTCTCTCATTATTTATGTCTGTTCCTTTCCATGTACCATGTTGTTGCTATATGTTCCTTGTTGTGCTGATTCTTGTTGTGCTCCTGGTGCATCTGTTCTCAGGGATTTCTACAAACTACCTGTTCACCTGCATCAGTGGTGTTCATGTTATTTGCCTTCTGCATCTCCGTGCAATTCCAGTGCTATATCTACACTATCGGGTTTGTACCTTACTACATTTTCTGGAAGCATATCTGCAATAAATATAAATATTGTGTATTTCACCATATTCTGTGCTCCTTAGCTGTGATTTTCTGCATTGATATGTGGCACAAACTACACGTGCAATAATTTTTTAGGCAACTTGGCCCTTGGTTCTACTGTTGATGTTGGTTTGTGCCAGACCTGGCTTCTGGTCTACCTGTGATGTGGCAGGAGAAAATAAAGGTGCAGCAGATGACAGTTGTGTCACAGAATTGGCTATGCGTGGCAGAGGTGGCTACGGTGGCAGATATTTCTAAGGTGGCAAAGGTAGCAGAGGAGGCTAGGGTAGCAGAGGTGACTAGGGTGGCAAATTTGTCTGGTCAAAAGAGGTTGGTTGGTTAATAGTGTGTTGTTGGGGAAATAAAAGGGTTTTGACCCAAATAGGGTTCTTAGTTAAAAGTGTTTTGACCAGAAGGTCCAAAGTGCATTTGGACTGGAGATTGAAGTGGGGCAGCATGGTAAACTTGGTGATGATAAGCAGGGTAAAATTAATCAGGATTATCTCAGGGACTTGTGTGTGGAATTTTAGATTATGGATAGGACTGAGGACTTGTGCTAATGGTGAAGGAGAGGATACATGTGAAATTGGTGCAGGAGTGTTGTTAGTGAAATATTGGTCAATAAGGTCGATGAGACAGGTCAGGGTAGTGTTCATTGTGATGAGGGAAGAGTCCAAGTTATGTTGCATACAGGTGAGGGTAGTGCTAATTTCTTTGGTTGTGTTCTCAAGTGTGGTGTTGAATTTGTACAGTTTCTGATAACAGTCGCGTAGTGCCTTCTGCTGAATGACCACAAATTCCTCTTCCATCTGATCCTTTACCACACAGTAAGCGTAATCCACCAGTTCCTCCTGCATGTCACCAGTATCTGCATCATCACCTTTAAAACATTTGAAAAATAAAAAATGGTTACTCACTAACATACAAGTTAGTATCTTAATTAATGTCAAAAGTGATGAAAAAAACAATTTGGTTTATGTGATGTGAAATATTTTCATTATAATTTGGATAAAATGTGTATATCATTGTATAAACCAGCATATATTATGGGTGTTGGGTGGACTGTTAGATTTGCATAATTTTTAACTCTCAAAGTGTTCCTGGCAAAATATAATCATTAATCTTCAACACCATGGTCTGATTTGTAAACTAGGATGACTACGTTGCAGGATAAATGCCAAGAACTATCCTGCAACGGCAATTACAATCGGCAATTGCTAAGGATAAGTAGTGGGGTTTTCTTAGTTATGGAAAGCCAAAAGATTTCATTTTTTAATCAATATATTGTTATTTACAATGACCTTGGGGGACATAGGTTCTAATAGCGATGGGCGTGCTCAGGTATTAATCCTGTCCACCCTACACCATATGTTCATCTATGCAGGCCTATGCCGTGGTCTCCAAGGGACTGAGGTATAGTTTGGCAGGGGGACTACCACCTGTCACCTGAGCATGCCTGCGGTGGTCCCTTAACTTGTTTGTTAGGCAAAGCTTAGGTGGAAATTTTCTAACGAGAATATGCAGGCTACTAAAGTTAATAAAGATGTAGCTCATTTATAGCTTTTACAATGATTTTCAGTCAGTTGAAGACTAACATGACCTGTACTCAGGATACAGAGCAGATTATATTAATTATTGATCCACACTGAATACATTACTGTTTTTTGACCTCAGTCACTGTGCGACAAATTGTAGCCACTGCATTGACCTGTGTGGTGATGCATCCCAGACCCGCCCTTTGGCTGGGGCGGAGAGCTACCAGGTGTTAGTGGGCCACCTCTCCACCTCTAGCAAAACCAACACCTCCCTCTCTCTTGGTGCAAATTTTGTCTGCATCTGCTTTGAGGCTGAAGCGAAGGATTCAGAGGCCTAATCTGGACCTGGCAGTTCATGGTCAGATATGAATCTAAGGAGGAATAAAAAGACAGTCATGAGTTACAATACTTAAATGCTCAGTAAAGTGGCTAATATAGGCCTGGTACATACCAAAGATAGTGAAGTTGTTGGAGAAAGCTTCATGGTGACTGTTAGGGGTGAAAGTGGTTTTTTTTTTCTAAACAGGAGTAAAAACACAGATATAAGATGTGATGAACTCCCAAAATGGCAGTTGATTTCACACACGTGCTTTACCCTAGACTTAGGCAAAGTTTTCCATTCCACAGATGTCAAAATGATTGGCTTAAATATATATCTGCAATGTGCCTTCAAAAAGTAGTAGTTCTCTGGCTACTACTGTGTTTAGCATAACATGAACCTTTGCAGAGAGTTTCAATTAAGTACCACTTCAGAACTCTGCTGAGCCCAAAATATGCAACAAAGACCACCCATAGAGCTAAAATATGTTTTAAAAATGTATTAAGATTGCAATTCTAATTTTTTATATATTTTTACAGTTCAAAAAGACAGTCAGTTATCCTGCACCCCAGCCCCAGTTTCCAGCCCACCTCACCCACTTTCCAGCTCACCTCACCCAGTTTCCAGCAACCCTAATCCAATGCAAGGATAGTGGTCATGTGATCCTTTTTGGGGAATCCCTTATTACAAGTAAATGGCAATCGGAGTCGATCATTACAGACCTATATGGAGAACGAAAGGTTTGAAGTAATCTAATTTAATTAGTGAACTGGTAACTCAATATTTAATAACCACACTGTGACTGTACTATTGGTTGGTGCTTATACCACAAACACATCTAATTTTCAACATAGACATGATTTTGTAGTATATTACAGTTGTTACTAGTTGGAGCTCACTTGTAAATATATGAGTCTATAGGCACAACTGAGTATTAACATGATTCTCATATGCATTACATGAGTAAAGATCTGATGGCCATTTTCTTGCAGGCTATAAGCCATTGCTAATCAGAGCTTAATTTTTTGCATCACCTTAATCTTACTAATTGGATTGTGGACTCTCAATATATCGTGTACAGCTATGCAATCTTCATTAACTATTATTGGGACTGTGTTTGATCTTTAAGAAATTATATTGGTATTTTCTATTTCACTTTTTATACATTGGAATGAAGTTTCAATTCTCATATATTAGAATGAGTTGATATGTCCATATTAATGGCTGCTGCTATACTATATTAATTCTGGTATAGTAAATTATATTTAGCATCTATTGTAGTTATTTATTATTTGTGAACTAATGTGTTACATATTTTTGTATGTTTATTAAATACATATTTATTTTTATACATATCCCAGAGCATGAATTTTGACATTGTTTAATAAAATGTATATTTATATTTTCAATAAAAGTTGGACCTTTATATATATAAAACTATCAATAAATTATAAAAATATTAATTAATAATATCTTTAATTTTTAGTGCTGTTGCTTTTTCTGCTACTTTTTATTTATATTCTTTATTAAGTTCCAACCTCTCCAGTTGTTTTTCACTTCTTTGATACCATAAAACATTAGCACTGTTATGTCACAATTATGTATTTTATTGAAATGCTCAGTGAGGTTGTGATTTTCAAAGACTGTTTCATAAGTGTTCACTAATTCTCGCTTTGATCTTCCGCATTGTGCGGCCAATATACTGCTTTTCAAATGGACATTGTACTTAATAGACAACATTGTCTGTTTTGGAGGTTATGAAATCCTTAATTATATAGGTCTTTCAATTTTGTGCAGATTATTAGTCAATAATGGCTTTAGTGCTCCTGCAGTTAAGTCGTTTACAATGATGACATTGGCCACAAAAACAGATGCCTGCTATTGGCCTTCATTTATTAACTAGTTGCTATTATCGCACCCTTCTTTAATATGGTTTGAGACTAAAGCTTTCTTTATATCTAGGGCTTTCCTAAAAATGATGTCCGGATGAGTGGGTAACATGTGTCCTATGTTATCATCTTTCCTAAGTATGTTTTTTGATTATGTTGTTTAGATCCTGCGATCTGTTGGAATATTCTGCATTAAAATAAATTGTATTGAACCTTTTTTTCTCATTTCATCAGTCTTTTCGTTGGGTTTTGTTTTTATGGTTATATTTTAATAAGGTTTCACAATCAACATTGGCCATTTTAATAAAGGCTTCTTCTACAATGTGTTTGTCGTATTTCTTCTCCAGCAATTGTTGTTTCATTACTTTACCTTGGCTTATATAATCCTTAATATACGTGCAGTTTCACCTGTGGAAGGAAAATAATTGGCTGAAGTCATTTCTAAATTAACAAATATCAACTGTAATAGTTTTCCGTGCGATTGAGATTAGTCTTAACAGGGATAATAATGCAATTGCACAGGAAAACAACACACACACACACACTTACATTTACACTTACATTTGTAAATAGTACACATTTAATAAAGTTCCAATGCGTTTATTAGTTTTGTTTGTTTTTTTAAACAAACATAAATTTACATTACAAGTATTTATGGTTCAAGTCCTAAGAAATGTATTGTGTTTGGTCTTATATCATTCCTCATTTCATCAGTAGAAATACGGTGTTAACAGCTACGCGATCGCACCTAGAGCTAATTAAGAATAAAATAAGATTGATACTCTATAATACAGTAGGCAGCACATGTTTATAGGTTGGTTTAAACTGGATAAAGTCGGTTTTCTCAGGCACAACATGACCCCTGGACCAATGAAGAAAGACCTAAGGTTATCTTTGTGTACATTGTGACATCATCACTGATTTTTGTTAATATAAACTGTATATAAGCAAGTCCGTGGGCCAGTATTAAATCTCTCTTTCATGACTGCAGACTACAAGACTGAATCTGGACCTGGGCCCAGGGAGCGCTTGCATAATGTATTTGGATATACTGTCCTGCAAAAATACTATACTTTGTATGCATCATCATGGTTTGTTGTTACACTGCTATCTTTTGTTAGTTTCTTTGTGCTTTGGAACCACATTAATCGCATCAGACAATAGTTATTGGTAGCAACAAGAAGCATATTAAACACCTAATTTTGGTAAATTAGTAAAGTGGGATGTTGTTTATCCATTGAGGATGATGACAGCCAGAATTTTACTATTGTCATTGACAACTAGATCATTTAGAAGAACAGCCAATGTTTGATTCTGACAAATAACTATAGGTCTAAGAATTCCAAATTTTCTTTATAAAATTTATAAAAAAAAAATATTATTGAGATAAGTCTAAATAATAATAATAATTATTAGTATTAATCTTACCTCTCCGAATATGCCCAACTACGTCTGATCTTGGAAGCTAGGCAAAGTTCCAAGTAACAGGGTGTGAAACTCCCTGAGAACGGATGGTACTATAGACTACAAACCTGACACCCCCTCCCCTGTTACCCCCCCAACTAATGTTTGAATTTTCATTAAAGTTACTCTGCCTATTCTTATTATATTTTTTACCATCATCATTTATTCTCTAGAAGTGAACCCATACTTAAAAATAAAGATAACTGTATTATCTCCTGCTATAAACAATATCATAATTAGTCTTACATTACTCAAGCACCTTCTATTAAACACAAATTAGTGGTTTGAGAGCCTTTTCCCTCTGTATATAAATATTTATCTATATTTACTTCAATATATACATCTCTTCTATATACTGTGTAATGAAATAGGGAATGATAGTGTTAACCATGGAATCATCATCATCATCACCATTTATTTACATAGCGCCACTGATTCCGCAGCACTGTACAGAGAACTCATTCACATCTGTCCCTGCCCCATTGGAGCTTACAGTCTAAATTCCCTAATATAGACACACACTCACAGACAGACAGACAGAGAGGGAGACAAGACAGGTAGTGACTAGGGTCAATTTTGGTAGCAGCCAATTAACCTACTAGTATGTTTTTGGAGTGTGAGAGGAAACCGGAGCACCCGGAGAAAACCCACGCAAACACAGGGAGAACATACAAACTCCACACAGATAAGGCCATGGTCGGGAATTGAACTCATGACCCCAGTGCTGTGAGGCAGAAGTGCTAACCACTTAGCCACTGTGCTGCCCACTATGTAGTTAGATGTGTGCAAATGCACTTCCTTACTAGGAATCAAAAACCTCCTAACTACTTTACAATTGCCTTCCCTGTCATGAAGCCCCAATTGGTGCTGGTTGGCAGTTGAATAGTAGAATAGTGTGTATTTATGTAGGAGTCGATAATGAGATTCGGGTACATATTAATTCTGTCATTTGTTTGCACTATGGAGGGAGGAGGTTCTCCCTGCTTCTGAGTGCTGCCCTATGGAATGAGTTAACACTTCCTTTCAAAATAATCTGATTTTTCCAGTCACTTAATTTATATAATTCTATCTATACACCATTCTATATATGTGTTATCAATTTTATTCCTAGTTTATTATCTATTAAAGTTTAGTAACAATTATAATCATAATTATACACTCCATTCCTAAAAATGAGAATAGCACATTTATTGCATATTGATTTTACTGAATATCTATTAAACCTTTATTGTACAATGTTCTAATAATAATGCAGTAATTTATACTTTTTATACAGTAAGATTTTTATTTTATGATGATATAGGATTTTATAGGATTTAATATGATGCTGCACGATTTAAAATTGTATTTATCACGCTTATGGTAAAGTTTATATGATAGTATTAGGATATCATATATTGGGATTTAAGTATGATGGCAATAGTGCTCTGTCTACTATTATATACTTCCCTTTCCCTCATTCATATTAAATGAATAGCTCTACTCTTTCGCTGTTAAGACACAAAATAACTATATCATGATCAGACTCAGAAGCAGGGAGAACCTCCATAGTGCAAACAAATGACTGAATTAATATGTACCCGAATCTCATTATCGACTCCTACATAAATACACACTATTCTACTATTCTACTGCCAACCAGCACCAATCCTTGAGAAAGTGTCAAAGGACGAAACGCGTTTGGCCATACCTTGCCCACTGCAGGCTTCCGTACTGTGAAAGCAACTCCGTTCCAGGTTGGAACGCATCGTTTCTTTTCAGTTTGTCTTAGGCACACACCTAACTGTATTGTGTAGTGTTTTGTTGCATATAGTCCCCCAGATGATCATGCAGAAGTGAATTGTTACTTGCAAGCGTTGTTCAGCTTCTACTGAATATGCGTATTGCTATATTATGATTCCTATAATCCACAATCCATATCAGTTCCCTGTATCTGGCCTCAATGACCATGTCTGTTGAAATATAGATATCCATCTTTTGATAATTTATTTCCCTATATCTAGAGGGGAACTGCATTGTTTTATAAAGACTTTCTGTGGCTTTTTGTCATATGTGATATCTATTTATATTTTTTGAATAAATAACTATTTTAGATTTATGTAGATTTGTTCAATAATCAGACTAACTGAAAATTACAAACACCCCACATATTGTTATTATTATAATTATTATTAGTATTATTTATTTATAAGGTGCCACAATATTTCTGCAGCACTGTACGAAATACAAAAAAAAGACCATACAGGGAAAACAGTACAGAACAATAAACGAGTAATATCAAGACTCCAAAAGCTCCAAGCATTGGTGGTACAGTGAAGTTGGAGCAGAAGAATAAGTACAGAGACAGGAGGGAAGAGGGCCCTGCTTGAAAGAGCTTAGATCATAAAGGGAGGGCAAACAGACAGCTGGCAAAAAGGAAGTCAGAAGAGGGGAACAAGTGCAGGAGTAGCAAGTAAAGGAGCGGGAAGAGAGAGGTGATGAGAGTGAGCATGCAGGGCCATCTTAACAACATTATGGGCCCCCGGGCAAAGCCGTGCACCGGGGCCCCTAGATATAAATATAGATATAGATATATAGATGTATACAGATACAGATATAGATATAGATATATAGAGATAGAGATAGATAGATGTACTTGCTCAGTGACCCTTGAAGGTTTTTTTTGCAGGTTTTTTTCTTTTGCAGGATTATTTATTCTCATTAAGAGCCATGCCTATCAGGCCCCTTGCCCATGGGGCCCCTGGGCAGCTGCCCATCATGCCCAATGGAAAAGATGGCCCTGTGAGCATGGAGAGAGGGAGACATGGAGAGGGAGACATGCAACACATTGCACCCCCCCCTCGCCCCTTATTCACATACCTAAGCCAAAATACAATTTTCCACCTTCTCCCAGTGTGACAAGATTCCAATACTAGAAGCTACATACAGATGTAAGTATTATCCATCTATTTACACTATCAACAGATTATGAATCATTCTAATACTTGGTATTTTCATTGAGGGGCACTTGCTCCAGGGGGTAAATTTATCAAGCTGCGGGTTTGTCATTTTAAAGCTGCTTTACCATCTAGGAAATATTTTCCAAGATGGCCCTTCACCAAATCACAGGTCTACTCAGTGCAGCCATTTTTAGCTTTTCTCTGACAGCCCCAGACTGGGGGGATGTGGGTGGGAGGATCAATCAGAAGCTGCAATGAAGGGTTTGTGGATTATAACTGGTCTTGCCTCTGACATCCCTTTCTTCCTCTTGTTGCCCTTCCTAGCCAATTTGCTTCCCACCCCTTCCTTTTAATCATTGTTTCCCTTACCATTCTTGTAATTGTCCATGAATTGCTTTTCAGCTATGCTTGTGCTATGTTTTGTGAACCTTTGTTTGATTGTGTGAACTATGTCTACATTGCGTGTACTACTGCCATGTAGTACACACAATGTATTGTGTGTACTGTATTGTGTAACTTTGTGGCACTCTATAATTAAATGTTCATAATAATAACAACTATTTATTAACCAGTTCTGTATTAAGGAACCAGCAGAGCTTAGGGGCAAAGGCTGCATTAAGCAGTTCCTGTGACTTCGACTAGGTGAAGGGGCCACCTTAAGAAAACTGTTTGCTATGTAGTTGTGCAACATTATTTAGACATACAGTATAAGGCTATGTTTTCTAGACCTATAAACTGGACTTACTAGCTATGGTTAATTCTAGACTTCATTCTGAAAATGCTTTAGTGAGTTCAAATTAGAATGTTTTACATTACCATGTTAATATAAGTACTATAAAAGTTAGTTCTTCAGGAATGTTCATCCATATAACCTTTAAATCTTCTTTATGATCATCGTAATTTCATCAACACTTGTTTCTATAGCGGCAGCATATTCCATAGTTCTTTACAATTGGGATCAAGCACAGCATAACATACTGGCTAATACAGAAAGACAGAGAAGTAAGAGGGTCCTGCTCACAAGCTTACAATCAATAGGACAATGATTGATACATGAGATTAGATGCTGCATATTGCATTTTGGTCCAACCAGATTGTAATGGTAAAAAGTAATTAGTGGGCTATATGATCCAGTCACACAACAAGTTGGTCAGGGTGTCAGAGGGTTGTTGTCTTGTGTCAACTGTGTAATGGGTGGTAATAAAATACCCCAGGGTGGTTTAGATGGTGGTTGAGGAATTTGATAAGTTTGCCTGAAGAGGTGGGTTTTCAGAGAATGTTTGAAAGTTTGAAGACAAGAAGAAAGTCTTATTGTGCGAGGGAGAGCATTCCACAAATTGGGTGCAGCCTGAAAACAGTCCTGTAACTGTGAATGTGTGTGCATCTCAAAGTTATAAGAATCTGTATCTTGTAATGCTGGTTGATTTGCACGTATCATCTCTTTATTTTTAGTCTTCAGGATTATTTTACAGCTGGTATAAACAATGATTACTTGGTTTAAATGCATTCTACAAGATGAACTCAGCAGGGTTCCTAGGTAAATATGCAACAACTTTAAAGTATAATACAAATGCTTCATGCAAAATTATAAAGTTACATTTGATACATTAATATGTTGCTGAAATGACAGTTTATTATCACAGTCTAGATGAGGCACTCATGTGCTCAAAGCAGCGACCCACCCAATTTTAAACAATACAAGTTACCCCTAAAAAACATGATTTTCCAACACTATTTATATTTAATTGTTCTTATATCACATTAACATTTGAAAACAAAATATTCAGAGCAATAGTTGTGGCCAAATATGTAGTGTAGTGTGGTAAGAAAATCACTTTTTAAATAAAGTTATTAAGGTTAGTGTCTCAGGGTTTCTTTATAGTGGAAGAGCGGGGTGACATTGAGGTCAGGGCTAGTATAGCCTTAGCACCCTGACCCTAATCATAATGCCCACATTTACAAACTGCAATTTGTTTGTAAGCTGAAAAAACTATACTCAGGAGTTCAGCTGCCTTAGTGTAGCATACACAGAAGAGAGAATTCTTCATGTTAAGCCTTGTCACGAAATTTGGGGAGTCATCCCGAACCTCCAGGAGAGCAGGGTACCTCCCGCATTTCGCCCACTTCAATAGTAAAGTGGACAGGGTGGGGACTTTATGATGCGATTTGCAGCAAATTGCATCATCATGACCCAGTCCCCTGTTGCACAATGTTTCAAATCCCAACATTTCACAGTGGTCATTTGGGCCATGATGACTTGAACAGAACTACCACGCCCCCTGTCCCCCCGCATTTCCCACTTGAATGTCCCCTCCAGGAGCATCCACTTTGTGCTCTGCTACTTCTACATACATTATGATCAATAATAAAATACAAAATACCTGAATCTGTGGGATTAAGAGGAGCAGGACAGAGATGGAATGTGATTTGCCCATCTGTTCACTGTCTATTAGAACGAGTGGCATTAAGCATATAGGAATAGGCTGATTGATAGTTGTTTTTGGCCACTGCAGGCATTGCTGTGATTGTTAAGAACTACAGTTTGCTGAGCACAGATTGCACACAAATCCCTCTGCACTATAGGTAAATGCCTTGCTTGGCCCAAGGTCATTATATTTCCTGTTAAATTTATGAGTTATATTTTCTGACACTGAGAAATTAATAGGGAATTTGAGATTTTGACCAAGAAAAAACAGGAAAAAATAGATTGAGTCCAGGAAATCTAGAATTTGAAAATGAAAATGCTGTTTTGTATTTAAAATTGTCAAACAAGCATAAATTGCAGGTACTGGCGTTGTTGAGTATTTTTTAAACAGCAGGTATGAGACTTCTGGGGTTAAAAGAGTTGAATGCACAGCCCTAAAAAAATAGAATTTTGATTAAGTTCCCTTATAGTATTACAACTTAACTGGATTTTCTTGTACCTATATTTTCCTCCTAACATTTCCCTTTCTACTAAGGTTTATTACCTGGTTGTTTAACACTTGTTCTGTAAAGTTGATTTTTATCTACTGATTACTTCATTGACCCCTGAATAGAGAGCATATTCCAAATAAATAACAAGCTGAATATATGTTTCATATAGCGGTGCGTTTCACATTTCATCCGTTTTACAGTAGCATCACATCACTACTCTTTCCACTATATAGTTCTCAGTTTGTGGATTTATACCCAGTGTTGGACTGGGGCATGGAGGGCCCACCGGGAAAATACAATGGAAGAGGCCCACCAGAGGGGGTGTGGCCAGCCACTAGAGAGGCATAACCAAACCACTAGATAGGGTGTGTTAAGCCCACGAAGGACAGCTAGCACCATAGTGTAGAATATAAAGAATGCAGTGCATATATAAAGAGTCTTGGTCTGCCCCTTAGATTGGGCAGAACAGTCACCAAAAATCGAGATTGTCTCTCTAGAATCAGAACATTTGACAGACTATCCTGGTCTCTCCTACCTGTTCTTGTCACTTTCACCACCTGTGGCTTCTGGATTCTCTATTTGCGGCTTGTCTGGACCCTGGAATGTTGGGGGTCCTAGTTGGAAAAAAAATGGGTACATTTAGAAAATTCCAACCAGCCCCGGCGTTACATCAATAGCACCCATGATTAATAATTTGGCCTTCCTCCAGCCCAAACATTAAAATAATAGTATTCCCATTTAATAAATAGATCTATATCCCTCTAACTAACCCCAAAATTAAAGTAATAGTATTCCCATTTAATAAATAAACCTATTTCCTTCCCTCCAAACAGCCCCAGCAATAAATTAATAGTATTTACATTTACTAAATATACCTATTTCCCACAACCATCACTGCCATTTAATAATTAATATTCACATTTAATAAATAGACCTCATTCACCCTCAACTCACCCTCACATTCTATTAATAGCCCCCAAACCACCCCATCTTAAATTAATAGTCCCCACTATTAAATTAAATTGCCCCACCATCACCCCACAAACAAAAGAGCACCTATTAATTAGCCACCACCTACCTCCCACACACACATTTCTTTTTTTTGAAAGGTAAATTTTTATTAAAGTTTTTCAAAACAACATAAGTGTAAAAGTGAGACATCATATAACATATGTGTGAAACATTTCACTTTAAGTAACAGAAATGCATATAATAAAGAAAACTCACAACAGTACATAGTAAATTAGCATGTTACTGTAAAGAAACGAATATGTTGTTTTTCTTATTTTTGTTGTTTTGGGGGGTAGAGGGAAGACAAACAATGGGGGAAGGGGGATGTGGGGAAGAAAAAACGGGGGGGGGGGGGGAAGAAGTGTTTATCACCCATTATTCCCTGTATCAGATGGCGAAGAGGAAAAATAGTGACATACTTGGCAGTAAGGAGGTATAATCAAACTGTCTATGACTACCATTTATAAGTGTAAGACGTTCCAAGTCTCCAATAATCATAGTTTACGGAGGCGGGTGAGTGTCAGACGGTTGTTAATGGGGGTTCAGCATTGAAATGGTTCGTCCATGGAGACCATGTATTTTGGAAATTTTCTGGTTTATCTTTAAGAACAGCTGTAATGCTTTCCATTCTGTAAATTGACCAAATTTTGCTAATGGTAGTTGAGAGCGAGGGGGGGGGGGCAGTATTTTTCCAGTGAGCTGCAATCAAACATTTAGCTGCATTCAGTATATGTCCAATAAGTTTTTGTGTGGGTCGGGTGACGTCAGGGAGCCGTCTGGGAAGAAGGGAGTAAAGAGGGGAATCGGGCATCCTAACCTGTGTCACAGATTTAATTAGCTTATGAATTTGCTGCCAGTAAGACTGCAGTCTAGGGCAACTCCACCAAACGTGCAACAGGGTACCCCGCAGTCCGCAACTCCTCCAACATCAATCACTGGAAGCAGGAAAGATAGCATGTAGACGGGAGGGGACTAAATACCATCTGTAATAAATTTTACATGAATTTTCCTTTATTCTCACCGAAATTAATGTCTTAGCTACATTAGTTCTAATCTTTGACCATTCTTTTGGTGTCAGGGTCTCCCCAGTGTCCCGCTCCCAAGCCAACTCGTGCGGCTCTTTATCCGGCTGACCAAAACCATTAATCAGCTGGTAAACAGTGGATGTTAAACCTCTAGTAATGGTAGATGAACGACATAGAGATTCTAAGGCCGAGCAATGATCTGAAGGGGGAGGAGTTCTTAGGGAACCATAAAAATGCCTAAGCTGCAGGTATTGATAAAAAAATATTCGCGGCAATCCTAGTCTTTTCTGCAATTCTGAAAACGAAGGGAACACCCTCATTGGGGCTAGATCCCAGGCAAATAGTAGATTGTGTGAGGTCCAATGATGGAACGTTCTGTGATCTAGGCCTGGTTCAAATTTTTTATTGTTCCAGAGCGGGACAAGAAGCGGAAATTTAGATAACATCTTATAGGCTCTAGTCACTTGGTCCCAGATTGAAACAGAAAAACGGGCTGAGGGTAGTTGGGCTAAGCGTCTTGTCCTATGTTAGGGTGAGATCCAAAGCAAGGAGTATGGGGAGTATAATTGAAGTATATCTGATTCAATGTGGGTCCATACTCTGTAATGGGGAGGTGAGTGCCAAAGGATGCATTGAGACATATGTGTAGCTTGATAATATTTTAATATGTTTGGAAGCCCTAGTCCTCCAGCGGTCTGGTGCTTAAAGAGGATACGCATTCGTACTCTAGGCTTACGTCCTGCCCATACAAATTTGGAGATAATCTGCTGTAGATGTTTAAGGGAATGCAAAAGAACCTGAATTGGGAGAGTCTGCCATAGATACAATAACCTGGGTAATATATTCATTTTGACAGATGCCATACGGCCAATCCATGAAATGTGAAATTTATTCCATTGGGATAGGTCGTTTCTAATTGTGTTAAGGAGTCTGGGAAAATTAGCTGCATATAATGAGGAATAGTTTTTAGTTAAATAGACTCCCAAGTATTTAATCTTACTATGCTGCCATCTAAAATTAAAATTGGCCTTGAGCAATTGGATAATGTGTTGAGGAGTGTTTAAATCTAAGATTTCCGATTTATCGGCATTTATTTTATAGTTTGAGAGTGAGCTATATGATGTAATTTCATTAAAAAGGTTGGGCAGGGAGATATGTGGCCTAGAGAGCGTTAGTATAACATCATCAGCATATAATGCTATCTTATTAGTACTCGTGGGGATGCCTGTGATGTCCGGGTTATTCCTAATCCTGGCTGCCAAAGGTTCCATAACAAGAGCGAAAAGTAGGGGGGATAAAGGACAACCCTGTCGGGTGCCATTATTTATACTAAAGGGAGAGGAAGTGAGACCATTAGCTAGAACCGAGGCTGTGGGGTTATGGTATAATGCAGATATTCCCTTACAAAAAGCTCCCTGGATCCCCATGCTCACCAAGGTTTGCTGCATGAAGGGCCAGGCCACTCTATCAAAAGCTTTCTCAGCATCTAGAGCGACCACCAAAGCAGGGAGAGACGTGTGATTAGCACAGTGGATTAGATCTATTACTCTTCTGGTGTTATCTGAGGCTTGTCTTCCCGGAACAAATCCCACTTGATCGGGGTGGATCAGTGAGGGGAGAACAGGGCCCAATCTATTGGCTAGTATTTTAGCAAAAAGCTTTAAATCCACATTAAGAAGAGATATGGGTCTGTTACTGCCTACCTCAGTGGGGTCTCTGTCCGGCTTAGGTATCACTACAATCCCTGCTCCGGTGGTGGCTCCATCAAATTTGCCTCCCTCCAAAATCGATCCAAACAATCCCGTAAGCATGGGTACCAGCTGGCGGGAGAATTTCTTGTAATAAATTGCAGAAAATCCATCTGGGCCTGGGGCAGACTGATGCTTTAAAGTTTTGATGGCATCAGAGACTTCCTCTGATGTAATATCTGCATTGAGGGATGCCATTTGAGTTCTAGTGAGTTTAGGTAATCAGCAAGAATGAAGATAGTTCTTAATGTTTGCTTTAAGTTGGGCCGGATCACCTATTCTAGGATGCAAATTATACAGCGAGGCGTAGTAATCCCTAAAGCGCTGCGCTATCTTTTGAGGGTCGTAGAGTAGGGACCCCGCAGAATCTTTCACTGACATTATTCTGTTTCGAGTACATCGGGCACGGAGTTTGCGGGCCAAGAGCGTATCAGCCTTATCTCCCTTCTCATAGTATTTTTGCTGAACCCAAAGCAGGGTTTTAGCTGCTTGTTTTGATAAAATTTGATTTAACTGCCCTTTGAGAGAGAGGAGCTGGGAGTATAAACGTTTTTTAGGATTAGTTTGGTGGTGAGATGCAGTTAATTGTATCTGCTGTTCGAGCTCCAGAATACGGTCTCTTTCTTTCCGCCTCTGTTGTGCTGTCAATTTGATGAGCGTACCCCGAATAGTGGCCTTATGGGCTTCCCAAAGAACAGATTGTGATATGTCTGGGGAAGCATTATAGGAAATGTAATCAGAAATAGCTTGGGTGATCTGGGAGATATGTTCTTTCTTAAGGAGTATAGACTCATCTAGACGCCACTTGGGGCGTGACTGAGGGAAATGAGGTAAGCGCAGAATCAGCTCGACCGCTTCATGGTCAGACCAGGACACCGGGAGGACCCGGACATCTCCCAACCTCTGGGTTGTCAAATGGTCAACAAAAAAATAGTCTATTCTTGAGTATAGGTCATGAGGTGCTGAATAATGTGTGTAAGCTCTGGAAGAAGGATATAACACTCGTAAAGCGTCATACAAGTTGTATGATTTCAGTTGGGATTTCAGTTTATTGGATTCCCCGGCATGGCCTACAGATATATGTGTTTGAGTGGACCTATCCAATATTGGGTCTAATATTGTATTAAAGTCCCCACCGATGATAATCATACCTCCTGCATATGATGATAGCTGTCGGAAAAAGTCTGCATAGAAGTTTCCCTGCTGCACGTTCGGGGCATATACTGAAGCCAGTGTTATGGGTTGTTGGTTTAAGGTCCCTTTAAGGATGATGTACCTACCAAGAGAGTCAGATGTCTGGGAGTCTATAGTCAGTGGGACTCTGCTATGTATTAGTATTGCTGTACCTCTACGCTTAGCATCTGCAGAAGAGTAAAAAGCATGTGGATATGATTTAGAGGCCAGCGTAGGGTGTGGAACTTTGAGATGCGTTTCTTGCAGAAAAATTAGATCTGGGTTCCTCCGCTTGAAATATTGCAAGGCCATCGTGCGTTTATTTGGTGAATTGAGGCCGTTGACATTAAGAGATAAAATTTTGAGGTTCATGGTGGATGAAAGTGTGAGGGATGTTCTATATTAAAAAGGCTGGAGTCACTATTCAATAATAGTAGTTGGATGTGAAGAGGGGAAGACACATGAGGGATAAGGGGAAGGAAAATCAAGGTGGTCCTGACCTCGACGTGAGGTGCAGGACCTAGAGAAAAGAGAAATGGTGTGTCGCGTATCACCATCTCTTTGGGAGTGGATCCCACACACACATTTCATTGCCACAAGCCCCTTGTGCAATCATAGACACACACAAACACACACATTACATTTCCACAAGCCCCCTGTACCATCCTACACACATTACTGTGCCCCTTCATTCATCACCACACTGTGCCTCTTTATGATCACACTGCACCCTCCATGCTGCTTTTCCCTCCTTCATCACACTGTGCCATGCTGCTTTTGCCTCCCCCCTTCATCACACTGCGCCATGCTGCTTTTGCTCCCACCTTATCCTGGCCCCCCTTTATCACACTGCACCATGCTGCTTCTCCCCCTTCATTACACTGTGCCGTGCTGCTCCCCTGCCATCACACTGTGCCATACTCATTCCCCCTTCATCACACTGTGCCATGCTGCTCCCCCCTTCATCACTCTGTGCCATACTTCGCTCCCCCATCATCACACTGTGCCATGCTGCTCCCCCCTTTATCACTCTGTGCCATACTGCTCCCCCCATTTACCACTCTGTGCCATGCGACTTTCCGTTTTATCACACAGTGCCATGCTGATTCACCCCCTTCATCACACTGTGCCATGCTGCCCCCCCTTCATCACTCTGTGCCATGCTACTCCCCCCGTCATCACTCTGTACTATGCTACTCCCCCCTTCCTCACTGTGTGCCATGCTGCTCCCCCCTTCATCACTCTGTGCCATAATGCTCCCCATCTTGTCTCCATTCCTTTACTTACCTGTCTATTGGCTTCTTTCATCTATTTTCATCTCTTTTCATATCTTCTTCTCTGCTGACTTCTTGCTTGCTGGCTCCTCTCTGTGCCGCTCCTCACTGAATAAGTCGAGCAATATGACGTCCCGCCAGACATTCAGTGCGAACGGAGAAAGAAGGAGGTAGGAGGGGCACTGATGCCGCAAAGGCCAGTTTGACCCTCTTTATACCTGCTCTCAATGCAGCCATACTATCAGAAAAATAAACACATAACTGTACAGGTCACTGCGCTATACAAGATCAGCACAGTCATCTCCTAAAATACTTAGTGCTGAGTGAAGATTCCGATTATCTGATTAACTTAAATGCAGGTGGTATCCTAGATTAGCAGGAGATGAAGACTGAATGAAATAAGGTGCTCTGACCCAAGTCAAACGGATCTTTAAAAGTATTATCAAATACTACTGTATATCTGCCATATATAAATATTTAAAATACTGACTTATATAACAGATCAATTTAGCGCTGCTGGATACAATATTCCACAAATACCAGGTTATACTGATAAAAAAGTAAAGTGGCCTATCACATGATCAAATGCTATTAAGTTTCTTAATTTAAGATTGAGGAAAAACACATAAAAATACATGAACATAACATTCTTTGCAAAAGCTTTAAACAAGAATTACTGCCTCCTTTTTTACCCTGTAGACTTTAAATTTATCTGTTGCTCACCTTTCTTTCTCCAGGTTATCAGTATATGCGGGCTTCTTGTATCCTTCAGTTGCAATGTATAATCGGACAAGCACACGGAAGCCTGGCTTTAGCAACAGCTGACATTATTATAGCACGTAGCAACAAGTAAAGGATTGCACCAGCAATTCCTAACCACAGTTCTCTTATCATTTCCTGCAGAAACAATGATAACTTTAACTTTCAGACAATGAACCACAAAAACAATATCTATTACTTATACTTGATCCAATCATGCCATCTTTTCACAGCACATTTATCAAGAACAAATTACTTTTCCATATTAAACAATACAAGTGCAACTTTGTCCTTGTTTAGTGTGAAATCTCATTGCACATACCCCCATTTCAGCATTACACTACCTATATTGCCTTTTGTATTGCACAGACCCCACTGCCATTTGCTCATACCCTATTGCATTGACAGCCCTTGGCTGTACTCACAGGCTAAGTTAGCAGAATTGCTACTCTACAGTTTCACAAAGGGGAGATTAATGAAGATCTCTCTATTTCACTCTGGTAAATCACCTGTTATGCTAGGAGGCAGGGGTGGATTGGCAATGCAACCTACCGGGAAAAACCCCGGGAGGCCGACGACCTCAGGAGGCCGACTAGTGTCTTTTTAGGAGTTTATTTAAAAAAAAAAAAAATTATGTGTAGCGCCCCCCCCCCAAACGGCAGGGGAGGGGGAAAGGCAGTGTGGTACTAGGTAGCTGGCCCCTCCTCCGGGACCAGCCACCTACCTTAATGTGGCCGCAGAGAATGGTCTCTCCCCTCTCCCCCCCTCTGTGGCTGCAGTCTCCTACACAGGTCACATGGGACGAATCACATGGCAGCTGCCGTCCCATGTGTGCAGTGAGGGGAGTCTGCAGAAGGAACAAGGTAAGTGTATGTCTGCTAAAGTGTATGTCTCCGCTATAAAGTGTGTGTGTGTATGTGTCTCTCTCTCTGCTAAAGTGTGTGTCACTGCTAAAGTGTGTGTGTCTCTGCTATAAAGTGTGTATGTGTCTCTCTCTCTGCTAAAATGTGTCTCTCTGCTAAAGTGTGTGTGTGTGTGTGTGTTACTGCTAAAGTGTGTGTGTCTCTGCTATAAAGTGTGTATGTGTGTCTCTCTCTCTCTGCTAAAGTGTGTGTCTCTCTGCTAAAGTGTGTGTGTCTCTGCTAAAGTGTGTGTGTGTGTTTATCACTGCTAAAGTGTGTGTGTGTCACTCTGCTAAAGTGTGTGTGTGTGTGTGTGTGCTACTAAAGAGTATGAAGGAGAGGAGGGGGGGCTACTAAAGGGTGTTTAGGATAGGAGTGAGGGCTGCTACAGAGTATGTAGGATAGGAGGGGGGGCTACTAAAGGGTGTGTAGGATAGGAGGGGAGCTACTAAAGGGTGTTTAGGATAGGAGTGGGGGCTGCTAAAGGGTATGTAGGATAGGAGTGAGGGCTGCTACAGGGTATGTAGGATAGGAGTGGGGGCTAGTAAAGGGTGTTTAGGATAGGAGTGGGGGCTGCTAAATGTTGGAATGGGAGGGTCTTAATATATTGTGTGATAAGAGGGAAGGGAGGGGGCTGTCTTAATAGTTCATGGGTGGGAGATAGGGTATTAATTTAATGGCGGAGTTTATGTTGGGTCTAATTATTTAATGGGTGCTAATATTTGTGGGGTGATGGTGGGGCAATTTAATTTATTGGTGGGATAATTTCATTTAATACTGGGCCTATTAAATTAATATGGAGTGAAGGGACCTTTAATTTAATTTAATGCTGGGATGGTTTGGGGCTATTAATTGAATGTAGGGCTGAGTTTGGGAAGGAGAGCTATTTATTATTTAAATGTGAATATTAATTATGTAATGCTGTGATGTTTTTGGAAAATGGTTATATTAAATGTAAATGCTATTAATTTATTGCTGGGGCTGTTTGGAGGGAGGGAAACAGGCCTAATTATTAAATGTGGATGCTATTGATTAAATGCCAGGGATGGTTGGAGTTTTCTAAATTTCATGTACCCATTTTTTTTTCCATGTAGGGCCGCCAACATTCCAGAATCCAGACAAGCAGCAACTGATCCAACAGCCACAGGTGGTGACAGTGACAAGAACAGGTAGGAGAGAGGAGGACAGTCTGGCAACTGTCCTGAATCTGGTGGGACAGTCCAGAATTTCGGTGACCGTCTCGCTTAGGATTTGGTCCTACCGAAAGGACAGTTGGGAGGTGTGCCCCGCTTCACACTGTACTACTTGTGAAGGCAGAGCTGCGTGTACCTAACAGTAGTGCACACAGTTTTGCCTGTTTATTTGTCATATATAATAACACCATCCTGTCTTAAGTGCCCCGGGCCCCCAGGGCCTTATTCCAGCTCTAGCGATATTTTAGTGGTTCTCGCCTTGATTCCATTGCCTCCTTCTACCTTGCATTGGTCCCATTCTCAGATCACTTTGCTGAACATATGGCCAGCCCCTATTGTACTGACAATATAATTAATCCTGCCACCTTTAAACTTACTATATCACCAGCAAACCCTTGGAATAGCTCTCCCCTTCACTTATGCCATTGTCTGCCAACCCTCCCTGCACTGTTATTAAATCAAAACACCACCAATCACAGGGCACATTTAGGGCTCATACATAATTGTTACCAAAGAAGTGTTTTCTTGCAGATGCTTGAAGCATTTTACTTTTCTGGTGATCGCACTTGATAGCCATTTATTATAAGGATTATTTTTTATGCATTTTTTGAAACACACAGTACACATTTTTAAATATTAAAGAGAGAGATTTGGCTGGTAGTTACAGCTCATGATGTCAGGGAAAGATGCAACAGTGCGGTGAGGTGCTCATATGCTGCTCTGGCAGACTGATCAAATAGGATTCTGCCAACATGTTTCGTAATAGTTAAACTTATTAAACAAAGTCAGATATGTTTCTATGAAGGGAATTTTGGAAGAATGTGTTAGTAGGCAACTAAAGAAGTTTGAGCACAGAGGCATAAATCAGTCTCAGATAATGTAAAAGATTTCATGTATTTTTATAGCACAGGACTGGCAGCTTTTTCCCTGCTTTGCTTTAGAAATGACCCACTGTGTCTTAAGTCATCACATATAGGTTTTCCTAAATGTTACTACAACCGAATTCTAGTAGTTTTAAATCCTGCCTACTTTTGTGTTGGCCCCACCCACAGTTGATTTGGACCCGCCCACATGAGGCCACTTCAAGAATTTTTTCCAGGGCCACTTTAAGTTCCCAATCCGCCCCTGCTAGGAGGTGATCATTGGAAAGCGGAGGATGATGAATGGGAAGCAGTGGCAGAGCTAACAACACTCCAGGTAGTGTGACCCTACAGGGCCATGAGGAGAAGGGGTCTTCCAATGCCGGGTCTCTGGTCCCTCATCCCCTTCCACGATTCCCACTCTGCTCTCAAAAGACCAGCATAGAGGACTCCTCTAATCATGTGCTGGTCCAGCAAAGCAGGAGGCTGGAACATTACCTGAATTTTACTAAGGGGCCCAATGATGCACTGTGCTATCGCTGGTGTGAAGGGTGAGTGGTGGGCAAAGGCACTGTCTGCAGGAAGCAGATAAGAGGACATCAGGAGATATGGGGAAAAGACATTCCTACATAAAGAGTCATAAAATTCTTGTGTAGAGTTGCATGTGTGTATGTTCGTAGATGTTTGCACATGGAGAGTATGTTATGAATATGTGTAGAAATTATAAAACTCTATAAAACCTGGAAGTATTTGCCTTGTTCTGCATTTGACAGCAACATGTCACTGTCAAAATTTGGTGCAGTCCTATCTCATTCACAACACAAAGCAGAATGAAATGACCATCATCCTCCCTGCTGTACTCATTCCTCGCAACTGTAGTGTTTGAGTATTTTTCTTATTGCAGAATAGTCTAGCAATTCTGTATCAGCTGTACATAGTGTTCATCATCATCATCATCATCATTTATTTATATAGCGCCACTAAATCCGCAGCGCTGAACAGAGAACACATTCACATCAGAGTCCCTGCCCCATTGGAGCTTACAGTCTAAATTCCCTAATATAGACACACACTCACACACAGACAGACAGACAGACAGACAGAGAGGAGGACAGACAGAGAGGGAGAGATTAGGGTCAATTTTGATAGAAGCCAATTAACCTACCAGTATGTTTTTGGAGTGTGGGAGGAAACCGGAGCACCCGGAGGAAACCCACGCAAACACAGGGAGAACATACAAACTCCACACAGATAAGGCCATGGTCGGGAATTGAACTAATGACCCCAGCGCTGTGAGGCAGAAGTGCTAACCACTAGGCCACTGTGCTGTTCCGATTGCACTCTCTACAAAGCAATTGGAGAACATTGCCTTGTGTGGAGCAGGGGGTCAGGTGGCACCTCTGTCCGACTGGGAGTGTGGTGCTCAGCTGTGACATCGTATCCCAGCACCACACTCTCTGCTCATCATCAAAATGGAGGTGCAATAGCTAGTAGCTTCACAGGTAAGAAGCTGACAGCTGCTAAACCTTAATGTCAATAGTCAGTGTAGGGGTGCCACTAGGAAAATAAAACAATTGAATGAGTGCCATTATTTAATTCATTAAGTGTTTTAGACACCTCATAAACCTTGGTGCCCAAGGTGATGGCCTAGGTTTGCCTGATGATGCACTTATTCATGAGCCCTTACAAAAAGTGGAGCAACTATATCTAGCTATAGTGCTGATGAAGTAATTTTATATTATGCATAACACCCACATTTTATACAATGGAAACAAAATCCTATATGGTGCAAAGCTTGGTAAATGGATCTGATTCTAAACTATATAAGTTATTAGGGGCAAATGAAAGCTCTTTTCCAGTTTTTCCAGTCATATGGTGCCACTGAGACTTGTGGCCCACTGTTAGTTCTAATAGCCTCTTCAAGTTTGACTATTAATTATGTGTGAGGATGTAGTGACCAATAATTAGAAACTAGTCCCTGAACACAGATCACCATCTGTGGGGAAGAACAAAGATAGATGTTGCTTATTTTTCCTGAATATGAAGTCAGTAACATAATCTAATTTGAAAATGGATTAAAGTTAATTAGTGGGGTATAAAAATACGCTTTTACACACTGCGCATGTGAAATAAAATGCAGCCATATTTAGAGTTGCATGTAAAATGCAGTTTCAGCCCCTTGCTCCTGGAGAGGCAGATTGGGGGTGTTCACGTGTAAATATAGCCCATTAAGGGCATGCACGCATAAGTATAGCATATACCTTACAGCTGGATCCTAGCATGTTTAACAACGCCTCTAAGGAGGTGCACATATTATATGTTCCTAGAGCAGTGTGAAGATATGTATTAATAAGCACATATGTTTATACTGTTAAAAATTAAATGCGCCGTTAGCAAGTATAATTATATACAGATTAGAGATGGGCAGGCTCGGTTCCCCGAGAACCGAACCCACCCGAACTTTGCCTATCCGAGTACCAAGCCGAGCAGGCTTGGTACTCTCCCGCCCGCTCGGATTCCAAATCGAGGCTGAACGTCATCGTGACGCCGTCGGATCTCGGGGCTCGGTTCTCGCAATAATTGACATCCATAAATACCTCCACAGCAATCCACCGCCATTTGACAGAGGGACAGAGCAGAGTGTAGCCACAGGCTGATTAGAGCAGGGACAGAGAATATACCTTATTCTTCATCCAATTCTGATAACAATTGTGATAACAATTGTGATTACAATTCTGATAATAATTGATAGAGAAGAGAGGAGGATAGAGGAGTCTTTTTTTTTTTCAATATTTGGCACTACAAGTGCTTTGGGGTGTCCCCCATTCTTTTGCATTAATATTTCTGGCTGTCAAAAGTCCTGTTTGTCAGCAGTCTAAAAATATAATTTTTAGCACTCTCAAGTGCTTTTGGGTTGTCCCCCATTCTTTTGCATTAATATTTCTGGCTGTCAAAAGTCCTATTTGTCAGCAGTCTAAAAAAATTATATTTAGCACTCCCAAGTGCTTTTGGGGTGTCCCCCATTCTTTTGCATTAATATTTATGGCTGTCAAAAGTCCTGTTTGTCAGCAGTCTGAAAAATAATTTTTAGCACTCTCAAGTGCTTTTGGGATGTCCCCCATTCTTTTGCATTAATATTTATGGCTGTCAAAAGTCCTGTTTGTCAGCAGTCTCAAAAAATAATATTTAGCACTCCCAAGTGCTTTTGGGGTGTCCCCCATTCTTTTGCATTAATATTTCTGGCTGTCAAAAGTCCTGTTTGTCAGCAGTCTCAAAAAATAATATTTAGCACTCCCAAGTGCTTTTGGGGTGTCCCCCATTCTTTTGGATTAATATTTCTGGCTGTCAAAAGTCATATTTGTCAGCAGTATCTAAAACAATTTGTACCACTACAAGTGCGTTGGGCTCATAATGGATTCAAAGCAGTTCACATATGAGCAGAATCAGCAACCAGGTTCTGTCACCAGTCCTGATGGTAGTGTTCCCAGTACGTCATCTGGGAAAGGCGATGTCAAACTACAGTCTTTTGAAATCAGTCAAAAAAACACGCACCAAAAAAAACATTTACCGTGTTGAAGCGAAAAAGAAGTGTAACTGAGGAAAAGTTAAGTGCCGATAAAAAAAAAATTGCCGACATGCCATTCTACACACGCAGTGGCAAAGAGAGAATGAGGCCTTCACCTTTCTCTATTAGTGGCAGATCAAAAAATGTTACCGAGCCTACAAGTGGTGCACAACTACTGTTACGCGTCAAAGCCGAGCTGCAAGATAACAGTAAGGCATTAGAGGATAATGTTTGCTCAGAATCAGAAATGACACCAATCCCTGTGGAGAGTCCATCCAACAGTGGGATGTCTAATCGTGAGCATTCTGTTAGTGTACCCATAAAGAGGTGCCCTTTCAGCAGTTCTGCTGATGTGTGCCTGAACAGCCCGAGTGTAGCCGGTGATACACCAAGTGATGATGACACTTTGTCTTTAGAAGAGGATGTGGGGGAGATTTGGGTGTCCGACGAGGGCGCTTATGATGATACGGTTGATTGTGTAAGTCCTGCACCAGAATCAGCAGTGTGGCACCAGTGGCAGCAGTTCTTGCATGTGAGGTTCTGGCACCAATTTGCACTTTCCAAACACAAGCAGGGATGACGCAGGTGGCAGACCACAACAGTTTGACATCTGGGCTGGTTTGAAGGATTTGTCAAAAAAATATGTGACCTTGACCATAACTCCAACCAATCCTACTATTAACATGCAAAGGATGGTGGGGGTTCTAGCAGGGATTAAACTGTATTTTTCCTAATTTGCACTAATAATGTTTGGGTGTAATATACACCCAAAGACGAGTGCTCAATTGCTAAGAGTCATTGATGAAGAGGAAGACAAGCAGGCTTGTCTGTAGAATTTGCAGGCAAATTGTGCTGCGTTATATAGGTAACACCCAAAGAGAAGAGCTCCATTGCTCTATTGCTAATTGTAATTGCTGAAATAGAAATAATAGGGCTGACAGTCTTGGTCTAAATCTGCAGTTACATTTTATTGTACCATAGCTCACTCCGAAACAGGAGAGGTGGCAGGGTTTAGTGATAATCTTCCTCAAACAATACTAATTCATCCCACCATCATAGAAGTCTGTATAGTATGATGTGATTGCCGATAATGGCCTTCCAAATGGAATTACTAGTAGATTTTAGGGCAGAGCTGTCACGATTTTTGGGCAATTCTTTTACAGCAGAGCAAATATCAATATGTTGTGCGGACTCATCTGCATCACCACTGGGTGTCTTGGGAAAGCAATTTTTTTACAACAAGCAGTTGCCAGAGAAACTGAAGGAGAAGATGTCCAAACAAGATGTTGATAAGTCTTGGATCCTTGCAAAGAAAATTAAGTATTTAATCTACAATTAAAATATAGTTAGCACATTTACTTTGTTTTATTTCACACTATAATTTTCTGTAGCATCTTTTCAAAATGTATTATTTAGGCAATCACTTTGACTCAAGCTAACCGTGTCTGCACTTTCTTCACAGGTAACTACTTCGCTGGACTAAAGTATATTCCCCTCAAATGCTAGTCTTGTTGCAGCTGCTGCATTCTTCTACATGCTGTTGCAGAAACCAGAAATTGACCCTAAATTTTTCTGGCCACAAACAGCAGCTCCTGCTTGTCATTTTTAAAAACTCTTGTAAAACCAAGTTGATAGTGTGTGCAAAACAGGAAATGTGATGGAATTCAACCCCGCTGTAATGCTTGACCAATATTGGGGTCGTAATCAGAAGTGACATTTCCTCAGGAGAGTCCAAGCAGGATTAGCCATCTTTCAATGACATCCCTTAGTTTTTGGAACAGATTGTCAGCTGTATGCCTCTTAGTGAAGCCGCTGATACACAGAGTAGCCTACTTCTCAAAAATGTGACGTACCTGGGTACATGCTGCTGCTGTCCATGCTGGGGAAGGCGAATGACCAACCCAATGGACTTTCACAGTCATATAATCTTTAGTTTGCCCAGTTCCGCTTGTCCACATATCTGTGGTTAAGTGTACAGTGGGTAGAATGCCATTTTGTAGCCCAATAAATAAATGTTTAGGAACTTTCCGGTACAGGAGAGAATTAGCTTTTCTAGTAAAATGGTATAGTGATGACATTTGCTAACAGGGACAGAACACCTCAATTAAATGTCTTAAACCAACTGTATTTATAGTTGACATTGGACACAGATCTAATACTAGCATAGTACCCAGGGCGTCTATGATCCGCTTTGCGACTGGATGACAGGTTTCATTCTTGCTTCCTCTTGCAAAGGATTGTTTAACTGGCAATTGTTGGTTCAGGGGATATTGATTATGAAGGTGTTGGGGGGGAAGATTGCAGGTGCTGGGATGTAGATGAGAGAAGGGAGGTAGATTATGCTGGACTGCTTGTTGTTATTTTTTTTAACCTAAGTTTCTGATTTTCCCAACAGTTTTCCAAGAACTCACTGAAAAATGATGAAACATGGATGAGGATCCCAAATGGTTAAGGTCCCTACCTCTACTGAGTGTGGCTTTAAAAACACTACAAATGGATAGACAACTCTTGCCAGGATTTGTGTAAAAATAATTCCACACTTAAGAGGTGGATTTTTGGTCTTATGCCCAGGCATGACAATGGCCTTTTTGTTATCACTGGCAAGAACTGAAGCAATTTTTCTTTTCAAGTTTATGAAAAGCCTATTGTGACATAGGAGGTGGTCAAAACTGAATAAAAAATGACTGGAAATTAGTGTTAGTGAGGTTAATAATAATGTAGCTACAAAATAATACCTAAATTATGTTATTTTAGGCCAAATAAATGTAATTTTGTTAACAAATTGCAAAACAAAACCAAACAAAACCAAAACCAAAACACGCAAGGGCGGTTTTGCAAAACTAAAACCAAAACCAAAACACGAAGGTAATCCAGATCCAAAACCAAAAACAAAACCAAAACACGGGGGTCAGTGAGCATCTCTAATACAGATAGTGAAACAAAAATGCATGCCACGCTTCTGTCCAAGATCTCACCTAACATTCACAGCTTGGCAATAATGGCAACAGACAAATTATAGGTCCTATGTTAACTGAAGGACAATATCAGTTTTCACAAACACAATTGGTGTTGTTCAAAACAGTTAATCAGTGCTGTTCATGTGTTCAATGCATTCATTTTGCAATATTGCTAAAGGCAATAGTTATGAATATTCTTAAAGTTTTCTTTAAAGATTGCAGCATTACCATTGACATTATTGACATTCTCATGCTTGTCGAGACAACCACAGCCACAACTAATGGTTATTTCCAAACCCTGGACATGTTTTTCTTCAGTCTCTTCACTAAAAGCCATTTTTGCATTCATTTTAAAGAGTTAAATAGAGGTACTTTGTTGATCCCCAATGGGGCAGATTCGGAAATTGGTATTAGTGGAATTCAGCAAGCTAAGAATATTAGTAATAAATGTAGTAATGAAGATACAAGAAGAAGATGTGGTGAGAACCTTAAAGAACCATATAAGAGGAACACTATATATTTTAGGTGCACCTATATATACCTATACCGTTTTTTTCCTTTATTTCAGCCTATATTATGATGATATCATAGTATATTGAATAGCGATATATCACAGTTTTATATGAAGCTTTCTATGTGATGTTTTAAATAAATATAAATATTTTTATTATCCATAGTGCACTATTAGTTTATTGGTGGGTTGCAATTTTTATTAATATATTTAAGTGTTTAGAGGACACAGACCTCAAGCTCTGGTCTCTCTTGTCCACTGCCACATAGAATGCCAAGAGAATGTTTTTTTTGTTTTAAGTATCACAGGGGAAGCCTAAACCCCTGATCTCTATCATCCACTAAATGATCTGCTTCTGCCAAAATTGGATGAACTGCTCCTACATAGACTCAAGATCAGAAATTGGGGGCAGGGGGCGTATGATTATTTTAAAGAAAAAGGAGGAGTGCAAAGCAAGTCCTTGAATAATGAAAATTTTTAACGATTATAAATATTAATTCTATAGTAACCACTCTCTCCATTATATTGGAGGCATGTGCATTTTTCAAATTAAATAAAAAAAATTACAAATATAATAAAAAAATGTGTTTTTTAAAAGCATATTATTATAGGTGCTAACCATTTTAGGAAAACAACATCAGACTCAATAAAGTCCTATGAGGAGTGTTGCACAAAGTGATGCGTGTGTATATCTGCCTTCACTTCTCATATAGCAGAGTGCCTCCACCTAAGCCTTGTTGTCTGTGGGGATGTGAGTCCTATGGGCGGTGACTTGGGAGACCCCTTTATCCTACATTATGTAAAAACTACCCGGGTACATTTATTACAGAACAGGTAATTAACCAAAGGGTAGTTATTTGTTTTAAAATAGAATCAATATAAATAACAACATCTTAACAATGTAAAGTGTAGAAGCTACTCAGAGTGGAGTATCAAACAATTGAACAGAATGCAATCAGAAGAATATCGGAGTCTTTAATATGAATTCAAACATTTACAGCCCCAACACGCTGCTTCTTGTGCTCACTTACACACCACAATCCTGCGGCTAGCTAGGCACAGAGCACAATCCTAACTGACCCTAGGCTGTTCTGCAATTTAACTTTAAAGCATCTAAACATGTGCAACGGTAACTGGGGCTATGTGTGTTTCTGGTTAGAAAAAATTAACTTGGATTTCATCTTTCTAGCAGATCTAGTCTATGGTGTTGTGCCACCTGGAGGAAGAAGGGGCTCAACTACCTGTTTAGTGAAGACAAACAGGTAAGCTTCTGGCAAATGGCGACTCCTTCCAGCACTGGAACATTTGTGAAGATTCGCTATGGGATAATCAGAGACCGCTTTGATGAGCCAATCATCAGGAGTGGAGAGCGACCTACATTGGGCCATGTCCTTGCCACGTCCTTCACATGGCCCTTGAAATCTCTCTTTAAAGGTAAATCAATAACAATAAGTAAAATGTACAGACAGTGATTCGCAACCAACAGACATGTCGACTGTGGGTCCAGAGTGGATAAGTTAAAGTGTGAAAAGGGAGATAAGGACACAGGAAAATGTCATAACATATTTTTTTCAAAAATCATAAATACAGGAGCCATGTATGATATGCAAATGAACAGAAACTTATCACCTGTTGTGTGGAGGTAAAATTGACTTTGTCTAACATTGTGGTGTGAAGTTAGGCCACTGTAAAGAAAACCTGACTTGTGGTGTGTGGAACAGACATCATAAACAGCTCATTTGTATTTACACAGACTTTCTAGTTCTAACTCTCATAGGAGGGGGGGGGGGTAGGGACTGTGGGCTACCAGCAGTAGGGTTAAAATGTTCTGTAATTGTAAGTTATCACTTCATACAAGCCAATTTCAGATAGAGAAGTCTCATTTTTATTTCTTCTTCTCCCAACAAAACAGAAAATGGATTATTGATAAGTTTATCATTTCTGTTATTTGCCTTTTAATTTTTAAAATATACTATTGCATTACATATTTGTATGTCCCCTTGTTAATTGTGTTATCTTTTGGGTTCACTTTCCATAGATTTGATTTCCATATTAAATTACATTTTAATAAGTTCATTGCTCTGTGCTCTTAGGAATTCAGCTTGGTTTTAGAAACGCTACATAGTTGAAACAGGGGAGAACATTTTGGTTTATGATAGCTCTGAGGAAAGTAAATGGAGATAGATTAGTTTTGACTTTTAAGGGAGAACCAAAGGCTTCCTGAGTAAGAGTGTCAGCTCTTCACAAAATACTTTTATGCTGGCATCATTGGTAAGGTAAAGTTAGTGCATGGCACAGACAGGGAAAGTTTTAATCATTTTTAAACAGTCCAGGTGGTTGCGTTTGATTAACACTTTGTCACACACATGTCACGCAGGCTCAGGTGAGTGCAGGATTGTGACACCTGACTGCACTATAATAGAAAATCCAGATTTCAGTGTGGTATTTTGTGCTTTATGGAACAGTACAGCAAACAGATTTCATTAAGTGGAGCACAATTATTAAAACGAGATAAAGGATTGGGGAGGAAGCGTTTTCAAGGATATTCCTTGTTGTGCAGAGGGATGCATGGCCATTTTCCATCCACAAAATTACTTGAATTTTGTACTAGCTCAGAGCTAGTGATCTTCAGGACTTGTCCTATACTTTTAATGGGACCAATTTTTACACAGACAAAAGTGATACATGCATAAAGACAGTGCAATGTCCCCTTGCTCTCATACTTTAGACATTTAATTAGACTAAACTAGTTAGTTTTTAGGAAATGGGTAGATCTTAAGGCGGTAGAAGTTTGAACATTAATGTGACATAACAGTCTTGCACAGCGAGACTCTATAACCTCCATGCAAACTTAGGCGCACATCTACTTTGTGGAGGCATTTCCTTAAAGCGGAGAGTAGGCATGCTCCGTCATATGCTCTGTCGATGTTTTGGTGCAAAACCAATATATTTTGCGCTGCACATACAATCACCAAATTATTTTCTGAAATATCTGGCGATCAAAGGTTACATTTTGGCAACTATCCATCTGTATGGTTATACAATAGATAATAGTGTACGTCATTTATTTAAGCATATCTTTTTTTGAAAAAAAAAATCTGCTTACAATTTTGGGAAGGCCAGTACAGAGTATCCTACTGTATAATAATGAATATTGATATAACTAATTAATTTAAAATATTGGTATAAGAGTCACTAGCTCATAATGCTGGTAAAACATAGAAGAAAAATATAGTGTTCAGGTTCCATCCTCTGGATACTATTTAATAAGATTATGGTTCAAAATGTACTTATGTTAATAATTGCCATGGGGGCTTGTTTTATGATCATATAGCTGCTTCTGTCTGCATTGTAATAATTTCATCTAAGCAATTGCAGCGACAGAGTGGGGACATATGTCTTCAAAATGACTTTGAACAGAGAGATGCATATGAAATGTGTCCATAAATACAAAAGCACTGTTCACTAAAGTATTTAAACAAGTTTCAAAAGGTTTTACATCCATAGCCAACTTTATAATGATTCTCATAAGTACTATTTTTTTTACATTTTATGAAATACCTACCATATATGAAGCCATCAAAGCTTGCTAAAGTGGCCAACTCTGCACTGAGAGACATGTAGCAACTAATAGGAAAAGGGACATGAACGTTTGGAGAAGACAGATATATGCTGCCATTGCTTATAATATAGGTTAATAAATGTAATATATTACCCGAGTCAGTGACACATACAGCAGTCTCCAAAATGTTTCATAAAAACATAGACAACTAAAGATACAAATAATAAATATATGTAATGCCTTCTAAAATAAGTGCCACATAGATATAAAGAAGCTGAACATGTAATTCAATAATATCTAGATCATATTTACAAAAGGATTTATTGAACATATAGCCAAACAAGATACAAATATCAATCACCTAAGCCCTTGTGCAAATATACTAAACTAACAGTACTTATTATATGAGATATTCAACCATATAAATATACAACAAAGTATAAATAATAATAAAAAAGGAAACTATAAGAATGGCTAATATGAACAAGCTCATATGTAAAGTTTCCCTAAATGTAGGGTTCATTATGTAGTCCAGTGCAGGTTCTTTCTCATTGCAAAGAAGGAACCCTGCATTGACTATCAGGGGCAAAATCACGATCAAGAATCCCTTCTCCCTGCCACTGATATCAGAAATCTTCAAGAGGATTCATTATGCCATGGTCATCAAAATGTACCTATGAGATTCCTACAACCTCATCCGTGTCAGGAGATGAATAGCAGATGGCCTTCAACAAAAAGGATAGCCATTATGAATACGAGGTCATGCAATACAGCCTGTGCAATGCTCCAGCCATGCTTCAAGCATATATGAATTCCCTGTACATACTAGAGGCATCAGTCCTCAACAATCTGAATGATATCCTCATTTTTTAAGCACACTTAAGGAACATCTTGATCATGTGAGAGGGATATTGCAGAGGCTCCTGCAATATCTAGGATTCACCAAGATGAAGAAGTGTTCCTTTAATCAATCCAGAGTGAGGAGAAAGTTGGTCACATACAGAAGGAATACATATACTCTATAGAGACCTCTGCTCTGCTCTTTTGAGAGAAAAGTTTGGGCCTCTGGGGTGAGTGGGGGCCTCAGAAGGGAGAAAATATGACATTGCCAGGACCCACACTTTCAAGCCCTGTAGTGGCAGCAAACCCTATACCACTGGTGGATGGGGTTTGGAATCCTTTAATTTACTTGGTTTTACAATCTGGAACTATGTGAAAATTTGCTCATATTATAGTATTTCATTTTTCTTCTGCATATTGCATTCAGCCCGTAAGACTGATTGATTCAAATAAGGTTTTGTCACGGTTGGCTTACAGGAAATTGATCCCTAGGCTCTGCTGAACATGGCTAAGCCCACCCACGGGCGCGGAGTCTAACAGACAGGTGGTTTTCACCAGGAACCCCTGCAAGGATGTATGGTCTTAGCTGCACCAAGTCTGCAGGTCGCTGAGTGAGTGTACAGCAGAACGATGTGGGGGAGCCAGGTGAGTGGATGGAGACGATGGAGTCCACAGACGAGTGGTATAAATACAGGCACAACAATAATATAGGCTGATGGTCAGAAGCCAATGAGTCACTAGGAGAATAGGTGCTCTGTGGTATACAACGAGAGGACAGAGGCTGTCACTATCAAGTACTCTGAAGATGGTAATGGAAGTACTGGAGCAGCAATAGTTCAAAACAGCCAGAGGCTAAAGGCTGACTGGAGTGGTGGAGGTAACTCGTAGTAACAGCTGATGAGTCCCAGATGAAATAGCAGCTCTGAACGGTAGTGATGAGAGAACTGGAGCTGTCACAATAGAGTACACTGGAGATGGTAATAGAGGTACTGGAACAGCGATAGTTCAACACGGCTGCAGGCTGAGAGCAAACTGGAGTCGTAGAGGTAACTCGTAGTAACAGCTGATGAGTCACAGAGAGAGTAGCGGCTCTGAGCGGTAGCGATGAGAGAACTAAAGCTGTCATGATGAAGTACACTGGAGATGGTAATAGGGGTACTGAAGCAGCGATAATTCAACACTACCAGAGACTGAGAGCAGACTGGAGTAGCGGAGGTAACCCGTGGTAACAGCTGAGGAGTCACAGTTGTAATAGCGGCTCTGAGTGGTAGCGATGAGAGAACCGGAGCTGTCACAATGAAGTACACTGGAGATGGTAAGAGAGGTACTGGAACAGCGATGGTTTAGCACAGACCACGAACTGAGAGCAGACTGGAACACAAGCAAACCACAAGGCGAACAGGAACCAGAACCACAGACTGCAGGAAGTGAGCTTGAAGAACAGGCATCAGACAGGTGAATCCAGGAGGTTTAAATAGTGCTCCAGAAGTGCTTAGCCAATGAAAAAGAGGGAGGAGGTCCTGAAGTGCAATAGTCTTGCACCTGCACAGATCTGAATATAGCTATCTGAATATAGCTGAATGAATGAACTGAAGAATGTCTGATGCTGGGACATGGCAGTTTCCAGATGAATGGACTGCAGGTAACGAGACAGCTACTATCTGTGGGACCGGAGCATTACATTTATTCCTAGCTCTTATTTAACAGCAGCCTATTTATTTTGATTTAACAAAGTTTTTTTAACTTGCGGTTTTAAAATCGTCACACATCACATGCCTTTTTCAGCCCTACACCGCAAGATTTACTATTTTGCAGTTTGGAGGCTGAAACCTGAAACTGCATGTGATGTGTGGTTGTTTTAGCTTTCCATTCTTTGTAAATTCCTAGTAAATAAACTAATAGTGCCTCCATTCCTAATATATAAAATCTTCGTGTCCCCATTCATAGTAAATAAATTATTAATGTCCCCAATCATAGTAATTAAACTAGTATTGCCCCCATAATGTTATAAAAATGATGTGACCCTAAACAAAACATTTTTTTGCCCAGGTTGTAGAAAAAACCTGTGGGCATAATAAATACTTACCTGGGATCTTCATCCTGTCTTGTTCTGATAAAATTCAATGGGAAATGAAAAAAAAAACATATTAAACAACACACACCTGGCCAGACAGAACTGTTGCCAGGCTAGTTAATAAGAGCGATATCTTATCTTGCCAAGATACGGATGGGGAAGATAAGACAATTTTATTGCTCCTGTTATCATATGAACTGTTGCTATAGACTATCCTCTGAGTATATTGATTTGCGGTTATGATAGGCTGATGCTTTGAGGAGTACTGCATTTGGTTTCACATTTGTGGTGATCAAGATTCTCGTTGCACCTAATACCTGGCATCACAAAGCTGCATTTATTTGGTGTGAATTAAATATTGTTAGCCAGCCAGCATAAATTAGCTACAATCTTGGGATAAAGTTATTCATTCTCACCATCTGTTATACACCAGGCTGAACAGAGATTTTTAGTATTAGAAGGTGTAACCTTCAAATTAACATCCTTTTGCTGGATTTCTGGCCTAGAAAACACTATAAGGACTGGAACCTGATTTTGATCTCTGTATAGACTTCTATGTGTTTTCATATTGTGGCACCTATTTACTAAGGCTTCATATCATCATCAACATAAACATTTATTTATAAAGCGCCAGCAGATTCCATAGCGCTTTCATATCCCCTGGAGCTTGGAAATTTGATCATTTTCACAGGGGCATATTTGTGCGTGTTATACCATTTTAACCTTTTTACTTTTAGGCTTTGTTTATTATAAGGGATATTAAAAGCTTTTTAATATTTATCTATCACTGGCTGAAAGAGGTATTCATTCATTTTATCTGATCTAGGGCAGAGCTAGAGGCTATTTGTTTTGTCCTAATGTTGATTTAATTTCCATTATAACTAGGGATAAGTTTAGGCAAACATAATTGTACTCATCCTAAACAGAAATGTTTGTTGACATTCATTTTTGCTAATGTGATTCACATTATCTATTCATTGTAAAAATCAAATTTACATACCTTTATATATCTTTTCAGTTTTGGTCTGACCACCAAATAGCAAGAAGGTCACACAAACAAACATCTGCTAAATCCCATAATATAGTCAGTTAAGAAATTGGTATCAACTGGAGAGGTGAATCCGCATTCATCCAATCAGAAGAGACTAGCTAATGGTGCCAGTCGTCAGCATAATTATTTGCGAGTAATTGCACCTGCCTTAGCATCCGCAAGAGATGTAAATGAGTATCTGTGCAAGTGAATCGTTACTGTACTTGGCCTATGTTAGATCGCCCCTTCCCATCCACCATTCCGCTTCTCCAGTCCTAAGGAGAGCACTTGGGCATACATTCTCTTTGTAGCCATGCACAGTGCAATTTTGTGGCATTTACTCTATGTAAACTGATGTATGCCCCACTCTGCATCAGCCCCATACTGTTTTCCTGTAAAGTTTAAAGAGAAATGGCAATAGTACAAATATAGATTTATACTGACAGATGCACTTTAAATAACAATTAATTATATGGAAGTTTTGCTTCATATTTGCTGTGTTTCTTCTCTAAAATAATTGCTGTTAACCTCCATTTACCCAGTTCTTAATTCCAGGCCACAGGGCCATGTCTCATTTTGTCATCCAGGATGTCTGACATTGATGTCACTGAATGCTGGTGAGAGCTTGTTTTTACTCTAAAGGAATATATCAAACAGTTTCAACCATTTTCATTGAAAAGGAATAAAAAACTTTTACAAAAAAATATACTTATCCTGTTCACAGTGACAAAAGTGAAACCGTTCAAGGCAACAAAATTGTTGCATAAATCAATATGGAACATGTGGAAGATCAGCTGTGTGAATAAATCTTTACAAGCTCATCAACAGTAAGATTTATTTAACGTTTAATGTTTTATTTAATGTTTCTTCAATATTGTGTTCATTGTGAATGCGACATGGATGGTTGGGAATGAAGAAGACCATAAGTATCTTTGACTCCTATATGTGCTTTATATATATTTGTGCTTCTATACAAACCGGTATTTCTTGCGCTTACCATAAACCATATTGTAATCAAACTCTAAAAGTAGCAGTACCTTAAGCATAAACAAATTCTGACTTTAAAGCCATCACTCCCAACTCTACATTGTATGCAATCTGTCCCTGGAGGATAAATAGTTAAGAACCATTTTTGTAAGGATGTCTCCAAAGTGGTTTTACCCTTTGAGCTGCCAGCCATCAATTAGAGGGCACTTTGACTAGGAAGTCTCCCTATAATCATTCTTCTTCTTGTTTCCTGTGAACCGCTGACTGCTCCTGTTTACACGTGTGTAAAAGTAGAAATGAATAAAGAACTACTGATGTAGAACAGCTCCAATTCTCTCTTGACACTTGAAAGTAACGACAAGCTTATATTATGTTTGCTGTTTGTGTTGACACACAGAGAAGTTGAGGTTTTACCCAGGGCCAGAGCAAATAATAATAATAATGAGGAAAGGAATTATATTAGACAGTCAAATTTAAATGCAAATTGGGGCACCACAGAGCCTGGATGCAAATGAATTTAAATGAATATTAAACGGGCTTCATAAATTGATATGCTAACATTCTGTGTTGTGCAGGGCATCCAGCCTAATTTCACTATTACACAAAGTCGATTCATGAGTTCCTTATTGTTTAGCAATCAAACTTAGGACAACAAAAATACAGGGTAGAGATTGAGATCATATATAACCCTTTCAATGTCAGAGATTTTTATAGAACTCATTATCCTTAGCAATCAATGAGGTTCCATTGGGCCAAGATGTCTTTCATTAAGACTTCATATAGAAGAGAGATAGCTACACCAGTGCACAATAATTTTGTAAGCATTACGAAGTCACCAATTAACGAATCCTTGATTTTTTTGACCAATTTGGTTACCACATGTGTGTGTTTCCTCTGAACCCCACTGATGGACATGAAATATTTTAATTGTACCAGTAAAAAAAGCAGGTGACCAATCACCAATATCGCTATGTGTGTACATTCATTGGCCAATCATGCTAAAGATAAGAAAATTAATATTCTGCCTAACAGCTCGGCTGGATCCGTCCAACTTGGACACTCACTTATTTTGGTGATTTTAACTTTTGTGACCAGCTTTAGGGAACTGGTGTTTACAGACTGGTATTTATATTGAAAACAAGTGGATTAGTAAAAAGCTAATGGGGTTGCCTTGCTCTTTCTATTTAATATTTGTGTAGGACTACTGATCAATCATGGACGACATCTGTAGATACATTGGTAAATGTGTATATAAAAAGGAGAATATTAAGTACTGAGTTTCCTTTATAGATGCCAATGGGAACTTTTGATGATCAAATGTTTGCTTATAGAAGATATTGATATATCTTTGATTTGAAAGGTATTTTTGCTATTTTTAGGTGCTCCTTTTGATACTTTAATTTTTATGCCATACTACTGGTCTGTCTCCCTTAACTGCCAATCTTTTCCAGCCATTGGGTAAATTTATAATAGGCTGATCAGACCTATAGATAAATCAATAACTTAAATATAAAAAAAACTTAGTATTGTGTTAAGTAGTTTAATGCAAGATAGAGACAGTAGAGAAGTTATTTAAGGTTATTTGAATACATTCAAAAAATCCAGAGTAACTGATGATCATCAACAGAGAAAACACAGCTTGCTACCCATAAGTAAGCACAGAACATAGACTCTAGTAATAGCAGTCTCTGACAGTTGTGATGAATTAATGATCTCCAGAGACACTGGCAGTCTGTAGTACTTCACACAGAATAATAAAAAATTCAGATAGTAGAAACAGACACAGTACTCCCACAACTCTTGGTAATGGAGAGTATCCAATATTCCTGATCACCTGTAGGTAGCAAAACTCCAAGTACAACTGAGATGAGCTTAGAGTCTCTTAATGTGGTAAGAGCAGGCAGAGAGATATAGAAATATATTTATCCTAGACAATTGTTCTATATATGTAGTGCTATGTTCAAACTGTGGTAGTCACAAAAATAATTAAAATTTAAGCTGGATGCCAGAATGCTGAGTTGAAGTAGTACTGCTGTTTTGCCAATATACAGATTATTGATCCTTTGTATACTATTTGTCAAGGTTGTAGAGTGTGAAGTCTTTGTATGCTGTTTGCAAGATAGTAGAGCCAAGAACCGGTAAACTCAAGAATCTCAGAGAGCTGGATGTGCAGAGTAAAATCTATCACTGACAAAGAAACATAGAACATGGGTTTTTAACTCCAAAGGTCCAATCAGGCCATGAGAGAAGCAACCCTAAGTTAATGAGACAGGTGTGCATTGATTCATGCTCACTACAGCTGAAGAGGCAGTTCCAAAATCCTAACACAATGTTAAATTGATTGCATCAACCATACATTAAAGCAGGCCTGTCCAACCTGCGGCCCTCCAGATGTTGTGAAACTACAAGTCCCAGCATGCCCTTCCAGCTATCAACTGGTTGTCTACTGGCAAAGCATGCTGGGACTTGTAGTTTCACAACATCTGGAGGGCCGCAGGTTGGACAAGCCTGCATTAAAGCTTTTCTGCTGCTTGACAGGTGCTGCTTATTAATCAAATTATCTGGTATATTTTTATCCAACTTTATATTAAACTATTCATTTAAATATGTATAAATATTATATACTATTAAAATTTAATTTGCAAAAAATCCTAAAGGCGTCCCAAAAACTTGCAATGTCTGTCTATAGTTACTCTGTTAGACATTTAAGATGTCATCTCAATACAAATGTTGTTGTATCAACTAGAAAATTGTGTTTACATCAGTTTTACTGGCACCACACTCTACATACTGTACTTGTATTTCAGATTGCATTTCTAGTGTTATCAGGTGTTTTTTGCTTTCTCTGCTGAAGTAGATTTTATTTTACATTCCTTGTGAATAATTAGGCTTTCGTTTGGTATAATATTGGAATATTTTGTAGTCCATTAGAAAAAAAGACAAATGTTAAGTTTTTTTTTACAGTTAATGAATGCCCATTAGTTTACCTATAATGTAATCAACTAGGTCTCATGAATGTTAGGCTCAGGACCGGCGCTCCCATTAGGCAACCTTAGGCAGTTGCCTAGGGCGCCGGGACCTGCAGGGCGCCGCTGCCGCTGACTAGATTTAAAAATCTAGTCAGCGGAGAGAAGTGGGAGATAGGTGCAGCGGGGTGCCGCCGCTGTTTTTTCAATGTCCACTGTCACTGTGTATTAATTCAGATGCGCCCGGGCTGCACGGCGCATCGCACACCTGATCACTGACGTCAGTGATCAGGTGACAGGTCTTTACCCGGCGGCGCCTGCTGTATTATCAGTGACAGACAGTGTGAATAAAGTTCTTTCCCCCTCCCCTCCCAGCATGCATCGCTCCGCCTCCTGTGTGAAGAAGGCGAGGAGCAACCATAGGAAAGAAAAGAAAAGAAAAGAAGAGAAGAAAAGTGAAGAAAAGAGGTTTGAAGAGCCCCCCTGCATCTACAGACCAGGTAAATAAAATCTAATCATTTATTTATTTATTTATTTATTTATTGGGGGGGGGGCGGGGGGGGCGGCGGGGCAGGAAGGGGGTGGGGGTGTTGAAATTTTGCCTAGGGCGCCAAAAACCCTAGCACCGGCCCTGGTTAGGCTAATGATATTAATGTAAATAAAAACAGTGTCTTTATTTCTATACTTAATTTTCAATACTTTTTATTAACTTAGGGAGACCCTAGTTGAATTAACAGGCTCCCCCCTGTTTCAAGAACTAAAAGTGTAAACTAGATCTAGTAAAGCTGATTCTAATTGAACCCATGTACATGGTTCCTGCTGCGATTGGTGTGCCAGGAACCAAATTAAAAAGTTCTTGTCTCCCTCTCTGGAACCCATACACCGAGTTTAGCAGAGTTAATGCTATCCTAATTGCTCAGTCACCTTTTTCTGCATGCAGTTTTAAAACAACACCATGTTAAGTCTGCAATATTTATTTTCTAAGTTAAGGGTTGGCTTGTCAAAGGGCGAACAACTAGCAAGAGTAAGATTAAAATTATTTTAAAAAAAAATGTTTTATTAGTTGAATAAAACATTTTAAAGGTATAAAGAAAGGGTTCTTAAATATATTATATACTTCTTTAATAAATTTTATCTATTTTCACCTTAATATATATATATATATATATATATCACAGACTGGACGGCATCTTACAGAGAGGTCTGAAACCAGCAGAGCCTGAGAACTATAGGGACAGCTTGGAAAGACAGCGTAGAGTGTTTCTACTTTTACTATATACCCGCTGAGAGTTACCTGTTAAGCTGTGGCTGAGCGTGTTAAAGGATAAAGACAAGCTGTCTCCATACCATGATGAGCTGAGGAGTCCATCACGGAACTAGGTCACAAATAAGCTGTTTTTCTTATTATTTTCGTTACGCAGCCATTTTTGGTGTATCTACTATTGTTGCATATTACTTTTGCCATACATACTTTCTGGTACGCATATATCTGGGTGGTGGCACTATATGCAAGTACTTTTATTTTGGTATCACACTATTGGTTTTCTTCTCTCATTGCATGAATATTTGAGATTCAGCGAATGCAAGCGACTGCAGCGAAAGCATGTACGCTGATTTTTGATAAGCTGTTTTCAAGTTTAAAGTTGGTACGCATATGCACATACCTTGGCTTTGTGGATTACCTTACCCATAATTTTACACCATAGGCGCCATACCCCTTCTCACCTGTTACTATTGAACTTTACTTGGTTTACCATCCAATTTTGAAGGGAGGCGGCCACCTTGCTAACAAGGAGGTGTCCGGGTATGAATCTGTTTTGGACTTGTCTATATTTATCTGAAACGATTTTCAATTATGGAAATAGCGCCATTGTTATTGTCATCTTTCTTATATATATATACATATATATATATATATATATATATATATATATATATATATATATATATATACACATATATATATATATATATATATATATATATATATACACATACATTATATATATATATTGTAACAAAGGGAGGCATTTTTCTGACAAGAGGCAGAGAAAGTATTCAAACAGAATAAAACATTGGCACAGTTATGCACCTAGGTTGAGATTAAACCAGGTAAAAACGTATGTGTAGTTAAAACCCTCGTGAATGTGGCCGCTGCGCAGGAACAGCAGCAAGCTCAGATGCTACGAGTCGCCGAGGCACAGGTGGAAAACACAAGGCTCTTAAGAGAAGAGTTAAACCAGGTGAGGCATGACAGAAATGAACCACCTGGTCCGGTTTTGCAGAAAATGTCACCAGCTGATGACGTAGAAGCATATCTGGGGGTAAATGTATCAAGCTGAGAGTTTTCCGGCGGGTTTGAAAAGTGTAGATGTTGCCTATAGCAACCAATCAGATTCTTGCTGACATTTTGTAGAATGTACTAAATAAATGATAGCTAGAATCTGATTGGTTTTTCAAATCCGCCGGAAAACTCTCAGCTTGATACATTTACCCCCTGGTGTCTTTTGAGAGACTTGCAAAAAGGGCAAAATAGCCTCCTAAAGATTGGGCTGAGAGACTGGCACCATATCTGACTGGTGAAGCTCAGCGAGCTTATATGGATCTAGATGAGGAACGGGCCTCTCATTATTTGTGCCTAAAGTCTGAGATATTGGCTCGCATTGGAGTTTCCGGGCCAGGCCGAGCCCATCGCTATCACCAATGGCGCTATGATAAAGAAAAACCGGTCAGAGCGCAAGTGGCTGAGCTTTCTAAAATTTTAAAGAAATGGCTGCAGCCTGAGGGGAATTCGCTTTCTCGGATTATTGAAGTTCTGGCAATAGATCACTGCATCCGGGGGCTGAACCGCGATTTGCAAAGGTGGGTTCTGCAATCAGACCCACAAACTTATGAAGAGCTTTCCACCGTGGTAGAAAGGTTTTAAGCGCTACAGCAAATTACTAAACAACCTGCATTTGTGCCAAAGCCGCTGCCACGCCAAAAGCCAGGTTTGACAATCATTGCCACCGGGCCCAATGGCAAAACTGCTACGGACAGAGGGCCAGGTGCAAAGCTGTCTAATCTGAAGTCTTTTGAATGTGGTGAGCCTTGCCACTTTAAGGCAGAGTGTCCTAAACTACAGCAACCCATGGACTGTTCCGTGGCACATATTGGGCCTGCATTTCCAAGCTGTTTTACCATGAGTCCCACATCAGGAAGTCCTTGTTTGTTCCGGGTGACTGTGCTAATCAACCAAAACCTTGTTCTGGCCTTGGTTGACTCAGGGAGTGAACTCTCATTGGTTTCCAGCTCTGCTTTACCCGAAACCATAACTTCTCGGTTGCCCAAAGTGAAAGTTCTTTGCGTACATGGCACAACAGAGGAGTATGAGAGAACAATACTACCAGTCACACTCAAAGACAAAACTGTTATGGTGGTAGCTGCCATAGCACCTAAACTCCCCTATCCACTCATTTTGGGGCGAGACTTCCTACTGTTTATTGATGTCCTCGGTGAGCGGATCCGGACGGACATGCCAGCAACTAATGCAACGGTCGGAAGCCCGGTCTTAAAGGAGCCGCCTAAGAATCCACAACATCTGGACATCGATCTTTGGGAACCGCCAAACCAGAATTCCATCCTGGGAGTCACAGCAGGAGTTCCACAAAAGCATCCACCTGCGGGGAAACATGGACAGTCCAAACTAGCATTGGTCGGTGATGTCGCAGATGAGCCCACCCCGCCTGTCAGTGAGGATACGGACTGGTCCGCAATACCAATTTTGTTTCTTCTGCAGGACTTTGCTCGAGACCAACTTAATGATGCCACTTTGGAACATGCCTTTAAAAGTGTGACTGAGGTAAATGGGGTAGCGAAAGCTGCCCAGCCTGCAGAAGGTATACCATATTTTATTGTTAAAAATAATTTCCTGTATAGAGTTGCTACTGTACAGGGGGAAAAAGTAGAACAATTAATGGTTCCTCAGGTCCATGTACCCCTAGTGTTAAAAGCAGCACATACAGATGTCTGTGGGGGACACCTAGGGGAGGATAAAACACGGGAACGAGTTCTGCTTCGGTTTTACTGGCCCGGTGTACACATGGCAGTGAAAAAGTATTGCCGGTCCTGTCCTATTTGTCAGAGAACCTGTCCCAAACCCATGTACAGGGCACCTCTCATTCCAATACCAATAGTACAATTTCCCTTTGAACGGATAGCTATGGACCTTGTGGGGCCACTGGAAAAATCTGCACGTGGGCACCAATATATAATAGTGGTGCTTGACTATGCAACCAGGTATCCAGAGGCAATTCCCCTACAAAACATAAAGTCTAGCACCATAGCTAAGGAACTTGTATTGATGTTTACACGCTTGGGAATACCCAAAGAAATTCTCACAGATCAGGTTACTCCATTCATGTCTAAACTGATGAAGGATATGTGCCAGTTGCTAGGGGTTATGGAGCTTCACACCTCTGTATACCATCCACAAACAGATGGCTTGGTGGAACGCTTTAACCGCACATTAAAGCACATACATGCTCAGGAAAGCAGTGGCTCAAGAAAAAAATGATTGGGACACTCTTATTCCCTATTTGATGTTTGCCATCCGTGAGGTACCTCAAGCTTCAACAGGGTTTAGTCCCTTTGAGTTATTGTTTGGGAGACAGCCCAGGTGTATCTTGGATATGTTAAAAGAAGGGTGGGAGCAGCAAGGTCCCAGGGAGCCCAAATGTATGAGAGGCTAGGAAAGATAGGGCCTATTGTGCAGCAATATGTAAAAGAGGCTCAGGAACGACAGAGAAAAAGTTATGATAAAAGTGCTGTTGTTCGATCTTTCAAGCCTGGGGACAAGGTCCTAGTCCTGGTTCCCACCCAGGAAAGCAAACTTTTCGCTCATTGGCAGGGTCCATATGAAGTTCTAGAGGCTGTTGGTCCTATCAATTACAGAGTCCGCCAGTTAGGTAGGAGAAGGGAGGAGCAAATATATCATGTTAACCTCCTTAAACCTTGGCATGATGAGGAAACCTCTCCTCAGGTAGTGAGTACTGCCATTGAAAAGTCTGAAGTGCTCATAGAGCCAGCTTTGTCCATTCAGCAGAGACAACAGACTGAAGAAATGATTCGCCGGTACAGGGATGTCTTCTCTTCTATTCCTGGGCGCACTACCTTAATCGAACACAACATTGTTACTGCGCCAGGAGTCATTGTAAAGCAGAAGCCGTATCATATTCCAGAAGCCAGACGGGAGGTCGTGAGAAAGGAGGTCGAGAAGATGCTTCAGTTAGATGTGATTGAAGAGTCCACTAGTGAGTGGAATAGTCCCATTGTGCTTGTCCCAAAACCCAATGGGACAATTAGGTTCTGCAATGACTTTAGGCGCCTAAACAGTATGTCGCAGTTTGATGCCTATCCGATGCCACGTGTGGATGAATTAGTGGAAAATCTTGCTGGTAGCAATTATTTGACAACCCTTGATCTAACAAAGGGTTATTGGCAAGTTCCCCTGACTTCCATGGCCAAGCCAAAGACTGCATTTTCCACCCCTGATGGTCTCTATCAATATAAAGTCCTACCCTTTTGGGTTGCATGGGGCACCTGCCACCTTCCAAAAGGCCATGAATGAATTGCTACGACCTCACACAGCTTATGCAGCCGCTTACCTGGACGATATAGTGATTTATACCCCAGACTGGGGATCAAATTTAGCCAAAGTTGAGGCGGTCTTAGCTTCATTAAGGTCAGCAGGATTAACAGCTAACCCAGAGAAATGTGCCATAGCCATGAGAGAAGCCAAATATTTGGGGTACATTGTTGGTCGAGGGCATGTAAAACCCCACCTAGACAAAGTGGAGGCAGTCAAAAATTGGGCAAGACCAAAAAAAAAGTCGCAGTTAAGAACCTTTTTAGGCTTAGTAGGTTACTACAGGCGGACATGTTAAAAAAAAGTTGTCTAGATAGATTAACCTGGTCTGATCTTCGGTTAGCTCTTTGTTCCTCTCCAGTTCTACAAGCACCAGATTTTACCCGGAGGTTCTTCCTCCAAACTGATGCTTCTGGTGTTGGCTTAGGTGCAGTCTTGTCACAGGAGAAGAATGGAGTAGAAAACCCTGTCCTGTACCTAAGTCGGAAGTTGCTTCCAAGGAAACAAAAATATGCCACTGTGGAGAAAGAATGTCTCGCCATAAAATGGGCTACATTAATGTTACTACCCCTTCCACGGGGGGAAGGGAGGATGATGGAAGTTAACTGACTTCACTATTCTAATTTTTTGGTCAAATAATGTCAGTATACCAAATTTCAGGTCAATTGGATGAGCCCTTTCTGAGAAAATAGTTTTTTACACACACACACACACACACACACTAACACACGCCGCTAGGCTTTTACTTTTATATATTAGATAATGCTAACAATTTAGTAGGTCAGTGTATAAATCACAGCAGGTGGCGCTGCAGCTTGTTTTGTTTTTTCCACACACAGACTAATACACGCCACTAGGTTTATATATATTTATATATATATATATATATATAATGTGTGTGTATATATAAATAAATATATATATATATATATATATATTTGAGGTCCACCATGCATGCTGATATATAGCAATTTGTCACATCATGTATTTATTTTTGTGCACCTGGAGGTATTAATGTTATGTGAGGTCCGGTGGCAGGTTTTAATGTTGTCTGTGGTTAAAGTTTTAATGTTATGTGGGGTGGGAGGGGTATTAATACATTGTATTAGTGCAATGCAATATCTCTAATAAATGCAGGGCTCTATAGCTAATATTGGGCATGTTGAGGCATGAATAATATTAATTTCATAAAAGGACTGGTTTGTGGTAATACGCCTATTTATTAAATGTGAATGCTATTATTTTATTACTAGAGCTGTTTGGGGAGACAGTCCTAGACTGTTCTTTTAATACTCAGATTTCCAGGAGGTAAATAGTACCAACAGAATCTCTTTTCCAAAAGGGGCTCTAACATTCCAGGACCCAGTTGAGCAGCAGCAGAGCTACAGACAATATCTTCAGCAGCAGGTAGTCAAAGCTGCAAGAACAAGATAGGAGACAGCAGTATAGTCTGCATACTCTACGATTTTGGGGAAGCAAGACAGTCAGGAGGTCTGTCTTCATGCTGTTCTGCTTTTAAAGGAGGAGCCCCATGTACCCAAAACTGTCCCTGCAGGCAGCTATATTTTATAGTAGAGCCCATACTGTATAAACCATGCACAGTCATGCACTGCACCTTCCCTAGACTTCTAATTTGCTGAGCTTCTCCAATTTTTACTGAGACTGAGTTGCTCATGTAGAGAGGGCATCAGTATCTTACTGCAATCAGCCTCCAGCACACAACGATAAATGGAGAGAGTAGCCTGTGAGTATAGGTAGGTAGATTGCAGGAAGAGGGAAGGCAAATTAGTGTAATCTAAACAGACCAGTAGCGTGTTGCCGCAGCATGTCTGGTATACTGGGGCTTGTAGTGTCATAACTGTTGGTACATGCTGAGGGATTTGGGTGGGAAGCTCCCTTTAGGAATATGATGATGACTAACCAAGTAGAACTGTGGAGGCCAGGTGACAGCAGAAAATTAATTTCTGTTCTAGCTGTGACTTGACTGCCTTCTAACATAAAATTAAAGAGAATTATTTTCGTTAGCCTTCTCCTTAGAGGTTTCTGTGTAATCTGACCCTTTATTATAAAGGGGGTTATGCAGAAGTGGGAAGGTGGGACCATTATAAAATTGGATGCAAAATATAACTATTATTTTACTTGTAAGAGGGAGAGGAGCTATTTTGGAATATGGTGATGTCTGAATGAGGGCAAGCGGACAGCGGGGAATTAGTGTCCGTTCTATCTGTGAGTGACACTGTGCCTGTGGATTAGATGAGGGTGGTAAGGGATGGAGTTCTATGTTTATTGGTGAAAAGGTGCCAGTAAATGCTTTAGGTAAGGCATTTTAAAAGAGATGGCTTCTTAATCTTGTTCTGCTTTAAAATGATGTTTTCCCTTGTTTTATACTGTATTTTGCTTACATTTTGCATTCACATATCTGCACATTCATAGGTGACCCTATTTTTTTTTGATAATTGGCTGCTTGCCTGGCTATTTTATAGTACTTAAGTGACATATATACCTATTCTGTTATCTCGACTAGGGGTGCCCTATTTTGTAATACATCACAACATTTCCCATTTGCAAATTTGGACACTGAGTTCTCTGGTGATGTTCCTCAGAGTAGTGCTTAGTGCTTCTGGAGTGCTAGACCACCAACAACCTCCCTCCCATGAAAACACCTCTGAATTGCTAAACACACAAGTGGCAGGCAAGTGCAGGATCTGCTCTCAGAGGTAGGTACTGAGGGGAAAGTCTGTCTCCCAATTCTGGAGCAACACTGAAATACAAATATACCTGTCATAGGAGCTGATCTCCTACTGCTGTTTTTTCCCAGCAACCAAAATATAATGTCCTTTCCTAGCCAGCTCCTTTCGTTGGCTCTAGAAGGGAGCTCTTGTCATCCCATCAACGGCAAGGCCAGATAACATCACCAGCTGTAGCTACATCTAGAGGCCATCTTCAGAAGATAAGAACAAGTGATTCTTCCTTACCCTCTCAGCAGATTTACAGAGACAATGGACCAACAAAGAAGTCAGCAGAGGAAGATAGGTAAGTCATCCCTAAATCAAATTCCAAAATACATCTCTCAAACTTATGATTCATGTGATATACATTTTATTCTTGAACCCATTCAAAACCACAAAAGTAAGCTGTGCTAACATTGTGGAAGCACATATTAGTGATGACATGAAAGAAAGTAGTGAGGGTTTAATCAAAATTTGTTTTTGTGTGAACCAAAGTAATAGTGACCAAAGTAAAATTTGTTTAAAAACAATGGGGTTTATATATAAAGATTATATGGAATACTATATATAAGGAGCTTGGATACCATATTTAATATTTTAGAATGTCTGAAACTCAAAAAAAATGCAACCCCAAAAAATATTCAATACTGTGAAACCATGCCGCACAATCTAGTACCGTACCTTACTGTATGCAGCTATACCTACGTTTCCCCTGTCTCTTTTTGGCTTGGAGTATTTAGTAAATAAGTATTATACAGAAGCAAGAACTGTGAAATAGAGTGCAGAGATTCTTTTGGAGCAAAGACAAAAAAAAGTCATCATCATTAACTCAAATTTGACATGTAACTCTAAATGCAGATGAAAATTTTATGCAAAATGGAAAGATGGAATACACAGATGCACTTATGTACAATTTTAAATAGGCTAACTGACTTCAGTCTCATTTTAGACCAGCTGCAATACCATTAAGCACATTGCATTATTATTAGCATTCATTTGTATAGTGCCAACATATTACTTATGGCTTTACACATAATACTTAACCATTCACATCATTCTACATTGAAGCTTACAGTTTGAATTCTCTAACACACTGTCACAGAGCCTGATTTTGGAGAAGACCTCAAAGTCCCGCTCTAGATAGACTTACCCCCAGAGAGGTACGGAGTCTAACGGTAGAGAGGTATTCACCAGGAATCCCCGCAAGGGAATATGGACTTAGCTGCTCTCTAGCCACAGGGGGATTAGAGCAGGATGAGATGGAACCGTGTAGTGTAGCAGGTCTGCTGGATGATAAATGCAGAGGTTCAGGTGAACAGCAGTGAACCAAAGCATTGCGGTCTTTAGAAAGCGAATGGCTGAGAACAGGACTGATTATGAGGCACGAGGTTCCTGCAACAATACAGCAGGTCTTGATTGTGGAACAGGTAACACAGGATACCAACTGAGAAGTGGTGAACTGCAGAGAACTGATACACTGAGATCCCTGAAAATCAAATAGCTTGAGGACGGGGCCGATGATGAGGCACGAGGTTCTTGCAATAATATCATATGTCTTGATCGTGGAACAGGTAACACAGCATACCAACTGAGAGGTGGTTAACTACAGAGAGCTGATGCACTGAGATCCTTGGAAGGCGAATAGCTTGAGGATGGGACACATGATGAGGCACGAGGTTCTTGCAATACTACCACATGTCTTGATAGTGGAACAGGTAACACAGGATACCGATGTGCAGACGGGAGCCAGAGAGACCAGCGTCCTAACAGGTAAGGAGACCTGAAGATCTGGCACCTTAGTAGAGAAGCAGGTGCTCTAAATAGACAGAGCTGACACGCAATTAGCAATCAAGAGAATGCAGGAAGTTTTGAAAAGACCAGGTGTGCGCATGCTCAGTTCAGACCAGCAAATGAATGCAGGGAGTAAGAACCAAGGGAAACAGGTAACAACAGTGACCACAATGCAGGCTAGCTGTTGTAATGTGTGACACACACAAACACATACGCACACTGGGATCAATTTATTTATAAGCCAGTCACCCTACTATTTTGTTTTTGGACTATGGATTGATACTAGAGCACCTGGAGAACAAGCAAATGAACATAGGGAGAAGATAAAGGGGGTCAAGTAGAGTTAGACACAGAATGCAGTATGCTGCATAAAAAATGCTTTTTACTTCTGCGCATGTGCACAAAGCACTAATTATGATTGCAGCCATATAAGTTGTATCTTTCCGTTGCGCTTGCAGCTCTTTGTGATTGAAGAGGTACAAGAGGGGAAGGTGGGGGTGTGTAAGTGTAACCAAAATACATTAGAAGCATGTTGAAGCAAATGTGACTTGTGTCGACTAAGACTCAGGCATGCATACACCTGTTATGAGACGGGAAACCTGCAGGTACTTGACTACTTGTGTAAGTTATGAACTAATAATGATGATGATCAGCTGACATGTATCTGGATTAGCATACACCTGTTTTCATTATAGACGAAAATTGCATCCAACGCTACATGAGGCCAGGTCTGGTGAAACGGGGTAAGCAAAGTGTGCGGCGGGGGGCACCATACCTGAGAGGCGCTCCACTCCACCTCAATTACTTGGTGCTGTATCCAGCGATGGCACTTTCCACCCTGCTTCCTTCTCACGGACTGTCGGGCGTGATATCATCATGTAAGAAAGAGTACTAAAGGAAAGCAGTGTGATGGAGGAGCTAAAGTGTGATGATGTAGGGGCACAGTGTGGTGAAATGAGGGCATTTGTTTTCTCTTCTATACTTCTCATCAAACAAATTTGCCAAAAATGTATAATTGTATTACAAAGAATGCATATTCTTCATTTATATTATTAATCTAGGAATAAATGTTTGCTGTTTAATGTATTTATTTGTATTACTCTCTTTATTAGTCTGGGATATAATTTGTATTAAAGAAAGAAAAGCATTATTGAATAAACAAATAGGTTATAAAAGAGGAGGGCGCAAATGTATTTTTTTCTTGGGAAGGGGTGCCAGACCTGCTAGCATCAGCCCTGCATGAAGCCCACACTCTCCGCACAGATTGTACTTAGTCCAACCATGTTACCACACTACAAATGTATGCAATGCTTATGCATGGGCTTACTTCATTAAATGATATAATGCACAAAAAGGTGCTGTACCCCACTGCAACCAATCAAATGTTTGCTTTTCTTTTTGAAGGTGTGCTACATTTGTGCATATTGCGCCACAATATTATAAATGCTTTCATGTGGTTTTTAGAATTATATTTTTAGTTGGCATTCCATTTTGTGACTGACTCTAAAGCAGAGGTGAGAAAATTTTAAAAACTGTTCCACAACATATTTTCCTTGCTTAGTATTTGACTGCATTTAGCAGATTTCACCAGCAGAATTTGGCTGTAGGTGTTCCCAGTCCTACCCCAACCACATTATACAGCAGAAAGAATTGACCATCATCATCCCTGACCATCATCATCCCAGCTTCATCAATTCTTCAACATTGGAATGGTGAATTAAAAGCAGAAGTCAAAGATCGCACCAACTTCACACCTGAAAATAGCCTGTTCAACTGTGAAATTCTATTCTTGTGAAATTTTCTCTTTTCTGTTTCTTGTCAAGTACTAGTTTGCGGTCCAGTGCATCCAAAGATGTCATCATTTTAAAACAATTTCCAGGGATACATTGCCATAATGAAACTATGGAATACGAACCTACAATTTTTGGTATTTTTTATTCTAAAAGAGAAAATACAAAGCGAGCAGTATTTATTTCTTATTACATTTGTTAGAGTGTTGATCCAGGGAATAGGCCATCTGCCAGTTTTGAGTTCGGAAGAAACCTTTGCCCACTTAGATCAAATTAGACTATGCTTTTCTGGTTTCTACTACACTATGTAAATAATAGCTTTTGTCCCATCATAAACTGTCATCAAACTTAAATTGTCAGTTCTCAGAGCTTTTAAAGGTGTTTGCCAAAAGCAAGAGAGTCCTGGGCATATGGTTTGTAATTAAGGACTTACCTTGTAGTATAACATTTTTTTTTACAATAGTACCCCCCCCCCCTAAATTTTTCCTGCTTGTTACGGACAATTAGCAAGAAACTCTTTCTTGCGACACTACATCCACTGGTGCATTATTTCCAGCATTAGGAAAATCAAATTGCCAGAGCAAATTCTCTTAATGCCAGCAGTTTAAGAGCAATTCAAGCTGCCTCCACTGATCTGATGTCAGGTAATATAAACTACCAGTGCAAATGCCGATTCTCTCTGATAGTTCTGCTTCCCTGACATTGCGGCTGATGTGACGATTGTAATATGTACCTATTGCCACTTAGAGCTTGAAAAATAAAAAGTTATGATAAGTTTATAATTGAAAAACATTTTAATGTCCACTGCCCTCAGCAATATACACATGTTTGTAACAGGGGAAAGTGATAGTTTATGTTTAAAATAAATATATCATTTAATCCTGGTCTGCCACTGTCCTCTGATCAGCTGTTGTGAATTCCTGTCTACTATATTTGAAAGGAAGAAAAACATTTATCTTCATAGCAACTAATATTTACAACACAGTTATTGTTTACAACATTTTGGAAATACAGTCATGCCCCAAAGGCTGGATAATCAATACACAGTATCACTATTTAATGGTGCTACATTTTATGTTGTAATAATCACATTTTTGGAATTGCTGCAAAACTCACATCCAAATAGCAACATTTTCTGAATGGCATTTCGACTAAAGCGGAAGGTACGTGGATGAAGCTGGAGGAAATACATTGTGAGGAATTGGCACAGCCTCCCATGCAGGGTTTTAAATCAGCCCTCATTTATATCATCAGCTGCAAGGCACTAAACAAAGATTTATCACTCAGCTGATGGACTGTGAAAGCATGTATGATTCTGACGGTTTTTTTGATCTCCCAAAGTCACTACAAAGCCATTTATTTTCAGTGGGTATGATTACATTAGAAATAAAAAATAATAGCAAAGTGTAACACAATACATATTAAGCCCAATTTTATTAACAAAAAGATGCAGCGTGAACCACAAACGATTACGCATTTTCTACACAACACTGAGTATAGCCAATGCATTAAGACAAGGATGCACAACCCTCTTTGGTCCAAGGGTTACTTTGGGAGAATATAGTTATTTGAAGAGAATTCCACAAAACTTATGTCATATAAAAAAATAACAAAAAATGCTCATTGTGCTAGTGGAATCCTTTGCAGTTATATTACGCCTATCAGCATTGCATCAGTCTTTGCACTGTCCCTTAATGACAGAGCTGTATGGGGGGTGGCCATCCCATGTATGGGGTGTGGTTATGTCACATGGGAGCAGGGGTGCTGAGAGGGGGGTAGGTACAAATTATCAGCACCCAGGCCTGGGGGGCCTGGCTTGGCAGTCTAGCATTTTTTATTTTAAAAAAAAAATCTATTAGCAGGTGCCACTCACATGCACCCACGAATTGTAGCAGCAAGGAAGAGGAGTTCCTGCTCAACTTAGATTAGTGAACTGTGCTGGGGTTGTGGGGGGTGTTATGATGTGTCTGATGTGGAGCTTATGATGTGTCTGGAGGGGTTAGGATGTATCTGGGCGTGCTTATGATGTGTCTGGAGGGGTTAGGATGTATCTGGGCGTGCTTATGATGTGTCTGGGGGGCTTAGGATGTGTCTAGGGTGGTAGGATGTGCCTAGGGGGATTAGGATGTGTCTTGGGGGGGTTGTAATGTGGCAGTGGCGTAAAGTTTTTGTTTGGGTGGCGTTATTGTGTTAAATGTTATGTTTTATTATAATGTATGTCTTATATATTGCATGCTAAAAATTAAGAGGCGCTCAAAAACCTTTAAACATATATGTATGTGTGTGTGTGTTTAAGGGTTTTGTGAGCACCTCTTAATTTTTATATAATACATACATTATAATAAGACATAATTTTATATATATAGGAAAGTCCACGGGACACCTGGCAGCAGAGATTCCAACTGTAATTGCCAGCAATGTGCGCAGCGCAATGTCCGCGTGCCACATCACCAGCAATTGAATCTCCCCCATATCATTACTTTATGAATAAATTAGTTTGGAATTATGTCATTTCCTCTCATTATTGAATTTATGTTTAAGGGTTTTTGAGCGCCTCTTAATTTTTATTGTGTGTTTATCTTTGTATGGGGTTGCAGAGCCCCTACAGGAAATTATTTCTCTTATACACTTACAATTGTGTTTCATTATCTGACCATTTCCAAACATAAAAATATTCACATATATCTATATCACACATATTTTGCTTGTTATATAATTATATACTGTATGATCTGTACTGTGTACTGTGGTCACTAATTCTTTTCCATATTTCATGTACCTAAACATTTTCCAAACAGGTTCCAACATTCCAGGATCCATACAAGAATCCAGTACCAGGTTGTGAAAGCTGCAATAAAAGGTAGGTGAGAGCGACACCATTTTAATTTAATTTGGCAGCCCTGCATAGGGGGTGTATCATGCCCTCCCTATAACACACAGGCCAGAAAACAGAAGGTAGCTAGCAAGGCCAGTTCTCAATGTATTGACTTGTGATTGACTAAATGTTTGCTGAGCGACTAATCTGCAGTAGAGAAAGTTACAGAAGATGATTGCCGTCAAATTCAGGGAACAATAATATTAGATGAAAAAGTAGCACTCCAGCATTCTTCTTTAAATTTAAATAATTTATTGTGTTACCTAGTAATGCCCTACAAAGATAACACAGGTATCCTAAATACATAACCATGACTTTCATTTAATGCAGCTGATTCATTGATAAGCACCCCTCCAAATACATCTCCTCACAATACATACATACTTCGGTATATATTTGGAAATAAGCTTGGCAATGGGTCTGCTATATAACTAAAGATACCTTACACAATTTTGCTAATTCTTGGAGCATTGCCAACATACAATAAATGACATCATTTTATCAAAGAAATACTGTAATGCTGAATTTTCATTTGATTCTATTGTTGTAGGTGATTAGCTAATCTAATTTAGAGTATATGACATGATGGCATTTACTCAAGATGCTCTCTTTGGTAGCAGTAAGTAGTGGTAACAAAAGCACTACAGCGGGTGCTGCTAGTAAGGTTATGAGAGACCAGAAGATTTGTACCATACAGTTAATTGGCACTGTACAGCTGTAAAGTAAGTTTAAGTAACCCCAATCTGATTTCAAAAGAGACCAGAAGGGAGATAACCTTACCTTAATCCTTTATCTTTCCATACTAATTTTGAATGAACAAAAAAAAACAAATTTACATTTGATCTAAAGTGGCAGGCACCTTGTTCTTACACCACACCTTGCAGCAATCACCCTGGGAACTGATACTCCTGCTGCTCTAATTACCTTAAGGTGGGTTCGTGTGACACAAGGGTGTCCTTGTGTGCTGGGCAGGATAGCTTTTGGTACATTGTTTTTATTATTAAAAGATTACTAATAATCTTTACTAATAAATTGGCCTTGGGGCCCCCTAGTAGGACTTGCATGTGTCCTAGTTTCCCCACAACAAAACATTTTACATTTACAATGCAATTTTGTTATAATACAGATTCCCAATGTATGCTAATTAAAAGTAGGAATAGGTCCCAGCTGTTATGAGCCGCAGTGGTACTCACAGCCTCCGCGGCTCGCTTCTAGCACACTCTGGTGTCCCGGCCGTCACCTTGACGACCGGGACGTCACTTCCGGACAGGACTCGACCGTTGTAAGGCAACGGTCGGACGCTTCGTAGGACGCCGGGCGCGCACTCGCACAGTATGTTCCATTTAATTAGTTCCAGCCTGTGAGCTGAATTAGGTTAATTAAACTGCCTGTGTGTATATTTCAGGGACAAGCCCTGATTGGTTGCTCTAAGTATTTAAGGCAGGGAGGGCTTAGCCTCCCTGCCGGTTATAGCGTGTCTGACCTAGTCTGCTGACCTGCTCCTGTGTCCTTGCTTTATTGTGGATACCCTGTTAGATCTCCCTTGTATGACTCCCCCACTTGGATTATTGGACTCTGCCTGTTTTGCTCGTGACCCTGACACTTCTTGCCTGTAACTTGGACTCTGCAGTTATCAATTACCCTGCTTGCCTGTGACCCTTGACCTTGGCTATCGTTTTGACTATCCGCTGCCTTCTACCAGTCGCCTGGCCCGCCGCTGTGGTCCTGCATTACCAACCCACACTACACTTGGAGCTAAGTCCTGGGGGAATCCGAGTACCGGTGAGCGCGTCAAGCTCTAAGGGAAAGGCGACTGCTATAGGCGAAGATCTCCGTCATCTAGTTCTGTGGGTTGGTGATCAGGCCAGCAGCCTAACACCAGCTTACCTTATTTGGGACTGAAAGGCAAAATATGTGTGGATATTATGACCAGGAGACTTAAATAAGAAGTTTCTTAAGTTAAGATCCTTAATGAATCAGGCCCCAGATCATCAAGCTCTGACACTTGAGGTGTGACATTCACTCACTCATCCACTGTTACAGAAGTGATATTTTTAAAAACCACATTAATATTTCTGTTGAAAATCTGATTTAATTCATGTTAAGCTTAGTAAAGGAATTGGCCAGTTTGGGTAAGAATGATTTTAGCTGTCTGGCTTAACATGTACTGTGATATATATAACAAATGCGCGTTTTAAATTACACAGGTCTGCAACCAAAAAGCTGTTTTCATAATTTTATCTGATTCTTATGTTTTTTGGTGCGCTGAATTCAAAAATGGCCACCGTTTTTTCCTAGGATGTCAGGTTTTTTTACAATCGAAATGTGCCTTGGTCAAACAGGTAGCTGGAAATCGTTAAATTTCAAATTCATCATACTTAGGGAAAAAAAACTGAACATGGAAAAACAAATTTATTTTCGCTGCCAGTGCTCCCAAAAACATGACAATACAGGTTTATTGGTCCTGATGGTGATTACTGCATTGTTGAGTGTGCTTGCTAGGGCCTGCCCGGACATGTTCTTTCATGCATTAACTTGTTCTCTGGTTCCTCCACAATCTTGTATTTCATTTCAGTCGTCATCCTGCTATTGTCTGTGTGGTTCAAAATTAGTGCAATGCCTCCAAGAAAGTGTGTAAATTCGCCTGACAGTTTCTGTTTCATATGTAGATAGTTCATGGTGAAAAAGCAGCAGAGACTGCAGAAACCAAAACTGGTTGGTATGTGGGGATTTAAAAGTATTGTGTATACTGCTGGGACAACAGGCTGGGTACAACAAATACCCTTGTGTTCTATGTTTTTGGGACAGTAGAGTCCGACAAAATCACTTTAAGCAAAAAAATTGGCCACCAAGAAGTCTCCTTGTTGGTGAAAAGAATGTGCTCACAGATACATTGGTACCCCCTGAGAAGGTTTTATTACCTCCACTGCATATAAAATTAGGATTAATGAAGCATTTTGTTAAGGCACTTCCCAAAGATAGGTTTAACGGAGGCATAACTGAAAGAGGGGGTTTTTGTTTGGCCTGATATTAGAAAACTCATATCCGACAAAGACTTCATCAGTTCAATTACTCCAACTCAAAAAGATGCGTGGGTTGCCTTTACTGTGGTCATAAAAAACTTTTTGGGAAACCAAAAGGACCCAAATTACAAGGAAATGGTGGAAACCATGTTGAAAGCGTTCCACAAGCTTGGTTGCTCCATGGGCTTAAAAGTCCATTTTCTCAACTCACACCTTGACTATTTTCCTGAAAATTTGGGAGCAGTGAGTGAAGAGCAGGGAGAACGTTTCCATCAAGATATAAAAGAAATGGAAAGAAGGTACCAAGGGAAATGGAGTGTTACGATGATGGCTGACTATTGCTGGATGTTGTACAGGGATCTTCTCGAAGCCACCTAGAGGAAAAGCTCAAAAAGAAGTTTAGAGTTTAAGAAAAGACGATTTCACAAGCAATCTACTTGAGTGTGGTGTTAATTTTATCATCACCTGTGCAAATGAGTTAATATTTTTTATGTAAATAAAATATTTGCGTTAAGAGATTTTTTTAAACAATGGCCATCCGTTTGTTAGAAAACCTGATGTCCCAGGACAAAACAGCTGTCATTTGTGGATTCAGCGCACCAAAAAATGTAAGAATCAGTCAACCAAACCAAAACAGCTCTCCAAAAATTTTTTTTTGCAGACCTGTGTTATCTGTACAGAGAGGAGAAGCAGAGTTAGAGTGGCAAGAGCGGAAAATAAGGAAAATAAGGTGGTAAGCAATGTTGAGCACAGACTGTAGAGAAGCATAGCAGATATCAGGTATGCCACAGAGGAAGAAGTTACAGTAATCTAGGTGTCAGATAATACTTTAGTCCATATTTTGTGATAAACATGATATCGACTCAGCAAAGTTAAAACAATTCCTCATTTTGTCACAAGAGATGATAACGGATCCTTGGGTGACAATGACAGGGATGGAAAGAAGGAGGGGGCGTGGGCTAGACAGTGCAAGGTAGGGTATGCCGTAAACCAGAAGAAGACAGTGTCATGCAGGCCAAATCAATGGAATAGAGAGTTTGTAAGAGAAGAGGGTGATCAATATTACTGAAGACAGCAGAGAGGTCTAGAAGGATAAGAAGGGAAAAGTGACACTTAGATTTAGCAGTGAGAAAATCATTAGTGACTTTGTTGAGGGTTGTTTCTGTGGAGTGGAGGTAATAGAGAGGGAAGTGGGTCAAGGTGGGAGTGAGAGGAGATAAAGGTGATAAGGCGATTGTAGATAACCCGTTCAAAAATCTTGAAAGCAATGGGAAGGAGGAAATTAGGGAGGTAATTAGATTTTTGTGAGTTAGGGAGAGACAAGGCCATGTCTAATAGTGGAGGAAAAGGTACAGAAGGAGAGGAATAGATTGAGGAGGTGGCAAGGTGAGAGTAGGCCCCGGGACAGATGGAGCGGAGGAGGAGGGACTTCATCCATAAATACCGGAATGAAGGAGGAAAGGATGGGTCGGCTAGTGGTGGAGGGTGTGAGAGGAGAGGGGAAGGCGGAGACATTGTTCCCAGGTTAGGTAGGGGGGGTAGGCACAGTGGAGTGAGATGCGAGAGAGGACTGATGAGAGCAAATGTCATTTCGTACAGACTTGATTTTAGAGGTGAAGTGTATGGCAAAGTAAACAACAGAGTGCGAGAAGGCTAATGGGGAGCAATAAGGCAACGGTGACTGGTAGACTGTGAGAAATTAGTACAGGACTGTTTTGAAAGTGATAATGGGGAACTCTAAGATGAAAGAATGAAGTTGAAGTGAAGAAAATGAGAGAGTGACTTCCTTCAGAGGTGCTCAGTTGTACAGGAGCATTTTATTAGGTACCAGGTAAGTTTGGTGTGCCATGGCTGGGCGTTTACCACCAAAGGCTGATAGTTGATAGTGACAGAAAGGGCAGCTTAGTCAAGGTGTATGTTGTGGTAATAAATGGTTAAATGGCAGAATACAGCATTTTGTTCTGTGAACTAGTGGTGAGCAAGCCCCGTCTCAGGCGCTGTACCGGATCTCATCCTGATCCAGTGCAAGAATATTAGATCACCTCTTCTGTGATCTGGGAATAAGTGTATCAAGCTGAGAGTTTTCCGGTGGGTTTAAAAAAACAATCTAATTCTAGCTATCATTAATTTAGTACATTCTACAAAAGGATAGCTAGACTCTGATTGGTTCCTACAGGCAACATCTTCACTTTTCAAACCCACTGGAAAACTCTCAGTTTGATACATTTACCCCCTGGTGTTGGTTCTTGTGCTCAGTACTCCTTGGTTCTGATGCAGCTTAGGAAATCCTGATTCTGACTTTGACCTGTTCCTGACTTTTTTTCTCTTGGTTCTGACTTCAGCCTGTTCCTAATGACTCTTCTGCTTCATGTATTGGTTCTGTTTGGATCTTCTGTTTATGACCTCGGCTATGCAGACTACTCTTCTGAGTTTTACTTCAATTCTCTGTTCTGGTTCTGAACAGGCTTGTCCATTATTCTCTACTTGTGATTCCAGCTACTCGCTAGTGACTGGTATTAAGGGCCATGACCTACACGTTCTAAGACCAATCCTTGAGGGGGTTCAAGGTGAACACCAGGGACTTGTTAGATTAAGCTCTTCTTTATCTAGTTATGTCAATTGCTAGCAGGAACACGTCCATTGTTCCTAATCAGTTGTGACAAGCTAGCAGTTATAAACTGCTTGGGTATGCTGGAGCTTGTAGAACTCCAAGCCTCAGCATGCCATTGCATCTGAGGCTCACTGGGTTCTATAGTGCCACAGAAGTTTTTTTCTTATTAAAATCACAAACAAACAATGTGGCAAACACACCTAAATCCATGGAGGGAATCCTATTTCTTCCAGCTTTGCAATCCATACAAAAAATAATAATATAGTTAATAAATTCTGATCCTTGAGAAACTGCACAAGGCAGGAAGGCCTCTTGCTACTAACCAATACAGAGCGGGTTTGCTCTGATTGTCAGAGTGTGAGGAAGCTGCTCTGATGATTTAGTAGTAGTTAGACCACATGTGGGTTCTAATTGCCATGGATTACATTAACACAATGTGTTACAATCAGGGATGAGTGGGCTCGGATCTCCACTATCCGAGCAGCCCCGAACAGTGCGGATCCGAGCCCGATCCGAGCACTGTTCGGGTATTTCCGTCGCTTAGCAAACCTGAAAACGAGGCTATGAGTCATTATCCCGCCGTCGGATCTCGCGATACTTAGATCCTTTAAATTCCCCACTTGCCGCCGCCATCTTCGCTCGGGCATTGTACATGGAAGTGGGAGGTTGTGTATTCTCTGTCCTGGTTACTGCAGTGGTGCTTTGTCCTGTACTCTGTCCTGCTGAGTCCAGTGGTGCTTTGTCGTGTGCTCTGTCCTGCTGAGTCCAGTGGTGCTTTGTTTGTCCTGTGCTCTGTCCTGCTGAGTCCAGTGGTGCTTTGTCCTGTGCTCTGTCCTGCCAAGTCCATTGGTACTGCTATATATCAATGTTCACTGTTCCTGCAGTCTAAAAAAATTAGTACTGCAATCTAACTACGTTCACTGTTCCTGCAGTATAAAAAAATTAGTACTGCAATATCTAACTACGTTTACTGTTCCTGCAGTATAAAGGAAATAGTACTGCAATACAACATTCACTGTTCCTGCAGTATAAAAAAATTAGTACTGCAACATTTAACTATGTTCACTGTTCCTGCAGTCCAGAAAAATTAGTACTGCAATATTTAACTACGTTCACTGTTCCTGCAGTCCATAAAAATGAGTACTGCAATATTTAACTACGTTTACTGTTCCTGCAGTCAAAAAAAATTAATACTGCAATATTTAACTACGTTCACTGTTCCTGCAGTCCAGAAAAATGAGTACTGCAATATTTAACTACGTTCACTGTTCCGGCAGTCAAAAAAAAATAGTACTGCAATATTTAACTACGTTCACTGTTCCTGCAGTCCAGAAAAATTAGTACTGCAATATTTAACTACGTTCACTGTTCCTGCAGTCCAGAAAAATTAGTACTGCAATATTTAACTACGTTCACTGTTCCTGCAGTCAAAAAAAATTAGTACTGCAATATTTAACTACGTTCACTGTTCCTGCAGTCAAAAAAAATTAGTACTGCAATATTTAACTACGTTCACTGTTCCTGCAGTCCACAAAAATTAGTACTGCAATATTTAACTACGTTCACTGTTCCTGCAGTCCATAAAAATTAGTACTGCAATATTTAACTACGTTCACTGTTCTTGCAGTATAAAGGAATTTGTACTGCAGTATAACTCCAGTCCAGTGGCACTGTCCTGTGCTGCATATAATTTTTAAAGCCTTTGCCGGGTGTGTGTAGTTTAGACGTACGCTCTCTGGTGCTGCATATAATGGAGTACAACAATTTGGAGGATAAAGTAGGGAAAGATCAAGAACCACTTTCTTCTAATGCTGAAGCTGCTGCCACTAGTCATGACATAGACGGTGGAATGGCATCAACGTCGTCTGCCAAGGCCGATGCCCAATCTCCTAGTAGAGGGCATGTAAAATCCGAAAAGCCAAAGTTCACTAAAATTAGCAAAAAAACTAAATTAAAATCATCTGAGGAGAAACGTAAACTTGGCAATATGCCATTTACGACATGGAGTGGCAAGGAACGGCTTAGGCCCTGGCCCGTGTTCATGAAAAGTGGTTCAACTTCACCCAAGGATCTAAGCCCTCCTCCTCCCCCCCTCTAAAAAATTTAAGAGAGTTAAGCTGTCATCAACAACACAGCAAACAACTCTGCCTTCTATAGAGTTGGCATCACAAATCCCCAAGGCGAGTCCAAGGGTGTTGGTGGTTGCGAAGCCTGACCTTCCCATCACTGTACGGGAAGAGGTGGCTCCTTCCACCATTTGCAGCACGCCCTCTGCCTATGCTGGAAGGATCACCCACAGTGCAGTTACAGATTTGGCTAATGAAGGTGTCAATGTTGTACACCGGGAGGAGGATATTGATGTAGCTGGCGCTGAGGAGGAACTTGACGAGGAGGATGCTGATGTGGTTATCTTAAATGAGGCACCAGGGGGGGAAACAGTTGTTGTCCATGGGAAGAAAAAGCCCATCGTCATGCCTGGTCAGAAGACCAAGAAATCCACCTCTTCGGTCTGGAATTATTTCTATCCCAATCCGGACAACAAATGTATGGCCATAAGTACCTTATGTAAAGCTCAAATAAGCAGGGGTAAGGATCTTGGCCACCTAGGGACATCCTCCCTTATACGTCACCTGAATAACCTTCATAATTCAGTGTTTAGTTCAGGAACTGTGGCTAGGACCGTCAGCAGTCCAGGGACACCTAAATCCCTTGGTCCTGTTGTATCCACACCAGCAACACCCTCCTCGTCAATTTTCTCCTCGATCTCAATTGTAGATAGTTCTGCAGACCATGTCACCGGCATGACTGAGTCTACTTCAATCCGGGATTCTTCCGGAGGATCCTGTAGCGCTACGCCTACTACTGTCGCTGCTGCTGTTTCTGCTGGTAGTCGTCATCTTCCCAGAGGGGAAGTCGTAAGTCCGCTACGTCTTTCACTAAACAATTGACCGTACAACAGTTGTTTGCCATGAGCACGAAGTACGACAGTAGTCATCCTATGGCAAAGCGGATAACTGCGGCCTTAACAGCTATGTTGGTGTTAGATGTGCGTCCGGTGTCCGCCATCAGTGGAGTGGGATTTACAAGGTTGATGGAGGTATTGTGTCCCCGGTACCAAATTCCGTCTAGATTCCACTTCACTAGGCAGGCGATACCAAAGATGTACAGAGAAGTACGAACAAGTGTCCTCAGTGCTCTGAAAAATGCGGTTGTACCCACTGTCCACTTAACCACGGACATGTGGACAAGTGGTTCAGGGCAAACTAAGGACTTTATGACTGTGACAGCCCACTGGGTAGATGCATCGCCTTCCGCAGCAAAAGCAGCTGCAGCATCAGTAGCAGCATCTCCAAAACGCCTGCTCGTTCCAAGGCAGGCAACGTTGTGTATCACCGGTTTTAGTAAGAGGCACAACGCTGACAACCTCTTAGAGAAACTGAGGGAAATAATCTCGCAGTGGCTTACACCACTTACACTCTCCTGGGGATTTGTGGTTGTCACTCACCGGACTGTGAGTGCCATTTCTCCTGTGTTCAGGAACCGTGGCCGTCCGCCATCCTGAGGGTCTGCGCATGTGCAGCCCTTATGAAACCTTCAGTACCGTTGCTTTTAATTGATTGGATGATCAGGCAACCCTCCCTATTTAAACCACTTGTGATCATTACCTGGTTGCCTGATCTTGGAGACTCATTCCCCATGAGCCTCTGAAGGTGTTCCTGTGTTTCCTCGTGTATTCAGCTCCAGCTGATTCCTGTCTACTACGTTTGTGATTTCCAGACCACTTCAACTCTCCTGTGTTCATCGTGCCTGCACTCAGCTGATTCCTATCTGCTACTGCTGCCGGATTCCAGTCCGCCTCAACTCTCCTGTAATCATCGTGTTTGCACTCAGCTGATTCCTATCTGCTACTACTGCCGGATTCCTGTCCGCCTCAACTCTCCTGTGTTCAGCGTGTCTGCTCTCCGCTGCCTCCTTTACTACTGCCGGATTCCAGACCGTCTCTACTCTCCTGTGTTCAGCGTATCTCCCCTCCGCTGCCTTCGCTACTACTGCCGGATTCCAGACCACCTCTACTCTCCCGTGTTCAGCATGCCTTCCCTCCGCTGCCTCCGCTACTACTGCCGGATACCAGACAGCCTCAACTCTCCCGTGTTCATCATGTTTCCAGTTTTACTTACTATTGCTTCCTGAGTATTGCTCCGTTGATTACCGGTTACCTTCCGTGTGCTGCACCAACCTGATTACCGCTTCCATCCTACAGTGGTCTCTCCTCCTGCCGGCGTTCAGCCGTTCTGGTATCCCTGCACGTCTCCTTGACAGCCTGCTCTCCTGAACCGCGGTATTCATACTTTCCATTGACTTTGCTATTGTATTGCATATCCGTCTGGACTGTGTTGTGTTCATCTCCGGAGTCTTCCATCTACTGAAGCTATTGTTACTATTGACTTTGTTTCCTATTACCTGGATCTCTATAGTGACTTTGTATACTTCAAAGCAGCGCTTGTCAGTTATTATTGTATTGTGGTTATCGTCGTGGGATCAAGTTCCGTGTGCCCCATGTATCCTCTGCATTCCATTCATCTCCTCATGTCGCTCCTCACATATATATAGCAGTGGTACAACTTGCTGCACGCAGACCACTGACTCCTGTTTCCCATTGACACCAGTTTCAAGTATCCTCTCACATAAGCAGTGGTACAACTTGCTGTACGCAGACCACTGACTTCCCCGTTACCTACTTGCACCTGGAATCCATTCCTTCACTATAGACAGTGGTACAACTTGCTATACGCAGACCACTGACTTTCACTACCTCCTCTCTACTCCTGGACATTCCTCCTCACTATAGCAGTGGTACAACTTGCTGTACGCAGACCACTGACTCTCCTCACGTTTACTTGTCCATCTGGTTCCTCGTGTACATACATCTAAGCCATTACCAGTTGCTGCTAGTCATAGACTTTCCTTGAGCATTCTCTCACCATCTGCTGATTCTCCTGTTCCGTTGTCACCCTGCTACCAGAGGACCATAGTACCAGCTATATTACTCTGGTAAGAACATCATCTGGTGATATCCTGGGCAAAGACTCCTAGTGCCCGTGACAGTAAGATCAGGCCATGACAGACCCAGGAGCGGAACCTACAGCTAAAGAGATGCTGCAGTATCTGGTTACCCGTATTGAACAACAGGATGTTCGCCAACAACAATTTCTGCAATGTTGCCAGGCGTTAGCCTCCCAAAGAACGTCTGCGCAAAATATCACAGCTACTGTTGATGCTCCTGTGCCTTCCTCCGTTTCCCCAGTGCCATCCCAGGTGTCTACTGCTTCCACTCTATACCTGCCTACTCCTTCAAAATATGATGGAGACCCCAAAACATGCAGGGGTTTTCTAAATCAATGCTCAGTTCATTTTGAGCTTCAACCTCACAATTTCTCTACTCATCGTTCCAGAGTGGCCTATCTCATTTGCTTGTTTTCCGGTCAAGCTCTCGCATGGCCTTGCCCTCTGTGGGAAAGAAATGATCCATTATTACAAGATAGTGCCAAATTTATTTCCACGTTTCGAAGTGTATTTGATGAACCTGGTCGTGTTATTTCTGCTGCATACAGCATCCTCCGTCTACGTCAGGGTTCTCGTACTGTAGCCCAGTACGTCATTCAATTTCGGATATTAGCCTCTGAACTTCAGTGGAACACTGAAGCTTTAATTGCCGCCTTCTGGCAGGGGCTTTCTGATAAAATTAAAGATGCACTGACTACTCAAGAATTACCTACTTCTCTAGAAGATTTGATTTCTCTTTGCCATCGTGTAGACATGAGATTTCGTGAAAGAGAGTCTGAAAAAACAACTTCATTTAAAGCACCTCTTCGCTCAAGTCCTCAAGTTCGCCAAGTTTCATCTCCGGTGATACCTATGGAGATAGGTCGCTCCAAATTAACTTCAGAGGAGAGGGACCGAAGAGTAAAAAATAGACTTTGTATCTATTGTGCTGATTCTACTCCTATGCTCAACTCATGCCCTAAAAAATCGGGAAATGCCAGGCCCTAACCAGTTCTGGAGAAGTGAAGTTAGGGTCCCTGGAGTCCTCTCCATGTTCTACGAAATTAAAAGTTTGTGCTTTTGATGTTACGATTTCCTTTGCTACCAAATCTTTCATGTCCCAAGCACTTATTGACTCTGGAGCTGCAGGAAATTTTATTTCTAAATCCCTCGTGAATCAATGGTCCCTACCAGTGATTACCTTGAAAATACCTATTACTGTGACTGCTATCGATGGATCCCGCATTATTAATGGTCTCATCACCCAGAGTACGTCTCCAGTAACCCTTCAAATTGGTGTATTACACCAGGAAGAAATTTCATTTTTAATTCTTCCTGTTACTACCAGTCCGATTGTATTAGGCCTTCCATGGCTTCAACGTCATTCTCCCCAGATTGACTGGCACACTCCTCAAGTTACGTCTTGGGGGCCTGAATGTCATCATCGTTGCCTCTCTCAAGTCGTTCCTCTCAAGATACAGCAATCCTCCATTTCACCTTGTTCAACGGGACTTCCTCCTCAGTATGCTTCTTTTGCCGATGTATTTGATAAAATTCAGTCTGAACATCTTCCTCCTCATCGTTCGTGGGACTGTCCGATTGATCTTCAACCTGGCAAGACTCTTCCCAGGGGTCGTGTGTATCCACTTTTGTTACCTGAAACTCAAGCCACATCTGAGTACATCAAAGAGAATCTCCAGCGAGGATTTATTCGACCTTCTACCTCTCCCGCTGGAGCAGGGTTTTTCTTCGTAAAAAAGAAGGATGGGTCATTACGTCCTTGCATAGATTTCCGTGGACTTAACGCCATAACTATCAAAAATCGGTATCCCATTCCATTAATTACTGAGTTATTTGATCGTATCAAGGGAGCCCGGATCTTTACCAAGTTGGATCTTCGTGGTGCCTATAATTTAATTCAAATCAGGTCCGGTGACGAATGGAAGGCAGCTTTCAACACCAGAGGCGGGCATTATGAATATTTAGTAATGCCCTTCGGGTTATGTAACGCCCCCGCTGTTTTCCAGGGTTTCATTAATGAGATCTTCTGGGACTTGTTATATGTTTGTGTCGTCGTCTATCTGGACGACATATTAATCTTTTCTCAGGGCCTGCCTTCTCATCATCAACATGTGGCAGAGGTCCTTTCCAGACTCCGGAAAAGTTCATTATTCTGCAAGTTAGAAAAATGTTCATTCGAGTTGCCCCAGATTCCATTTCTGGGATATATTGTCTCCGGAGTTGGTCTTCAGATGGATCCAGAAAAGGTGAATGCTGTATTACATTGGCCTCAGCCAACTACTCTTCGTGCAATTCAGTGTTTTTTAGGTTTTGCCAATTACTATAGACGCTTCATTCAAGCTTTTTCCTCGATTGCATCTCCTATTGTGGCCCTAACTCGTAAAGGGGCCAATACTAAATAATGGTCCTCTGAGGCCCTTCAAGCCTTCCAGTTTCTCAAAGAGTCCCTCTCCTCCGCTCCTGTTCTTCGACAGCCTGATGTGACGCTTCCCTTCTTCCTAGAGGTAGATGCCTCTAATGCTGGCTTAGGAGCCATTCTCTCCCAAAGATCGGAGCAACAAAAATTCCATCCTTGTGCCTTTTACTCTCGGGGTCTTCTGCCTGCGGAGACGAATTATACCATCGGGGACAAGGAGTTGCTGGCTATAAAAGTAGCATTAGAGGAATGGAGATATTTGTTGGAAGGAGCTCGTCATCCTGTGACAATTTTTACTGATCATAAAAATTTGTCATATTTACAGTCTGCTCAATGTTTGAATCCTCGTCAAGCAAGATGGTCTCTTTTCTTTTCTCGTTTTGAACTAATCATAACCTTCAAACCAGCTGCGAAAAATAAAAAAGCAGACGCCCTATCTCGAGCTTTTGTGACGTCCTCAGACGATGAAGATGGTCCTAACCACTCTATATTAGACCCCAAATGTGTTTATCTGGCTGCTTCTTCCACTAAGGTGCTACCATTTGGGAGAACCCTCGTGCCTCCTGCTCTTAGGAAGAAAATCCTTTCGTGGTTTCACTCTTCTCGTTTTTCTGGACATTCTGGTGAACGCAAGACTTTTGAAATTCTTTCTCGAAGTTACTGGTGGCCTTCTATGAGGAGAGATGTCAAAGATTTTGTGGCTGCTTGTGAATTGTGTTCCCAGTTTAAGACTCCCCGCAGAACTCCAGCGGGTTTGCTTCAACCACTACCCATTCCTTACAAGCCGTGGACCCATATTAGTATGGACTTTGTTACTGATCTTCCTCCTAGTAAAAAGTGCAATACTATTTGGGTAGTGGTGGATAGATTTTCGAAGATGGCACATTTCGTTCCTTTGACCGGTTTACCTTCTTCATCTACTCTGGCTGATTATTTCATCAAAGAAATCTTTCGTATTCATGGATGTCCTTCCGAGATTGTTTCAGATAGAGGAGTGCAATTCGTTTCCCGATTCTGGCGGGCCCTCTGTAAGATCTTGGGTATCCGATTATCACTCTCATCCTCCTACCATCCTCAGTCAAACGGACAAACCGAAAGGGTCAATCAAGATCTTGAGACTTTTATAAGGATGTTCTCTTCAGCCAACCAAGACAACTGGGTAGATTTGCTGCCATGGGCTGAATTCGCTCATAACAACATGTATCATGAATCATCTTCTAAAACTCCATTCTTTGTGGTTTATGGTCACCATCCGTCTTTTCCGGAATTTCCTGCCCTCCCTCCCACCCAAGTTCCTGCTGTAGAGACTGTGTGTCAGACCTTCAAAAATATTTGGTCTCAGGTCAGAACCTGTTTAAAGAAGACATCTGCCAGATATAAGTCTTTTGCAGATAAAAAAGAGACGGGCTATTCCACCACTTAAAATCGGAGATCGTGTATGGTTATCAACCAAAAATATTCGTTTGAAGATTTCATCTATGAAGTTCGCTCCTCATTTTATTGGTCCATATAGGATCATTCAAGTGATAAATCCAGTTTGTTTCAAACTTCTACTACCTAAGAACCTTCGTATTTCCAATGCATTCCATGTGTCTTTGCTCAAACCTCTTATCATTAACCGTTTCTCGGTCCCTCCTTCAGCACCTCGGCCAGTTCAAGCTCATCAAGAGCAGGACTTTGAGATTACTCACATATTGGATGCAAAAATTTTGCGAGGAGTGCTTCACTTCCTCCTTCATTGGAAGGGCTTTGGTCCTGAAGAGCGTTCATGGATTAAAGCAGAAGATCTCAACACTCCAGCTCTTTTTAAGAAGTTTTATTCCAAGTTTCCGGACAAACCCGGTTCCATGTGTTCTGTGCCCACCTTTAAAAGGGGGGGTACTGTCACTCACCGGTCTGTGAGTGCCATTTCTTCTGTGTTCAAGAACCATGGCCGTCCGCCATCCTGAGGGTCTGCGCATGTGCAGCCCTTATGAAACCTTCAGTACCTGTTGCTTTTAATTGATTGGATGATCAGGCAACCCTCCCTATTTAAACCACCTGTGATCATTACCTGGTTGCCTGTTCTTGGAGTCTCATTCCCCATGAGCCTCTGATGGTGTTCCTGTGTTTCCTCGTGTATTCAGCTCCAGCTGATTCCTGTCTACTACGTTTGTGGTTTCCAGACCACTTCAACTCTCCTGTGTTCATCGTGCCTGCACTCAGCTGATTCCTATTTGCTACTGCTGCCGGATTCCAGTCCGCCTCAACTCTCCTGTGTTCATCGTGTCTGCACTCAGCTGATTCCTATCTGCTACTACTGCCGGATTCCTGTCCGCCTCAACTCTCCTGTGTTCAGCGTGTCTGCTCTCCGCTGCATCCTTTACTACTGCCGGATTCCAGACCGTCTCTACTCTCCTGTGTTCAGCGTGTCTCCCCTCCGCTGCCTTTGCTACTACTGCCGGATTCCAGACCACCTCTACTCTCCCGTGTTCAGCGTGCCTTCCCTCCGCTGCCTCCGCTACTACTGCCGGATACCAGAGAGCCTCAACTCTCCCGTGTTCATCATGTTTCCAGTTTTACTTACTACTGCTTTCTGAGTATTGCTCCGTTGATTACCGGTTACCTTCCGTGTGCTGCACCAACCTGATTACCGCTTCCATCCTCCAGTGGTCTCTCCTCCTGTCAGCGTTCAGCCGTTCAGGTATCCCTGCACGTCTCCTTGACAGCCTGCTCTCCTGAACCGCGGTATGCATACTTTGCATTGACTTTGCTATTGTATTGCATATCCTTCTGGACTGTGTTGTGTTCATCTCCGGAGTCTTCCATCTACTGAAGCTATTGTTACTATTGACTTTGTTTCCTATTACCTGAATCTCTATAGTGACTTTGTATACTTCAAAGCAGCGCTTGTCAGTTATTATTGTATTGTGGTTATCATCGTGGGATCAAGTTCCATGTGCCCTGTGTATCCTCTGCATTCCATTCATCTCCTCGTGTCCCTCCTCACATATATATAGCAGTGGTACAACTTGCTGCACGCAGACCACTGACTCCTGTTTCCCATTGACACCAGTTTCAAGTATCCTCTCACATAAGCAGTGGTACAACTTGCTGTACGCAGACCACTGACTTCCCCGTTACCTACTTGCACCTGGAATCCATTCCTTCACTATAGACAGTGGTACAACTTGCTATACGCAGACCACTGACTTTCACTACCTCCTCTCCTGGACATTCCTCCTCACTATAGCAGTGGTACAACTTGATGTACGCAGACCACTGACTCTCCTCACGTTTACTTGTCCATCTGGTTCCTCGTGTACATACATCTAAGCCATTACCAGTTGCTGCTAGTCGTAGACTTTCCTTGAGCATTCTCTCACCATCTGCTGATTCTCCTGTTCCGTTGTCACCCTGCTACCAGAGGACCATAGTACCAGCTATATTACTCTGGTAAGAACATCATCTGGTGATATCCTCGGCAAAGACTCCTAGTGCCCGTGACAGTGGTGTCGGACAACGCCAGTAACATTGTGCGGGCATTACATATGGACAATTTCCAGCACGTGCCATGTTTGCCCACACAATAAATTTGGTGGTGCAGCATTACCTGAAGAGTGACAGAGGTGTGCAGGATATGCTTGCGGTGGCCTGCAAAATTGCTGGACACTTTCGGCATTCTGCTACTGCCAACCGCTGATGTCGAGCAACATCAGAAAAGCCTGAACCTGCCCTGCCATCACCTTTAACAAGAGGTTGTGACGCGCTGGAACTCCACCCTCTATATGCTGCAGAGGATGGAGGAGCAGCAAAAGGCCATTCAAGCCTACACAGCTACCTACGACATAGGCAAAGGAGTGGGGATGCGACTGGGCAAGCGCAGTGGAGACTGATTTCCGTGTTGTGCAAGGTTCTCCAGCCGTTTGAACTTGTCACACGAGAAGTTAGTTCCGACACTGCCAGCTTGAGTCAGGTGATTCCCCTGAACAGGCTGTTGCAGAAGCAGCTGGAGAAAGTGAGGGAGGAGCTGGTAAACCATTGCGATTCCACAAAGCATGTAGCTCTTGTGGATGAAGCCCTTTGTACGCTTTGCCAGGATCCGAGGGTGGTCACTCTTTTAAAGTCAGAGGAATACATTCTGGCCACCGTGCTCGATCCTCGGTTTAAAGCGTATGTTGTGTCTCTGTTTCCAGCAGTGCAAAGACCTGCTGGTCAGGAGATTGTCATCTGACGAGGACCGTGACAAGGCAACAGCTCCTCCTACATTTTCTTTCACACCTGTGGCTGCGAGGAAACAGATGAGATTTCCTAAAAAAACCTGCTGGCAGGGATGCAGACAACATCTGGTCCGGACTGAAGGACCTGCCAACCATTGCTGACATGTCTACTGTCGCTGCATTGGATGCTGTCACCATTGAAAAAATGGTGGAGGATTACTTTGCTGACACCATTCAAGTAGACATGTCAGACAGTCCTTACTTTTACTGGCAGGAAAAAAAGACAGTTTGGAAGCCCCTGTACAAACTGGCTATATTTTACCTGAGTTGTCCCCCTCCAGTGTGTACTCGGAAAGAGTTTTTAGTGCAGCGGGGAACCTGGTCAGTGAGCGGCGAAGAAGATTGCTTCTGCAAAATGTTGAGAAGATGATGTTCATAAAAATGAATTATCACTTCTTCAATCAAGAACAGCAATTGCCCTCCAGAGACTACAGATGGACTGGTGATTGTGGAGTCCAGCGGGGACGAATTGATAATGTGTGAGGATGAGTAAGTACACGCTGAAGGGGGCAAGGAATCAGAGGATGAGGATGAGGACGACATCTTGCCTCAGTAGAGCCAGTTTAGTTTGTACAGGGAGAGATGAATAGCTTTTTTTGTGTGGGGGCCCAAACAAACCAATCATTTCAGCCACAGTTGTTTGGTAGGCCCTGTCGCTGAAATAATTGGTTCGTTAAAGTGTGCATGTCCTTTTTCCAAAAACTAAAGGGTGGGTGGGAGGGTCCAAGGACAATTCCATCTTGCACCTCTTTTTTTTCTTTGCCAGCTCGTTTTGTGGGGGTCCAAACGAACCAATCATTTCAGCCATTGTGTTGTGCCCTGTTGCTGAAATGATTGGTTTGTTAAAGTGCGCATGTCCTATTTCACCAACATAAGGGTGGGTGGGAGGGCCCAAGGACAATTCCATCTTGCACCTCTTTTTTGGGCATTATGGGCTCTTTGGGGCCTAGCTTTTGAAACTGCTATCCTGTCTGCCACTGCAGTGCCACTCCTAGATGGGCCACGTGTTAGTGCCGCCCACTTGTGTCGCTTACCTTAGACATCCAGCTACCTCGGTGGAACCTTTTGGCCTAAAAACAATATTGTGAGGTGTGAGGTGTTCAGAATAGACTGGAAATGAATGTTATTGAGGTTAATAATAGTGTAGGAGTAAAAAAAAACCAAAAATATGGATTTTAGCACTTTTTATGCTTTTTTAAAAAAAAATCAGAACCCAAAACCCTAAATCAGAACCAAAGCCTTGAGTGGGGTGTTTTGGCAAAACCAATCAGAACCCAAAACCTGAAGCTAATCAGAACCCAAAACCCAAAACCCGAAAAGTGGCCGTTGCACACCCCTAGTTACAATCTACCTCCTGCAGCTCCTGTTTGCCAAGTACTATGTCGAACTTTTGCATTTATATGTATCCTGCCTGCAGTAACACTGTTTCACCAAAGGGGCCACTGTGGTCAGGGTAGGGCTGGAAAATTTTGGCCCGGGGGCAAGACTTGTCTCAGCAGCCTATTTTAAAGGAAAAAAATGCAGGTGGCCTAGTGACCCAGCCCAAGTTATCCCACTATGGGACCGGCCTGGGGGGCAAATGCCCCCCTGTCCCTGACTGTGGTTCTTGGACTGCCAGAGCTATGATGATTACTCCACGATGCTTAGCACCTGTCCCTGGCCTATAAAGACTGCCCTCCCCCAGAAATCCTAGCCAGTTCATCTCTTGCCTTAACCTCTGCTGTTTCTCCAGTGTGTTATCCTTGATTGATATCCTGGTTTTGACCTCATTGCATCCTGAAACCTGTGTAACCGGTATTAAATAAAAACCACTTTGTTCCACTACGATCTCTCAGTGGTCTCTATTTTTGGAATCCTGACACAATGTAGTTAACTGACAAAATGTGCTGTTGGGAGGAACCCTGGTGATTTCACCATCTGATTCCCCTAGGGAATTCAGCCCAGTGCTGAACAGGCTGGGGTTGTGTAACGTTAGGAAGGTTTCCCTGTTATAGCGTCACCAGCCCAGCTTGTTATAGTCTAGTACTGGAAGCTGCTTTCAAGAGGGATCCCACACATTTAAGCCCCTGCAATTGCTGCAACTATAACTAGGCTGTTACAATCTGGCTGACACTATTACAAGGAAATCCACAGCATAGGGTCACCCTGATTAAATCACAATTTTGTTTTGGGTGGATGCTGCTTCTTTTATTAAAAACAGAAGAAAAAAAAAGCTTTTCTTACACTGCAAATGTCTGTGCTGGTGATCATTATCATCAGTGTCACGAACGCCCAGCCTGTCCCAGATATAGCAATCTGAACAACTGATAGTGACTGACATCACCTTAGTCACTTAGCAATGAATACACCTTTTCTGCCACCACAACGTATTTGTTATAGTATCCTTACGTTCACCGAAACCAATTATTATTGTTTCACACTTAAATCACCTACACCTGTAGCATGAGCCTCCCTGGGCATCGTAAATTCATAAAGAATCACGGAGAATACACCAGATTAAATGTATTTTAATCTGAAAAATGTTTCCAAGCCTTAGTTACAAAATGTTAATAACAAGACATACAATAAGTTGCACAAATAAGTTTCAGAAATAAAATTGTAAATAAAACCAGAGTCGCTACTTACTAATTAAGACTTGGTGTATGTAAGGTGACACAATTGAGAAATATGGGACATTTCAGTCTTGAAAGACCCCCTCGTGAAAATGCACAATGTAATGTCTAAAGCAGAAGATTTTAAACCCTTCTTACAAGCTCTTCACCCCCCACCTTAAGAATTACATTTTCAATTAGGTCAGATTAATTCCCCAAATTACACCGAGCATTCTGAAGTGAGTTATGGATGTCCTGAGATATGAAATGTTCACAGGGCTTGAGTTCTCACCTCTGTTTGTTTGAGTGGCTAGATAGTTTACAACTTTGGGGCTTCAAACTCCTCTGAGATACTCGGGCCTGGCTAGTTTCAAAAGATAATTGACACTTGCATAGGTTCAGACTAATGTCATTTAGCAAAGCAAACGTTGAGATTACATTACAAAGTTACATACAATATACATTGTCATTCCTTAATATTAAGGGAAAATAACAATAGTACATAATTGCCACAATCAGTATGGATCTTTGCTTTAGGTATAATTTTTAGCTTTACCTCTGTATGCAATGACATACAGAAGTCCTGTGCAGCCAGAGTTATATCCCAGGGCAGGTTGTTTGTGGATCAAACAGAAGACAGAGGAATATAAATATTGAGTGTGTGTGGTAAAGCAAAAGAAATATAGTTTTACATGCCAAAATTTAGTATTGTGACATTGTCACTCCTAAGGACCTATCTTTACCCAGGCTGGGTTGAGTCTCTGGAGTAAGGCTGGTGACTATGTACACATAGCTGGATGACCTGATTATGTTCCTTTGCATGCAAATGAATGAGCTGGCACAGGTGGTGATAGACTAGCAAAGGAGACTAGGAAGGAACTGGATTGCTGGAAGCAGACTGCTGGAAACCCGGAAAGGAACTGGAATGCAGACTGCTCTGTCTGAAATGGAAGAATAGAAAAAATGCAGACTGCTGGGAATCAGGCTGGTGTATGGAAATACAAAGTTGCACTGGCAACAGGTAACGGCTCCAGTAAGTCCTTTTATAGTAATTGTTGTGCCCTGATTGGAGACTGCAGTCAGCTGGGCTGAAGCAACATTCTGAGTTGCTGAGTTGGATCAGGTGACTACATCCAAGATGGTAGCACCCAAGAACTGGTTTTGGAGGTAAACCTGAAGTGGAGGCTGCTATCTCCTGATTGGCTGAGAGGAATCATGTGAGAGAATCCAAGATGACAGTGCCCATACCTCGATTTTGGAGGGATCTCTGGAGTGGAGAAAGACTGGGCAGCATCTTGCAGATAGATCTGAAACCAGCAAAGCCTGAGGACCGCAGGGACAGCTTGGAAAGACAGCAAAGAGGTAAGTGACAGGACCTGAGAGTCTGGTGTGTGACAGACATCATTTATTTCTCAAAATAATAACCAGTGTTCAAGTGCCTGAAGAACAACCAGACAATGTCAGGTTATTAGAGCTGGAATCAATAGTCACAACACTGGTTTAAGGAAGAAAATCTAAATAAACTGTCATATTGCTTGTGGCCTGCCACCATTCTTTATAGGGTATATTGGTCACCAATCCAATGCGTGAAAACATGTGCAGATGTGAAAAGCGCTGATCACCTCCATTTGATGTGAGTGGAAACTTTACACTTGACAACATAACCCATGTGAAAACATTGAAAAAAATCATGACATCGTTGGATACAGTACTGCTAAAGAGCCAAAGTGACGCAGTTATCTCATGTTGCAAGTTTCTGGGGCAAAAAAAATGTAGGTAAGTAATTTGAAATTATAATTTTTATGCAGCAATTCTTTAAATTGGTTTTTTTGCCATGTGTCCTGGTCTATAAATGACCAAGGTGTCAGTATTTGTCTAAGCCTCTGGGACCTCCTACAGTATAGACATAGTTAAGGTAGATAATGGGATGTTTAAGTTATTTATTATTTTAAATATAATGGTTAATGTATTTGCAGATGTCTGTCTTCTTTATTAATGATTTAATGAATAAATGCTGTGGCTGTTTGCAGCCATGTCAAACATCAATGTCATTACTGTGCGAAGAGCACAGGTAAAGAATAGTCATACAAGGAGATTGCAGAATTGACACTGCCCAGCCAAGTAGAAAGTAAAAAAATACACTATCTATACACAGACATGGACTCGTTGAAACAATACTTCATTCCTCTGGAACTGTAATGAAATTAAAAGCTAGTATCTTATGTATACCAGCATGCCTCTGGTATGTCATAAAATATGTGAAACAGTGAAAATACTCTAAATTATTGCATATTCTACAAAGATATTCTAAAATGGTCTGGACAGATATTTAGTACCCCTTAGAAAAGATTATAAATAAAGATTATAAATAATTGGAAAATAGTGATATTTCAAACTAATTGCTCTCTCCAATTTGCATCACACATGTCTTCAATCTGCTAATCAGTTATTCAGCCTATTTAAATAGATAGAAGTGTTCACTCTGCTGTTTGGTATCATTGTGTACACCACACTGAATGTAGACTAGAGAAAGCAAAGGAGACAGATTAGAAAGAAAATGATAGACAACCATGTCAAAAGTAAAGGCTATAAGACCATCTCCAACCAGCTTGATGTTCCTGTGACTACAGTAGAAGAAGTTTAAGGTCCATCAGACTATAGCCAACCGACCTGGACTCTGCCGCAAGAGGAAAATTGACCCCAAGATTCAATAGAATGATAGTGAGAATGGTAGATAAAGAGCCAAGGGAAACTTCCAAAGCGATACAAGTTTAACTCCAAGGTCAAGGTCCATCAGTGTCTGATTGCACCACCTAATGCTTTTAGAGGGAGAGTGGGCTCCATGGGAGAAGATGATATACACGAGGGATTTAGCACCCCTCTGATTTTTGGAGCTGACGCTCTGGAATATTTTAAAACCTCATTATATACATTAAGAGCCTAAGAATTTTTTCGGTGAGTCTGGAAAAGACACCCATCAAACCTGAGATAGCTGGAACAGTTTGCTTAGAAAGAGTGGGCCACACTACCTGTCGTCAGGTGCAAATGTCTCATTGAATTACAGAAATCGCTTGATTGCAGTGATTGCCACAAAAGACTGTTCAACAAAATATTATATTAAAGGTCCCATCAGTTTTGTGCATGCCATTTTCATTTCTTTTTTTAGATAAAATATTCTGTTGAATCAAAATTCAAATGCAAAGTCTGATTTCTGTTAAATATGGAATAAACAGTGATGAATTCCAATGCTTTTGTTAGTTTCAAGTTGTTTCAGAGAAAAATATGGACTCTTCTTTTTTCATGAAAGGGTAACAACAAATTTGTCCATGTCTGTATGTGTTTTTTCTCATTATTTAGAAACTTTTTTTATTTGTTTGGCTTAAAATATAAAAAATCATAATATTAATAATTATTGCACATCTGCTTGATATTGTGCAGAACCTGTAAACCCACATTTGTTTTGTCCTCTTCTGCAGCAAACATTAGGCCAGCCAGAAGTAGGCGCTGCATGGCTAAGTGTTTTTTATTTTATGACTAATTCAATATATATTGCTAAGACGAATCACTTCCAAGATTTACAGAGCCCTGTCAGTCTGCATGCCTAAATAGTATACTGAATACTTCAATGATCAGCCTAATTACACAGTTATGTTTCATTACTTCCCATTACGTTCCCTTCCTCTGAAGTGGTACAAAGAGTGTGTTTGTTAATACAGCTTCTGCGGTGGAATCTAACAAGTTTGTATTTGAAGTCATGCCTGGACATTTAACAGCCTGGCTGTTCTAAAAGCAGGGTTTATGATAAGATGCTGCACACTTCCTGATCTTATCGACACTAGAGGCAATATATTTCCTTTTTCATGGATCAAGGTCAGAATAAATTGAAACTATGTAGCAGAGCTTACATACACATTTATACACAGTAACTAACACGTTTAGAGCATTTGTGCTTTGAATCTAAAACACAGATTGTGTTTATACAGCCTTTAAAATGTAGACCCAAAAAATGAAAAGCACTTATTTTAAAACTCTACATTAAAAATTAATGAGCCAGCAAAAACTATATACATGACATGTTTGCATGGAAACAAAGCACAAGGTTAAAATTTATCATGAACATTATGGCAAAACGGATATACTTTTTCAGTAGAGGAAAAGTATAAATATCTAATGTGGGTGTAAAGGCAAAAGAAGCATAGGCTCACATGCCACATTATAGAATTGTAACACTATATAGTCGATATGCCTCAATATAACCTCACATATCACCATATTTGTTTATGCAGAAGTAACACAATAATAAAATAAGACGGGTTACAAACATTTAGACAAAGATGTAAGTGCTTACAGTCTATATAAAAGTAGGAGCTTGACATTTTATGCAACATCAAGCCTCAAATATATCTTATCATATTGCCATATATATCCCCTATAAGGTACCATATTCTTGCTTAGATGCCCATGTTCCTCATTCATAGTCCAGGGTACCTAACCTTTCCCCCTGGTGTGGTCAGAAGAAGGGATCATGGCTGGTTTTCCCCAGCACTGACAGGCCAAGCTACGGCGGCTCTACCAATTGTGTCCACAATTTATGACTAGATAGAAACGGGATGGGATTTTTACCTTATTGACAATTTTTACAAATGCTCTATTCAGATAACAGATGCAAAGTAAGATGCATAAAAATGTGCCCACATGTTATATTTTTGGTCCCAGTGCATAAATCAAAATTCACAGTTGGCCACCCAGTCACCAGAAAACCTACTTTCAGAATGTTGAGAAGCCTGTGGATTTTTTCATGTCTATTTCCCAGATCCTGCAAGGTGAAAGTTTAAAAAGGTAAAATGTAATATACACACGGTTAAAATACTATTACAAACCAAAAGTCAATTATAATTAATCCTCTTGGCCACACATACAAATCAAATTCATGAGATACCTAACCAAAGTATAGGAAATATACTAACACTACAGTCTAAAAACACAAGATTTGTCAAAATCCTATAAAGAGCAATTCAGAAGGGGTATGTATTCAGACAATTTGAGCATTCTTATCTCTATTTAATAATCAAGTTGCTCCAATTTGGGATCACAACTGTTAAATTTACAGATGGAAGAAGGCTCCTTGATTTCCACATCAATCGGAACTCACTTAGCTATTTATGACCTCTGTGGCTGTCTGTCTCAGAACACTTTAAACCTCCATAGTTTGGTGCAGCAATGGATGAGGTGAAGAGTTCACATCAGCTCTGGTATTACACAATCTTCATAGCTGTAGGATGTTGAGAACACACAACTTCAATCACATATAAAACACTTTATAAAATGTAATATAAATGAGATGCTTCTATAAAGCTTCAAATATCTTAACTGATCCAAAAGAAACCTTGCCATTCTGAAATACCAGTCATTCCATATATGGAAAGTTTTGCTTTACACTTAGAGATGTTGTCAGCTTGCGCTCAAACTTTTTGTTGCGCTATATGATCATTGTTAGGACAGATAAATCATGTGCGATTTGTTAAGATGTTACTTTTGGTATCACATTGGAATTGATATATTTTTATTTTACAGGCCTTATGTAAGGCAAACAATGTTTATAAGTATACCATATTTAGTGGTTTAGTCTACATATATGGGTCTAAATAAAGTTTATATATACATTCTCACGACAAGTCTCACCCTGTCATGCATGGCATGTGGGTGTGAAATGGTTAATCAAAACACATTACCTGGTCTATCTGACACGTGAATTCTTAAAGAACACAAAAACAGAATGCCATTAGAAGGAGTTTAATATGACAAAATGTCACATTTCTTATGGAATAACAATGGTGATTGCAGATTGACATTCAGAAATATAAATGCAAACAATTTTCTTAAAACAAAAATAAACACAGAAAAAGTCATAGCATACTCACATACATGGTGTAAACTGTAGCCTGGAGAAGGCTAGGAGGTAAGGAGAATTCATCAGTATAAGACCCAAGAACTGACAATTTTTAAAATCATTTCATTACCTATGATTTTCTTTGCCTAAACCCGATTCTTTTTTGGCACCACAGGAAGATGTGTGCTGGTATGCTAAACTGGATGCTAAAACAACTCTTTAATTGCCTTCTGTTTGAAAGCAGTTCCAATAATGAGTTTGTTAAATATTATCTCTCTTTTCTGGAACATATCAGAAATAGGGTATGATATTGCACAAGTATACATAAGAGACATTATTCTATTATATGGATTCCTTCGGTAAATACGTTATCTCTATAGCTTTCTTATGGTGATGGTATCTATTGATGACACAATTAAAGTGGCTGGTTCCATTGGTTCCAAATTTGTACAGAGGACGTACCAAACATAGATTATTGAAATTAATGGTTTTAAGTATATGTCCCTATAAGTGCAACAACACCTGTGGATTATAGTAGGCCACACACCCCGGGGACCACAGGCAGGGGTCATTGGGGGGGTCGAGTTAGGTTCCGAGGTGTGGGCTGTGCATAAGGTGGGTGGCCCCCACTCCACTATGGGGGTGGAGCCAGGCACCATGGGTGTGAAAGTGATCAGCACCACTTGGCTATGGAGATCACGTGGAACCAAAGTTTACAAAAGACTTATGTTTCCTGCTGTGAGGCATTACCTGGGAGTTGGGTGCATGGCAGCTGCATGAAAGGCAAGTTTGAATATCCCCTGAGGAGGAGGGAGACCCCCGTCACGTAAGACAGGGGACAGTCCCCATCCTAAGAAGGTAGAGCTCTGTGAAAGTCCCGTGACATGAAGACGGAAGACCCCAAAAAAAGGGGAACCACTGACTTAAGCAGCATGGCTACAAGACTAAGAGAGGGTAAGGAGTCCCCATAATAAAGTCCTGAGCAGGGTAAGACCCCAATGAGCTGGAGGGGATTGCTGCTGCAGGTGACATCTTTCCTACAGTTTGTGTGAAGAAACTCTCAGGAGTCAAGGGGTTGATGCAGATGTATGTATAGGAGAAACTGAGGGTACACTTGAGAGGAAGTGTCAGAGTCCCAAGCAAGTGATGTATCACTCCGTAGAGGATGGTGAGATGCAGTTGGGAGTTCACATAGAAAGAGTGTGTCAGGACTACAGAGGAGAGAAGATGCTCTGCAGGGCCTGATTAAGGGTTCTGGCTGCCCTAGGCTAATATGGCCGCAGAGGCCCCCCCCTACCCCTGAATATATAGGTGTATAGAAACACTCCTGAATATGAATGGTCAGGTGTATTCTCCAGCATTCAAATCTAGACAGATTGTACCATTGTCTCTTACCTGTTCTTGCTCTTCTCTCTTGCAACTTTGTTATCCTCTCGCTGGCTTCTGGAAAGTTGGCGTCCTGTTTTGAAAATGCAAAAATGTATTAATGCAAAACGTTAACAAACCCTGAATGATTAGGCCCTTTAGTTAAACAAAACACTCCATTATGGCCATCTAAAAGTACCCCATTGTACAGGCATATATAAGCAATATCTGAATATTTGTGGTCAATCAAATACAAACCTCTACCAGCCCCACCTCACTAATATTTACTATTCTAGTGATTGCTGAGACCACAGAGAGCATCCATGTAACCGCCACACAATCATGAGATTATGTCCCCCAAAGCTGCTTTATTTTTTAAATACCCTCTGCAGCCATTTTCCTTAACCCCTGCTGCAGCCATTTTCTTTAACCCCCCCTGCATCCATCCCCCTGCAGCTATTTTCCTTACCTCCACTCTGTAGCTATCCCCCCGTCACATCAAAACTCCCCCAGTCACATATATCAGCTCTCCTCCTCTGCCCTCCTTCACACATATCAACCTCTCTCCCACCCTATAGATTTGTATGACAGTCCCCTCCTCCCCCTCCCTATAGATATGCAAGGCAGTCCGCCCCCCTCTCCCTCCCTATAGATATGCAGGGCAGTCCGCCCCCCTCCCTACAGATATACAGGGCAGTTCCCCCCTCCCTATAGATATGCAGGGCAGTTCCCCCCCCCTCCCTATAGATATGCAGGGCAGTTCCCCCCTCCCTATAGATATGCAGGGCAGTCCCCCCTCCCTATAGATATGCAGGGCAGTCCCCCCCTCCCTATAGATATGCAGGGCAGTTCCCCCCCTCTCCCTCCCTATAGATATGCAGGGCAGTCCCCCCCCTCCCTATAGATATGCAGGGCAGTTCACCCCCTCCCTATAGATATGCAGGGCAGTCCCTCCCCTCCCTATAGATATGCAGGGCAGTCCCCCCTCCCTATAGATATGCAGGGCAGTCCCCCCTCCCTATAGATATGCAGGGCAGTCCCCCCCACTCCCTATAGATATGCAGGGCAGTCCCCCCCCTCCCTATAGATATGCAGTGCAGTTCCCCCCCCTCCCTATAGATATGCAGGGCAGTTCCCCTTCTCCCTATAAATATGCAGGACAGTTCCCCCCCTCCCTATAGATATGCAGGGCAGTTCCCCCCCTCCCTATAGATATGCAGGACAGTGCCCAGCCTCCCGATAGATATGCAGGGCAGTTCCCCCCTCCCTATAGATATGCAGGGCAGTTCCCCCCACTCCCTATAGATATGCAGGGAAGTTCCCCCCTCCCTATAGATATGCACGACAGTTCCCCCCCTCCCTATAGATATGCAGGACAATTCCACCCCTCCCTATAGATATGCAGTGCAGTTCCCCCCCTCCCTATAGATATGCAGGACAGTTCCCCCCCTCCCTATAGATATGCAGGACAGTTTCCCCACCTTCACTTACCTGTAGTTGTGCTGGCCAGCGTCGCTCCTCGCTCCTTAGATCAGCTTCCTGTCTGCTGCACAGCAACAGGCAGCCTAGCGATTGGCTGCCTGTTGCTGACCATTGACCAACAATGCTTTTGATCGTCGAGACCTCCACAACCCTGCGGCGACCCCCGCGGCAACCCCCCCTCCCCACCGCAAAAAATAAATTTATGGAAAAAAAATAAATGAATGAATGAAAGCAAAAAAATACCCGCAGCGTCGCACCCCCCGGGACCCAGCACCCCAGTCTGCAGCCTGATCAGCCTAGTGGTTGATGCTCTGAATGTGGGGAAACAGGGAATATACCTATTTACCTATTTTGGAGTGATCCCAAATATACAACCTACTAGTCAAAGATTTTTTTCCAATCTTTTAGCATATGTGGGCTGAGCAATAAACACATGGCTGAGTAGCTGTCTGTGATAACAGGCATCTCTGAATAAGATCTCTGGGACCAGTGACAAAAGTCAGACATCTGAAGTTTATCTCAACATACATTAACCCCTTGTTTACTTACTTGCATTTATTTGCCGGAAGCAATGTTATCTAAAAGAACTTATATCTTTCGGAGGGATCATGACTACATTAATATTTTATTTTTATTAATTATCCTGATTAGGCTGTAATTATGACAGCAAAATTGTATATGAACAAATGAGTCTCCCAAAAACAGCGCTCCCTATTACCTGTCTGCCAAAATACACAAACGAATGCCACCAACATTCAACAATCCATTACAACAAGAATGTATAAAAGGCGCTGTTAATAAGATAAACACGTTATCATCACATAATCAAGACCAGATTAGAAAACATGTACAATGTCCACTTTAGAATTACTTCCATCTATAGTTCATATAATCGGATACAATATGGATAATGTCCACCATAAAGTTATTTTCTTCAATGGATCATATGCAGATTCTTCCTAAAGTTCTATTATATTTCACAAAGATCTCTCACGATATCTCCAAACGATGGTAACGGAACAACCAAAAAATAAATGAATAGACAGCTACTGGGTTAGTGAAAGAATCACCAATTATGAACTTATACACGCCAATACCGTCAAAGAAAGCTGTGTTGTAAGTTAAACAGCAATGCACCACCACACATGTACGGAGAGATCTTTCAAGATGGTATTCAGTTAGATCATCAAATAAACTTACATAAATGTTCATAAATGAGTATGTTCCCACGGTAAAGCTTCTGTCCATATACCACTCATTACCCAATCAAGGTATGAAAAAAAGGGGAAGAGGGCATCTAGTGCTTTACCATGGGATTTATTCGTAAAATATAAATAGATAAAAACAATATTCAAAATTCTAAAATGAATTCTGACATCAGACAGCTTATATACTCGTACCGGATAGAAGATATAAGCCAGCAGTAAGATGTAAAGTCCCGGGCTCATTCAGCTGGGCAATCAATGTTCCTCCGTATTCCGAGACGCTGCTGTGACACTGCAGCCTGGAGATTCTAATGCCTGGAGATTCTAATTAGGGATGAGCGCACTCGGATTTATGAAATCCGAGCCCACCCGAACGTTGCGGATCCGAGTCGGATCCGAGAGAGATCCGGGTATTGGCGCCAAATTCAAATGTGAAACTGAGGCTCTGACTCATAATCCCGTTGTCAGATCTCGCGATACTCGGATCCTATAAATTCCCCGCTAGTCGCCGCCATCTTCACTCGGGCATTGATCAGGGTAGAGGGAGGGTGTGTTAGGTGGTCCTCTGTCCTGGTAGATCTCGTGCTGTGCTGTTTAGTTCTGTGCTGTGCTGTGCTGTCCTGTCCTGTGCTGTGCTGTGTTCTGCAGTATCAGTCCAGTGGTGCTGTGTGCTGTGCTCTGTCCTTCTGAGGTCAGTGGTGCTGCTGGGTCCTGTGCTGTGTCCTGTTCAGTCCAGTGGTGCTGTGTCCTGTGCTCTGTGCTTCTAAGGGCATAGTTATTTCCCCAATATTCCCCTGTGTTTAAAAAAATAAAAAAAAGTTTTTTTAAAAAATACCAAAAACTACTTTAATTTTTTTTAATTACCACAAAATTTGCACAACCAATCCTGCAGTATAAGCCCATTGGTACTGCAATATTACCAAGTTCACACATTCAGCAGTAAAAGTCCAGTGGTACTGCAATATTACAAAGTTTACACATTCTGCAGTATCAGTCCAGTGGTGCTGTGTCCTGTGCTCTGTCCTGCTGAGTTCCGTAGTGCTGCTGGGTCCTGTGCCGTGTCCTGTTCAGTCCAGTGGTGCTGTGTCCTGTGCTCTGTGCTTCTAAGGGCATAGTTATTTCCCCATTATTCCCAAGTTTTTAAAAAATAAAAAAAAAGTAAAAAAAAATAAAAAATTTAAAAAAAAAAAAAAATATATAATAATTATAACCAAATTTGCAAAACCAATCCAGCAGTATAAGTCCATTGGTACTGCAATATTACAAAGTTCACACATTCTGCAGTATCAGTCCAGTGGTGCTGTGTCCTGTGCTCTGTCCTGCTGAGGTCCGTAGTGCTGCTGGGTCCTGTGCCGTGTCCTGTTCAGTCCAGTGGTGCTGTGTCCTGTGCTCTGTGCTTCTAAGGGCATAGTTATTTCCCCATTATTCCCAAGTTTTTAAAAAATAAAAAAAAGTAAAAAAAAATAAAAAAGTAAAAAAAAAAAAAATAAATATAATAATTATAACCAAATTTGCAAAACCAATCCAGCAGTATAAGTCCATTGGTACTGCAATATTACCAAGTTCACACATTCTGCAGTATCAGTCCAGTGGTGCTGTGTCCTGTGCTCTGTCCTGCTGAGTTCCGTAGTGCTGCTGGGTCCTGTGCCGTGTCCTGTTCAGTCCAGTGGTGCTGTGTCCTGTGCTCTGTGCTTCTAAGGGCATAGTTTTTTCCCCACTATTCCCAAGTTTTTTAAAAATTAAAAAAAATTAAAAATTAAAAAAAAATAAAATATATAATAATTATAACCAAATTTGCAAAACCAATCCAGCAGTATAAGTCCATTGGTACTGCAATATTACCAAGTTCACACATTCTGCAGTATCTTGTGCTACATATAATGGAGACCAAAAATTTGGAGGATAAAGTAGGGAAAGATCAAGACCCACTTCCTCCTAATGCTGAAGCTGCTGCCACTAGTCATGACATAGACGATGAAATGCCATCAACGTCGTCTTCCAAGCCCGATGCCCAATCTCGTAGTACCGGGCATGTAAAATCCAAAAAGCCCAAGTTAAGAAAAAGTAGCAAAAAGAGAAACTTAAAATCATCTGAGGAGAAACGTAAAGTTGCCAATATGCCATTTACGACACGGAGTGGCAAGGAACGGCTTAGGCCCTGGCCCGTGTTCATGACTAGTGGTTCAGCTTCACCCACGGATCTTAGCCCTCCTCCTCCTCCCCCCCCCTACAAAAAATTGAAGAGAGTTATGCTGTCAGCAACAAAACAGCAAACAACTCTGCCTTCTAAAGAGAAATTATCACAAATCCACAAGGCGAGTCCAAGGATGTTGGTGGTTGTCAAGCCTGACCTTCCCATCACTGTACGGGAAGAGGTGGCTCGGGAGGAGGCTATTGATGATGTAGCTGGCGCTGTGGGGGAACTTGATGATGAGGATGGTGATGTGGTTATTGTAAATGAGGCACCAGGGGGGGAAACAGCTGATGTCCATGGGATGAAAAAGCCCATCGTCATGCCTGGTCAGAAGACCAAAAAATGCACCTCTTCGGTCTGGAGTTATTTTTATCCAAATCCAGACAACCAATGTATGGCCATATGTAGCTTATGTAAAGCTCAAATAAGCAGGGGTAAGGATCTTGCCCACCTAGGAACATCCTCCCTTATACGTCACCTGAATAACCTTCATAGTTCAGTGGTTAGTTCAGGAACTGGGGCTAGGACCCTCATCGGTACAGGGACACCTAAATCCCGTGGTCCAGTTGGATACACACCAGCAACACCCTCCTCGTCAACTTCCTCCACAATCTCCATCAGATTCAGTCCTGCAGCCCAAGTCAGCAGCCAGACTGAGTCCTCCTCAATACGGGATTCATCCGAGGAATCCTGCAGCGGTACGCCTACTACTGCCACTGCTGCTGTTGCTGCTGTTAGTCGGTCATCTTCCCAGAGGGGAAGTCGTAAGACCGCTAAGTCTTTCACAAAACAATAGACCGCCCAACAGTCGTTTGCCATGACCACAAAATACGATAGTAGTCACCCTATTGCAAAGCGTATAACTGCGGCTGTAACTGCAATGTTGGTGTTAGACGTGCGCCCGGTGTCCGCCATCAGTGGAGTGGGATTTAGAGGGTTGATGGAGGTATTGTGTCCCCGGTACCAAATCCCCTCGAGATTCCACTTCACTAGGCAGGCGATACCAAAAATGTACAGAGAAGTACGATCAAGTGTCCTCAGTGCTCTTAAAAATGCGGTTGTACCCACTGTCCACTTAACCACGGACATGTGGACAAGTGGTTCTGGGCAAACGAAGGACTATATGACTGTGACAGCCCACTGGGTAGATGCATCCCCTTCCGCAGCAACAGCAACAGCTGCATCAGTAGCAGCATCTACAAAATGGCTGCTCATGCAAAGGCAGGCAACATTGTGTATTACAGGCTTTAATAAGAGGCACAACGCTGACAACATATTAGAGAAAATGAGGGAAATTATCTCCCAGTGGCTTACCCCACTTAGACTCTCATGGGGATTTGTGGTGTCAGACAATGCCAGTAACATTGTGCGGGCATTAAATATGGGCAATTTCCAGCACGTCCCATGTTTTGCCCACACCGTTAATTTGGTGGTGCAGCATTACCTCAAGAGTGACAGGGGTGTGCAGGAGATGCTTGCGGTGGCGCGCAAAATTGCTGGACACTTTCGGCATTCAGCCAGTGCCTACCGCAGACTAGAGGCACATCAAAAAAGCATGAACCTGCCCTGCCATCACCTCAAACAAGAGGTTGTGACGCGCTGGAACTCCACCCTCTATATGCTGCAGAGGATGGAGGAGCAGCAAAAGGCCATTCAGGCCTACACAGCCACCTACGACATAGGCAAAGGAGTGGGGATGCGCCTCAGTCAAGCGCAGTGGAGACTGATTTCCGTGTTGTGCAAGGTTCTGCAGCCATTTGAACTTGCCACACGAGAAGTCAGTTCCGACACTGCCAGCTTGAGTCAGGTCATTCCCCGGATCAGGCTGTTGCAGAAGCAGCTGGAGAAAGTGAGGGAGGAGCTGGTAAGCCATTGCGATTACACCAAGCATGTAGCTCTTGTGGATGTAGCCCTTCGTACGCTTTGCCAGTATCCGAGGGTGGTCACTCTTTTAAAGTCAGAGGAATACATTCTGGCCACCGTGCTCGATCCTCGGTTTAAAGCGTATGTTGTGTCTCTGTTTCCGGCGGACACAAGTCTACAGCGGTGCAAAGACCTGCTGGTCAGGAGATTGTCCTCTGAAGAGGACCGTGACATGCCAACAGCTCCACCCTCATTTTCTTCCACATCTATGGCTGCGAGGAAAAAGCTCAGTTTTCCCAAAAGAGGCACTGGCGGGGATGCTGATAACATCTGGTCCGGACTGAAGGACCTGCCAACCATTGCAGACATGTCTACTCTCGCTGCATTGGATGCTGTCACAATAGAAAAAATTGTGGATGATTACTTTGCTGACACCATCCAAGTAGACATGTCAGACAGTCCATATTGTTACTGGCAGGAAAAAAAGGCAGTTTGGAAGCCCCTGTACAAACTGGCTCTATTTTACCTGAGTTGTCCCCCCTCCAGTGTGTACTCGGAAAGAGTTTTTAGTGCAGCGGGGAACCTGGTCAGTGAGCGGCGAAGGAGGTTGCTTCCTCACAACGTTGAAAAAATGATGTTTATAAAAATGAATAATCAATTCCTCAATGAAGTACAGCACTGCCCTCCAGATACTACAGAGGGACCTGTGGTTGTGGAGTCCAGCGGGGACGAATTGATAATGTGTGATGAGGAGGAAGTACACACTGTAGGGGGAGAGGAATCAGAGGTTGAGGATGAGGACGACATCTTGCCTCAGTAGAGCCTGTTTAGTCTGTACAGGGAGAGATGAATAGCTTTTTTGGTGTGGGGGCCCAAACAAACCAATCATTTCAGCCAAAGTTGTTTGGTAGGCCCTGTCGCTGAAATGATTGGTTTGTTAAAGTGTGCATGTCCTATTTCAACAACATAAGGGTGGGTGTGAGGGCCCAAGGACAATTCCATCTTGGAACTTTTTTTTTGGCATTATATGACCAATCAACAGTCGTTTGCCATGTTCAAAAAGTAAAACCAAATTTTAAAAAATTCAAGAAATTAAACCAAAAGTAAAATGCCGTGTCATAATTTAAAACAAGAGTTTTTGACGTGCTCTAAAACTACTGTATTGTTGTTTATATTTTATAAACACTACACTTGAAAGCTTGAGTCTTTCAATAAAAAAGTAACTGTCCATTGCACGAATATTTGCAACAGGGACAATTTTAGGGTTAAGAAAGCCAACTGATAACACTTCGACGCTGTCTGTCTTTATAAACACTACACTTGGAAGTTGGAGGAGGTATTGTGGCCCCGGCACCAAATTTACTACCGGGGCCACTCCACTGTGCAGTCCATATTTAGGTGTATCAGATATTAAACAACGGTGACAGTTGATGCCCAATTTTTTAATTATATTGTGGCCTCGGTACCAAATTGTGTACCGGGGCCACCACACTACGCAGTCCAGATACTTGTTTGGTGGAATTCAGACCAGTTGAGGGTTTTATTATTATATTGTGGGGACCACTCTATCTATACCACACTACAACTCTATACCACTCTATTTCATACTTTAATTCTATTTAATACTTTAATTCTATTTCATACTTTAATTCTATTTAATACTTTAATTCTATTTCATACTTTAATTCTATTTAATACTTTAATTCTATTACTAATTACCATAAAGAGGAACAAAATAAACCAATTTTACCAAAAGTATAATATGACTTAGACTTACAAACACTACACTTGAAAGATGGTGCCTTTAAATGAAAAAGTCAGTCTTCATTGCACGACTATGTGCAACAGGGACAGTTTTTTGGTTTACAAAGTCAACCAATAACACTTGGACCCTGTCTGTCTTTAACATACTTGATGGGATCTCAATGACGAATTGTCTGTACCATGTTTGGAGGAGGTATTGTGGCCCCGGTATCAAATTGGGTACCGGGGCCACCCCACTACGCAGTCCAGATACTTGTTTGGTGGAATTCTGACACGTGGAGGGTTTTTTAATTATATTGTGGCCTCGGTACCAAATTGTGTACCGGGGCCACCACACTACGCAGTCAAGATAGATAGATGCGTATCATAGATAAAGTACATTCAGTAGTGTGGGGCAAATTGAAAAATATTCAAAATGCACTGACATTATCAAAAACAAGAGGTTGTCACACGCTAAAACTCCAACATGTATATGATGGAGAGGATGGAGGAGCAGCCGTATGTGTAGTGTAATGCAGACCTGTTGAAGGTTTTTTATATATTTTATTGTGGTGCCCAGTGCCCACTCCTCTACGCAGTCCAGATACATTTATTGGTGCGAATCATAAAAGTTCAGGGTTTTTAATATATTGTGGTGACCCACTCCTCTACGCAGTCCAGGTACATTTATTGGTGCGAATCAAACAAGTTGATGGTTTTCTTATTATATATATTGGGGTGACCCACTCCTCTACGCAGTCCAGGTACATTTATTGGTGCGATTCATAAAAGTTCAGGGTTTTTAATATATATTGTGGTGACCCACTCCTCTACGCAGTCCAGGTACATTTATTGGTGCGATTCATAAAAGTTCAGGGTTTTTAATATATATTGTGGTGACCCACTCCTCTACGCAGTCCAGGTACATTTATTGGTGCGAATCAAACAAGTTGATGGTTTTCTTATTATATATATTGTGGTGACCCACTCCTCTACGCAGTCCAGGTACATTTATTGGTGCGATTCATAAAAGTTCAGGGTTTTTAATATATATTGTGGTGACCCACTCCTCTACGCAGTCCAGGTACATTTATTGGTGCGATTCATAAAAGTTCAGGGTTTTTAATATATATTGTGGTGACCCACTCCTCTACGCAGTCCAGGTACATTTATTGGTGCGAATCATAAAAGTTCAGGGTTTTTAATATATATTGTGGTGACCCACTCCTCTACGCAGTCCAGGTACATTTATTGGTGCGAATCATAAAAGTTCAGGGTTTTTAATATATATTGTGGTGACCCACTCCTCTACGCAGTCCAGGTACATTTATTGGTGCGATTCATAAAAGTTCAGGGTTTTTAATATATTGTGGTGACCCACTCCTCTACGCAGTCCAGGTACATTTATTGGTGCGATTCATAAAAGTTCAGGGTTTTTAATATATTGTGGTGACCCACTCCTCTACGCAGTCCAGGTACATTTATTGGTGCGAATCAAACAAGTTGATGGTTTTCTTATTATATATATTGTGGTGACCCACTCCTCTACGCAGTCCAGGTACATTTATTGGTGCGATTCATAAAAGTTCAGGGTTTTTAATATATATTGTGGTGACCCACTCCTCTACGCAGTCCAGGTACATTTATTGGTGCGAATCATAAAAGTTCAGGGTTTTTAATATATATTGTGGTGACCCACTCCTCTACGCAGTCCAGAAAGATACCTTGTTGCAACGTTTTGGACTAATAACTATATTGTGAGGTGTTCAGAATACACTGTAAATTAGTGGAAATGCTTGTTATTGAATGTTATTGAGGTTAATAATAGCCTAGGAGTGAAAATAAGCCCAAAAACTTGATTTTTAAACTTTTTATGTTTTTTTCAAAAAAAATCCGAATCCAAAACCTTAAATCCGAACCGAGACCTTTCGTCAAGTGTTTTGCGAGACAAATCCGAACCCCAAAAATAACGAAAATCCGGATCCAAAACACAAAACACGAGACCTCAAAAGTCGCCGGTGCACATCCCTAATTCTAATGGTCAATAATGTATTCAAGTGGTTTCCAGCTTTGCACTATAACCATGGATTGCCTTTGGCAGCCTGGTCCCAGTGCTGGGGAGGGTGTTGATAAGCAGAGGGTTATATGCAGCAAGCTAACATATAGATCTACAAGTGACTACTTCATTAGATATCCTTTCTAGTACTGTGTAGGACCCACTTTTGCCACCAGAAAATCCAGAATTCTTTCTATCATGGATTCAACAAGGTGCCGGAGACATTCCTTAGATATTCTGGTCCACTACATCCCAAAGGTGCTCTGTTTGATTGAGATCTGGTGACTGTGGAGGCCATTGGAGTACACTTAATTCTTTGTCATTTTCATGGAACCAGTTTGAGATGACATGTGCTTTGTGCCATGACACATTATTTTGCAGGAAGTTGCCATTAGAAGATGGGTAGACTGCGCTCATATAAGGATGCACATGATCAGCAACAATAGTCAGATAGACTATGGTATTTAAGCAATGCTCAATTAGTACTAAGGGGAAACATTCTCCACATCATTACACCATTACATCACCATCAACATCCTGCACTGTTGACAAAAGGCAGGATGGATCCATATACTATACCATTTGCATGTCGCCACAGAAATTGAGATTTGTCAGACCAGGCAATATTTTTCCAATCTTCAAATGTCCATTTTTGGTGAGCCTGTGCCCACTGTAGCCTCAGTTTCATGTTCTTAGCTGGTAGGAGAGGAATCCAGTGTGGTCTCCTGCTGCTGTAGCCCATCAACTTCACGGTTGGATGTGCTGTGCATTCAAAGATCCTCTTCTGCATACCATGTTGCAATGCATGGTTATTTGAGTTGATGTCACTTTCATGTCAGCTTGAACCAATCTGGACATTTTCCTCTGACCTCTTTCATTAACAAGGCATTTTCGTCAACAGAACTGCTGTTCACTTTTTTTTTTTAAGTGCATCATTCTCTGTAAACTATAAATACTGTTGTGTGTGAAAATCCCAGGAGACACTCAAAACACCCTGTCTGGCACTGACAATCCTTCCACAGTCAAAAGTCATTCTTCCCCATTTTAGTGTTTCATTTGAACAACAACCCCTTGATCATGTCTGCATGCTTTTATGTATTGAGTTCCTGCAAATGAGGATGATTGACTGATAAGATGTTTTCATTAATGAACAGGTGTACAGGTTACCTAATAAGGTTTTCACTGAGTGTATATTCAGTGGTTTTAAAGACCAAGCTAGTTAAGACATAGCTTCACAGTCAAGTGTAAGGATGAGGTTTCACAACATTTTACAGCAGTTACTGACAGCTAGTTTTACTGCTTCAAGAGCAACTGCTGAATTTGTTAAATACTATGTTGTTGTAACTTTTTAGGTAAGGATCCTAATGGCATGCAGCAGTCTAATCTGTAACTTCTCCTGCCTTCTAACCTCTATATGCTTAGTTTAAGACTAACCTCACCTAAAGCAGCCTACACCTAATTTTTTCCGTAACCTCACTTTTACCATTTATACTTATTTAACAGAGCTGCAGATAGCAGACCAATGCAAAGCACATGAAGTGCCAGAATCCAGCAGGGGTGACAGCAGAAGCAAACCATAGCCAGGAGTACGGAAGTTCATGTAGATCAGAAAACTGGACTAGGAAATTGGAGATAAAATGGGCAAATACACTTCATAAGGGAGAATGGCAAGCATAGGTTTCCTGTTTGTGTGTTCCTTATTATGACATTATAACTATGCCAGTTTTTGCATTTGAAAAGTACTGTAAGCAGACAGTGTTAGAGAAGAATGTAATTTGGTAGCATATGAAAACAGTTGCAGTGGTGGCTAGTCTTTTAGCAAAATAACTGGCTGTTGTGTGTAAGGAATCAGCCTACCTAGTCACTTTGTATGAGAACTATCCACAGTTTGCATTTTACAAAAAAAAAGTCATGAATATATACTATATACATCATCATCACCTTCATCTATTTTTATAGCACCACTAAGTCTGCAGGGCTATACAGAGGATATTTGTCACTCACATCTGTCCCTGCCCCATTGAATCTTACAGTCTAAATTCCCTAGAACACACAGACTAGGGTCAATTTGATAGCAGTCAATAAACCCAAACAAACACGGGGAGAACATACAAACTTCACACAGATAGGACTATGGTCAGGAATCAAACTCATGACCCCAGTGCTGTGAGGCAGACGTGCCATATAGACATCCTGATTACTAATAATTTCTATTAAACCCTGCTTGATAAGACTTTAATTTAGTGAAATCTGGGGCCACTAAAAGGATCTCAGGCCAGGTTTGGCTCCTTCTTGGTCACACCCCCAGGCAACATGCACAGCCTATAATAGGTGTAACCGCATAGACAAATAGGAACCTATTTATCCATACAGTCACTTTACGTCGCCCTTTATCCAACTCAGCAGCGGCCATCGAAGGGAAGCTTCATCTGCCACCCCACCATAATCACCACCACTGGGTCTCCAAGAGAGGCACTTGCTAGGGTACTTTGTGTTTAAGAAATGTTGCAATTGTTACTGCAATTGCACTAATTAATAAATCAATGAATGTTTCATATATCTCAGAAATGTTTTATTATTTTTCACAATAACTTTGCTTCAGGGTGGAACAACTGCAAGTAATTGATGCATATTTAATGTTGCTTCCCCTGAACATACAGTAGCAAGACTCTTGTTGCAAATCTTTTATCTCATATCTGGTAAACTCTCTAAAGTTTTATATTAACATTGCTAAATTTGACAGAGGAAGTTAACAAATCGTACGGTCCGATGGGTCCTTAAAAGATAAGCTAAAGGGCATTCCTGAGAATTTCCAGAAATAACAACTGGAGAATATATGCCAGTGATCTCTCTAAGTGGCTGTGGTTCAGGTGGTGGCAGTAGGATAAATGCTCACACAGCATGTTGCACTCACAAACAAACAAAGTGCTAAATAAAAAGAAACAGTTGTATTTCTTTAATACATCCCTTTATCTCAGTATTTTGTAATGATAGTGTAAATGTGAAATAAGTGGGATAACTAAATAGGTTGGTGTTCTACCTTAGGGGCGGTATTAAATGCAATAGCCTCTTTCCTCTGCTAGGGTTTGTGTACCATTCTTTTTGTGTCCTATCTGCAAATGGACTCTTGACCATGTATTCAGTGTCAGGCATTGCCTCCACCTTTGTCTAGGTATCGTAGGTTCTTTGTGGGTTAGCGCCCTGAAGTTAGCAACACCAGAGGAAGACTAAGGAACTCTCCGACCTCCCACTTTGGACCACAGACACACACAAAGGAAATATTACCACACCAGGTTGGTTTTTAAAAGCCAAACCAGCATATTTATATATGTGGAATGAGCTTTTAAAAGTTTTTTTGTAAATTTTGTATCAAAAATAGATTTCTTCAGTTTGAGCAAAATGGTCACATATAACTTATGAACAATACTGACTAGTTTTTAATCTACAATATACACAGGCCTCTCTAGGTTACTGTAGCTAAGAGGTACCTCTTTACCTTCTAACGTGACCTTACAATGTCTATCTAACAGAGGGAACTATCACAAGCAATACACACAGTTTTATCACAGTTGCTTTAAGTTTGCAAACATATAGCATATAAATATATTTGGAAGTCAGGCGTATATATAGATTTATGCAATTTCTGCCATGAGGTAGTTTAAACACGGTTCTATCCTTCTCTTCCTCGGGTAGAGCAGTCAACAGTACAAAGTCATGTCCTTGTCCATTATATTCCCCGACATTACTGATGTTCCAAAGAGCAGCACCTCACTATATCACTCTCCTCAAACAACATTTAATTCCTTCAGGCTTCTCCTTTGATACAATAAGGACAGGATATACTTTGCAATCTTGCCACTTTCTTTCACCCCTTGACATGAACATGTAGTCACTGTAATAAAAAAGGCTCCGCACCATGCAGGCACATGTATATTTCACATGTAGCAGATGAAAGTAAAGCAATTGGTACAGTTTCTCACAAATTAAAGTCAGTCTCTGTCCCCTTTTGCTCAATCCTGTATAAAGGTATAATTCAATGTTCTTCAGGCCTTCCCATCTGTACCCTGCCTGACTAATTACGCAATACACAGTTCAAGTAAATCAACTGTAAATAAACCCCACTGATTGATCAGCATCTGTATCCAATATGGCTCCTCTCAGTACATGTGACTGGTAAGATATTGCCATGTCTACTGTGAAGTCTTTTCCAATCTTTCAGGGTGTCTCTATCTCTCTATTCAATCCCTCTGTCTCTCAGACCTCTCAGACTCCCTTTTTTTCTTCTGTCTGACAGGCTGCAGAGGTCTCTCCCATGTCTGTCCAGAACCGGATTTAGACCTCATGGGGCCCTAGGCAAGATATTGGTTTGCCCCCCCCCCCCACCCCCGTGAAACAATCCATAGCACTATATTTTTTTTAGCATAGCATATACTCCTACAGTTAAGTAGAAGGGTAAGCTATGTGCTCCTCCTGCATCACCATGCAGCCCCTCATTATTGTCCCTCTCATCACACTGTGCCCTCTCTGCCCAGCACTTTTGCCCCCTCTCTGTCCAGCACCTTCACACATGCCCCCTCACTGGACAGCACCTTCACACATGCCCCCTCACTGGACAGCACCTTTACACATGCCCCCTCTCTGGGCAGCAGCTAGTAGTCTCAGGTGTATGGGAATTCAGGAACAGGACGGATGCTGTGCGGTGAAGTCTAGTCACAGGTCTTAACAACTTGAATAAGCTGAACGATGATGCTGTGAAGCGATGGGCTGCAGGACTCAGAAGGACTGAGGTATACGTTAGTGTAGTAATACAGGAACAGGATGTATACTGAGCAAAGCACTATAGGCACAGGACTTAACTGTGGAGTAAGCTGAACAGGTATTACTGTGAAGCAATGAACTGAGGGGAGTAGAAGCTCTGAGATCCACACAGGTGGTGTAACGCTCTAACAGGAATGATGATGAACGATACTCTGCAGTGAGGCCACAGGTCTTGACTGTGGTATAAGCTGAACAGGTAATACTGTGAAGCGATGAACTGCAGAGAGCAGAAGCACTGAGATTCACACAGGTGTTATAACTCTGGAACAGGACCGACGTCGGGTGAAGCTGCAACTGTAGAATAAATGGCCTAACTCGCGAAGACCGGAACAGGGTAAGTATGAGCATGCACAGGAGTCAGAGGAGATGCTTCCTATCAGGTAGGGAGACCTGATGATCTGACACCCATAGAAAGGAGGAGGACCCTTATAAAAGGAACTGGCTGGTGATCGTCCTATCACCGTGGAGCAGAGATTTTTAATTTGGGAGCGCCAGGCTGTACAACAGATAGGAGTAACCATGGGAAACCCATGTACACAAGGATCAGAATGAGACTAAACCGGTGAAATGCGTGATACCAGGGAGTCCAAAAGGTTGTCATATAGCTGCTTTTTTCATCCAGCTTGAACTGCAGAAATGCATCCCGTTTATCAACCAGTGTGACCACTCATGCTTTTAGGCAGCTTGTGCAAGATTTCGCCCAATGTTGGCATGATGTTGTGAGATCTCTGCAGGTTTAGAAATTTTAGATCAGTACAAATTATAAGTTTCTCAGGATTCGCCACAATGACCATGTTGCTTATCCAGTCTGTCGGTTCTGTCACAGGTGCAAAATGGCTATCTGCTTCATGCTAATCAAGTAGAACCTTCACTTTCAGCTTTAAGGCTATGGGCACATTGCGTGGGGCACACTGAAATTGTGGGACACTTGGGTCAAGTTCAAAATGTACTTCCTCTAGGATGGACTCCACTGGCCCTTTGAATACGTCATTATAGGCATTTATTAGCTGCTCCTTAATCAGTGATAAGGGAAGATTGTGTTCCATCTTGGGAAGTTCAGTTGGAATAGTGAATTGCATCAGCCCCAGTAGCTCACATGTAGAACCAGACAGTAAAGGTTTTTGCTGTGCTTTTACAATCTCAAAGATAATCACTTGCATACATCCATAAACAGCACATTCTGTTTGGAACCGTTCTAATGATTTCATCATCCCTCCCTATTACTTGGCTGTAGCGGTGTTTTAGGTGCTAGATTCATCTTGTTTCTCAGACTTGTCACATCACATGTTGCACCTGAGTCTAACTGGCAGGATAGCCTCTGATTATTTAAGGTGGGATCTGCAAACCACTTTCGGCCTGCTGAGCTTACAGTTCCAATGTATTCTGTTAAGTACATCACCTCAGCACTGTGGAGGTCTGCTCCAGTTGAATTTGTTTCTTCTAAAGTGTCCAGTTTTCCTGCTGAATTCTGTTTCTTTCTTGACGAACACACTTTAGCAAAGTGATTTGTAATGCCGCAAAATCTACAACGCTACGGCCCGCTTGGGTATCCAGCATCACGTGGTCTTTTGAGATCTTGGTTAGAGGTGGACCTTCATTTCTTTCTGCTTTGCACTTAATGCTAAGGAACTATGGATACACACACAACTGAACCTAATGCTGCTATAATTTTTACTGTCCCAGTCTGAAGTTATGCCACTGAAATTTTCAGAATCCAGACAATTTAGGCATGTAGATTGACAGACATAATAGACATGTAAGTGTTCTACTCCATTTACATACAAAACAAAGCAAGGGGTGACTTTTATTGAGGTGACTTTATGTTACATGATATTCTGGTTTACTGCATTTAAATGTGGTAGGCCAACTTAAAGTACATATGTGTCTTTTTTACTGTTCCTAAAGAATGCAAGAATTCAATAGTTCTTCAGCTATGGAAATCTCCACACAACCCTATCAATCCTGCAACAGAATCTTGAAATACCCCTAAAGACACATGTATTCAAACTCCTACTCCTCTCTGCCATAATCACAATTTTCATGACAACTCTCCTAAAAATTAGAAATTCATGTCTCCCCTTTAAATTACATGTCTCCCTTTATTTTATGTAACAAGAGTTCCCTGCAACTCCTAGATGGTAAGATTATGTGGGCACATCATCATCATCAACATTTATTTATATAGCGCTATCAAATTACGTAGCGCTTTACAATTGGGAAGAAATATTGATAAAACAATTCTGGGTAATACAGACAGACAGAGAGGTAAGCCCTGTTCGCAATCTTACAATCTATTGGACAATGGGAATTTGATACACAAGGGTAAGTGCTACATCGTATTGTACATTGGTCCAGCTAGAATGCAAAGGTAAAAAGTAGTGAGTGAACTGTATGATCATTCACACAACTATGTTGGTCAGAAGGTTGTTGTCTTATGTTAGCTGTGCAGAGAGTGGTAATCGGGTAACCTAGGGAAATTAAGAAGGTGGTTGAGGAATATTATAAGCTTGTCTGAAGAGGTGGGTTTTCAGAGAACACTTGAAGGTTTGAACACTAGAGGAAAGTGTTATTGTGCAAGGGAGGGAATTCCACAAAGTGGATGCAGCCCAAAAAACGTCCTGTAACCGAGAATGGGAGGATGTGATGAGAGTGGAAGAAAGACGCAGATCTTGTGCAGAATGGAGGTGTCGAGTTGGGAGATATTTTGAGACAAGTGAGGAGATGTGTTTCGGTGCAATTTTGTTAATGGCCTTGTATGTTAGTAGAAGAATTTTATATTGGGTTCGTTGAAAAACAGGCAACCAATGTAGAGACTGACAGAGTGGCTCAGCAGAGGAAGAAGAGTTTGCAAGGAAAATAAATCTAGCCACTGCATGCAAAATAGATTGTAGGGGCTCGAGTCAGATTTTGGGATGACCAGAAAGGAGGGAATTACAATAGTCGATGCGGGAGATGATGAGTGCATTAATGAAGTTTTTGCAGTGTCTTGTGTGAGATATGTACATATTCTGGAAAGTTTTTTTTAGATGTATGTAACATATGAGGCAGCACAGTGGCATAGTGTTTAGCACTTCTGCCTTACAGCACTGGGGTCATGAGTTCAATTCCCGACCATGGCCTTATCTGTGAGGAGTTTTTATGTTCTCCCTGTGTTTGCGTGGGTTTCCTCCGGGTGCTCTGGTTCCCTCCCACACTCCAAAAAACATACTGGTAGGTTAATTGGCTGCTAACAAATTGACCCTAGTCTGTGTCTGTCTGTCTTTGTCTGTGTGTGTGTTAGGAAATTTAGACTGTTAGCCCCAATGGGGCAGGGACTGATGTGAATGAGTTCTCTGTACAATGCTGCGGAAATAGTGGCGCTATATAAATAAATGGTGATGATGATGATGATGATGATTCAGATATAGAGTAGATGTGGGGAACAAAGGATAGTTGTTAGGCAAGGATTACACCTGGGCAGTGAGCTTGCGGGGTGGGATTTATGGTCATGTTATCAAAAGAAATAGAAATGTCAGGCAGGAAGCATCTGTTTTTGGGTGGGGATATTATTAATTCTGTTTTTGAAAGATTGAGTTTGAGTTGACGAGAGGACATCCAAGATGACATGGCAGAAAGACAGTCAGTAATGCGAGACAACACAGTTGGTGAGAGATCAGGAGAGGATAGATAAATTAGGGCACAAAATATTTTACCTTTTGCTGCATGCTATTGTATGTAGTTTGTAACATTATCCCATATATGTACAGTAATGCATAAAAAGTTGTTGGTTTATGCATAAAATAATGGTGTGTAAAAAATGGTGATGATTATTATCATCATCATCGTAAAAAATAAAAAAGAGTATAATTCAAATAGATTTTCATGTAGAAACAAATATACTTATATTAAGTGATCTAAGGTTTTATACTGATCCACTTATATTTCTTTTCCAACAGGTCTTCTGCATAAAATAATTAGGACACATTTCACTTCTACATAGAGTTGTGCAACAGTGCAAATCATGCCCCACAGAGACAAGCACATTTTAATATAGTGTTGACCTTGGAACCCTGCCTTTGATCAGTGGTTCTTCAAAGGCCCAGATAGGGATCTGCAATGTGGTACTGCCCCTGTGATGGATGTGGTAGTGAGACAATAATTCAGTACAGTCATCGTAAAAGGCTGATTAAAAATTAATGATAAATTAATCAAAGCAGCTTCAGCTAGCAAGCAGGAAAAGTCAATTAGCTGTATGTTTGAGTGAAGAGAAAGAAAGAAAAAAAGCAATGAAGAAAAATGTGTCCGGAGCAGAAGGCTTGAAAGAGTTTGTCTCCTTTATTAATTAGGCCTTAACAATAAATACTGTAAAGATTAAAAGAACAAGGCATTAAAACAATTACATAAATTAGTTCATAAAATGCCTTTTTTACTCATGGATGTGTTTCTATATATGAGCAGGCCCTACCAGAGGGAGGGGAGGGGGGGGGGGGCTATGGGGAAAATTTCCCCGGGTCTCCGACTGGCAGGGGGCCTCAAAATTTTTTAACTTATTATTTTTGTGTGCTCCCTATTTTTATATATATATTTATCCATTTGCTAATTTGGTAATTTTCAAGTACTAAAAGTTCAAACCTAGCATTAAACATGTTAATTGGTTAAATTGGCACAACACGCAACTGCGGATGCGCTTATTGCTCTCCAGGCATGATGCATCTATCCACACAGACACATGAGAACGTCACTTGTCCTTGAGGTATGCCAGGGTGAGTGACTCGCAACTTAACAAGCGAATAAATTGTTCATAATTAGGAAACTGGACTGAACTGTTTGATGTTCAATGTTTACTCAAGGAACTGCAGAATTGGCGTGTTAGGTAAATTAATTTCATGCTTTTTTTTATCATTACAAGGCTCATGCTTGTATTGATCCAAAATGTTTTGATTTTATTAATACATTTTAAAATATCACTTTTTTTTTACTTGAATAACTGAAAGCTTTTAAAAGTAAAGCAGAAATTAGGTAACTGGGCCGTAACTAGGGCGATGCGGCCGGTGTCCTAGCACAGAGTGCAGGCTGCCCTGGGGGTGGAAATGACGGCCGTCACCATGTCCATTTGCTGAGCGCCCGTTGCAATGTTTTTATAAGTGCACCCGGCTTATTCTCTGCAGTCTCCTTCCGGCTTTCAAGGGCCTGTCAGAACTTGAGGAGAGGAGAGGGAGGGAGAGTGATGTCTGAGCATGGGGGCAGGGCTACACAGACTGAGCAGCAGCTGTCAGATTCACTGAGAGGAGGAGGAGCTGCAGCCAGGAAGACTCATTGACAAAGGCCTTTTTATGGTCGAACCGCGTTGGTGTGATAAGACTGGCATTTAGGAGAGTGGAGAGCGGTATACTTGTTATCGATCTGAAGGGATATGAACTGAAAGATTCTCCCGGGATTATAACATCTGATTTCTGTACAGAACGCTTTAAAGATCTGATTTCCAGTAAGAGCATTCACACTCTATTCTTTTTATATGTGGAATTTTTTAATTAAATAAAATATAGAAGTTTTTTAAACAATATCACGCCATAGTTTGTATTCTCTTTATATTAACATCATTGGACGTGAGTACCATCACTGTAGAAGAAAACACTAAGGTGGAAATAACTTTGAGAGCCTTGATATCAAGAGAAGCTCATTTGATATCCTATGTGCCCATATTATCAGGATTTCTGGTAGGAATCCATTTTTATACGATTTTCCACGGAAGGTGACGAGAAGGTGTTTATCACTTGGAAAGACAATACCTATGTCATGGAAACAGTCACTCTGCATTTGATATAAGAATGGGATTTTGATTATGAACTGTTTATATATTTTCTATCCTGTCTGTTACCTATGAGATCCTGTATGCGCTGAATGTCTTACATTTTTTGCAACTATTGAAATAATAATCATCATTTTTTACAACTGATGTTTCAGAATTTTAAGAGAAACCATACGATGTGGTCAAAGACATTTGAAAGTGGGGCGACGGCAACAATCAATGGAAGCCGAATCTGAAAAGATAAGACCAATAACTTTGCTTTTTAAATCGCCAGTACAAGAAAACGCTCCTCATCCAAATGATCCAAAAACAAGTGCTTCAAGATCAGGAACTTCAGGTTCAAACCAAGATAAAAGTGAAACCAGCTAAACAACAATAACTGCAAAAAATTACAATTCTGCTCCAATGCCTGAGGCTGAACTTTAACATGCGAATGTAGACATTTGTCGAGAAGGAAATGTGCCAACAGCAATATCGCCAAATCCACCAACAATACACAAATTCTACTGCAAGAACACAGAGAACCAATAAAGCAAGAATTAATTTCTGCTGGAATTTTTACCACAATTGACATTGGTATTATCAACAAAAGTGATGCTGCCCAAATGAATTAATTTCTTAAGATTACTAGTTTTGAAATACCAAATAACATTGTATGAGACACTAGTAAACATTCTTTCCATTATCGCCTACTTTAAAAAAACTTGCCCACAAGACTGGTTATGCTGAAGTGTAGCAAAACAATCTCTCCACTGTGCACCTTGCTTCATTTTTAATAAATGTGCAGCAAATGCTTTGGCATTATCTGCTCAATCGGGAACGACCTTGAGTAGAGGTTGGAATAAATTGTACGACCAAATAACATCACACGAGAGTTCAACACTGCACAAAGAAAATTATGTGGGGCTGGAAGTCAGCCTTCAGAGCAATATTATCTAAACTTTAATTGACAGTTTACTCTTCCCTAAAGTAACTACGGAAGCTATTTATTAAAAAAAATTCTTGAGCGAATCCTGCTTCTCGTTCTTCATATTTCTGAGCAGGGATTAGCATTATTTGGTTCCAGTTCTCACAATGGTGACCGTAATAACGGAAAGTTTCTAGGTATAATCAAGCTTATCAGAATTTATGACCCAAATTCGAGGCATGTTAAACTTGTACATGGATTGCAAAAGAGCCAAACGCCTGCAAGTTCTTTACATATCAACGTGCATACAAAACAAATTTATTGAAATGTGTAAGTCATTCTTACAAGAAACAATTCTTGATTAAGTTAGAATTGCAAAATACTTTGCTATCTTTGTTGACGCCATTTCTGATAGTTCTCACAAGGAACAGACATCACTGTTGATTTGGTATGTACAGACTGTAGAATGGCCAAAATTTTCAATTGAAGAACGGTTTGTCATGTTTGATAATTTCTCAAAAAAATGGAAAAGAAATTGCTGTTCGAGTATTGGAAAATTTGGTAGGATTAAAGTTGTATTTTGAAGCATGCATTGGCCAAGCCTATGACAATGGATCTAACATGACTGGGAAATACAATGGAGTACAAGCAAGTCTGCTTAAGCAAACTTCATACTGTATTTTCTACAGCTGTGGAAACCACACGCTAAACCTTGTAGGTGTTGACTGCGCTGAATTCTGTGAGGAGGATATTACTTACTTTGGAACTGTGCAACAAATGTACAATATCTTCAGTTCCTCTCCACACAGCTGGGAATTTCTGAAAGTGCATCTCCCTGCTTTACTTCATAATATATCCACAACTAGATGTTCTTTACACATTGATTCTCTTAAATCAGTTGCACATCATTTGTTGTTTGGGAAATGCTTTACAAATGTTGAAATTCTCAATCTCACTGCACAGACTTGATCAGAAATTCAATCCATTAAGAAGTACTTGTCAAAATATGAATTTGTTCTAATGTCATCTTTGTGGATAAAGCTATTTACAATGATCAACCAAGCTACCCTCCTTATTGAAGCACGCAATGCTACATTGAACGTTGAGCTGGACAACATTAAATGTCTTATCATACACATTGAATAGATGCACAATAAATGGGATGAGATTGTCATAGAGTGCAAAATTATAGTAAAAAACATTCCAAGATTCCAACCGAGTTCTCCACCAGTCACCACTTACCTACTGAATCCGATGCCGAAGAGCATTATAGGGTCAACACTTTCTATGTAATCGCAGACTCCATTCTGTCTGGTCTTCATCATCACATTACTTCATAGGAAGTAATTTGTAACTTTTTTTAAAGTTTTTTTGGGAGTTCAACAAAAGGAGTAATGAAGACCTGTACTCCGCAGCTGAAAGCTTTCAGGAACAATACAAGAAAGATTTCACCCAAGATTTCAGTGAAAAACTGATTTTCCTGAAGCAAATTTATAGACAGTAGAGCCAAAAGGAACTTCTTACAGAAATCCTAGAACTAGGACTTTCCAGGGTGTTTCCCAACATCACAATTGCTTTGCGTATTTTCCTCAGTTTACCAGCATCTGTTGCTTCTGGTGAACAAACATTCAGTGTGCTGAAGAACGTAAAAAATATCATCGTTCAACTATGGGACAAGAGCGGTTAAATGGCCTGACCATACTCAATATTATCTGTGAAAGTTGGATTTTTCCAAATTGATTGCTGCCTTTGCAGAAACAAACAGGTAGAAAGTACTTCTAATTTGAAATCTCCAATAATCCAGTATATCAGTATATGTATACAGTTTTTTATTTGTAAATTTTAATAAGCTTAAGCATTAAAATCATTTTAAAATACATATTTTTTTTTAAGAAAGAGGGGGTGGGGGGCTCTTAATTTGGGGTTCCCTGGGACTCTATGAACCTCTGAAAGGGCCTGTATATGTGTTTTTATATATAGTTGTCATGACCAGACCCACATAATTATGTTTCTCACTCACTATTATACATCCAGTTCTGCCATTCAGGTTTATTTCTAATTAGTTCAGATTTAGGAAGATTTCAGTCTCCCTGACTCATCCAAAAATGGAATCACAATCTAAATAATCTGTTACTGTAAACCCAACAATTCCCTGCGTAAATATATAATTGTCAAAACCAACAAAGACAGAACATTAGAACATTATTAAATGGGTGTAATATGAGAAAAAGTCAAAGGGCTTGATTCATTAAGGAAAGTAAAGCACAAAAAGAGGAGTAAACTCAATCCTGGACAGACCAAGTTACAATGCAAGGGGTGCAAATTAGCTTAAAGTTTGCATGTAAGGAAAATAATGACTGTTTTTTTCATGTAGCACACAAATCCTTGGTAGCTTCATATTTGTACTGAAATATAAAGTTGATCTCGAACATGCCCTACCCCAACTATAAATCTGTCCCCACATTTTAAATTTACCTGTCCCTCTAATGCAACATGGTTTTTCCAAGGTGCAAAGTTACTCCTTTTTTTTTGCTTTACTTTCCTTAATGAATCAGGCCCATTATTTCTATAGCTTCCTTATGCTGCTGGTGTCTATTGACGACACATTGCATGTACCTGATTCCACTGGTTACAAATATGTAGAGGTTTCCCAAATATGGATTTTGGAAAGTATTGTTTTGATGTATTTTTCCCTGTAGTGAAAATACCTGCACTCATATGGTAATTTCCAGTCAACGGCATTCACAATCTATTAGCATCTTTACAACTGGCCAATAAGACATGGTTGACTGGCCATCTGTGACACCAGGCATCTCTAAATAAAGAAATATGGCAAACAGGTGTCTAAAGCTTACATGAATATACATAACCCCTTTTTAACTTACATGGATTTGCTGGAACTGTTTTTTCTAAATAACTTTTTTAATTTTAGGAGTGATCATGACCGATATATATATTTATTTTTCCTAAGTATCCTGAGAAGGCCATAGTCATGATACCTTCCACTTTTAAAAAGTTGAAAATGAACTGTCAGCTGCCGGACAGTTTTCTGGTTCACCTTCATGTGCTGTACATTAAAGGGGTAAGAAATTTGGGATCTGTGATTCATGTAAACTTTGGCTGGCAACAATAGCACTGTACAATGTGCAGGTTCCAAACTATTGCTCTCGATGCTAATCTTGTCATGTCATTAAAATCTACCTCTTGAGGCAGCAGTAGACAATTGTGTGCTTTGGTTTACTGATATCCTGAATCAACTGAGACATAACTAGGCTTCTCTGATGTGTACACATCTCTTTGGGCAACTTTAACATGGAAGTTATACCACTCAGGGTCTATACACGTTTGTCTATCCTACTGAAGAAAATATTTTTAGGCAGGATTAGGGCTATCCCAAGGCTACTGAGTATCATAAGTGACCCTGTTCTATCACTTACCAGTCACTGGGCTGTCATGTGAGATGCAGGTACGGTGGCTTAGTGGTTAGCACTTCTCCCTCACAGCACTGGGGTCAGGAGTTTGATTCCTGACCATGGCCTTATCTGTGTAGAGTTTGTATGTTCTCCCTGTATTTGTGTGGGTTTTCTCCAGGTGCTCCAGTTTCCCTCCACAATCCAAAAACATACTAGTAGGTTAATTGGCTGCTAGCAAAATTTACCCTTATCTCAGAGCCGTAACTTAGAATTCTAGCGTCTGGGGCGAGAAAGACAAATGCCGCCGCCCTTGCCCTCAATTTTAACCAAATGAACCTAAAATATTTCTAGATTTCGCCCCCCTTCAGCATTGCGCCATGGGCGGTTGCCCCTGTCGCACAGCCCTAGTTACGCCCTGCCTTGTCTGTCTGTATGTGTGTGTTAGGGAATTTAGACTGTAAGCTCTATTGGGCTAGGTACTGATATGAGTGAGTTTTCTGTACAGTGCTGAGGAATTAGTGGCACTATATAAATAAATGATGATGATAATAAGGTTCCCTATATGAGCATAAATATATCTCTATTTACAGCTGTGTGAGAGGGAGGGAGCAGGCATAGTTCCTGTGACAGACACTGGCTGTATAGTGCCACTTGTCATTGGATTCGGGCCCTCCAAGGTATGTGACCTTCTCACTGCATACCTCAAAATCTAGAGACAGTCTGGATTCTAATGTCCCACTGATCCACCAGACAGGACTGTCACATTTAGTTATTTATATATTTCATATTTATTAAGGTTCCAATCCACATTCATTTATTAGTAAAATGTATTAGATTGTATATTTATTCATATATAATACTGTAGTAAAGGGTTTTTATGGTTCAGGTGTTTTAAAAGATAAAGAGTTTGGTCTCATATTAAAGCTTATTTCACCAGCATTAACCCGGTGTGGACGGAATAGCGATCGCATCTAGCGATCGCAAGATACAAGCACTATGAGATTAATGCTAAAAAAAATACTTTTGTGTGGGTCAGTTTGAATTGGTCATTCAGAGTCAAATCATAGATACAGTAGGGTAAGGATCAAATGAACTGACCTATACCTTGCAAGGAACTGGAATACCATTAAACCTGGACCAATGAAGACCTCACTAAGTGTTATCTGGACAAGTATATACAAGCATGCTGGCTTTTGTTCTCTCTCTTTTGATGCTGGAAACGTGACCGCATGGATGCATTCATTTAACCTGAGTGCACCCTATAAGGAAGATGTAATGTATTCCGTGGTTTTATACTTTCCTGCTTTAATGTAACATCTTTAATAGGTATCATGTATCGACTGTATTGTACTGTATTGTACTTATTTATTGAACCGCTAAACAAATTGCTTTTGCTAAATAAATTGCTTGTGCTTCGGAACCACACAAATCGCTTAGACAATGCTTATTGGAAAACGATAAAATTACTTTAATATTACGTTCACCAAAACCACTTATTAATGTTTCACACTTAAATCCCATACACATGCAGCATGAGCCTCCCTGGGCTTCGTAGGTTCACAAAGAATCACGTAGAATACACTAGATTAAGTTTATTTAATCCGAAAAATGTTTCCAAGGCTTATTTACAAAAATTAATAACAAGACATACAATATGTTTACACAAATGTGTTTCAGAAAATAAAATAGGAAATAAAATCAGGGCACTACATACTAGGTAGACTTGGTGTGTGTGAGTGAACACAATGGAAGAAGATGGGGCATTTCAGTCTTGATAGACTCCCTCACCCAGTAATGTCTAAAGCAGAAGATTTTAAACCCTTCTTACAGGCTCTTCAACCCTACCTTAGGAATTACACTTTCAATTAAGTCAGATTGATTCCCAAAATGACACAGAGATTTCCAAAGTAAACTATCTATCACTAAGATAAATGTTTGGGCACCTCAGAGAATCTCTCACCTCTGCACTGCTTGAGTGACTAGATGGTTTACAGCCCTGGGCTTCAAACTCCTCCAAGATTCCATATCTATTTGGCTACTTTCAAAAGACCCTTTGTTAATTGCACAGGTCACCTAGGTCAGTCAGCAAAGCATATTTTGAGAGGTTACATAAAATATTCACATGGTCATACATGAATTCAGCAGAAAATAACAATCAGTCATTAGATATACTACATAATCATCACAAGGACTTTTGGCCCAACTGTGCAGCAGTGCAGTTGGGAAAGGGTGCCATGCGCACCTGTTAAAAGTGTATACTGCAATACAGAGGTATGTTGAGGAGAGGGTAATAGGGGTGGCCAAGCACTTCTGAAGCATTAGGTACACCCCCAGTGATGTGGCACATCCCCAGTGTCACACAACTACACCTCCAATATGTCATGTCCAAATTCCAAAACATTGATTGTTGACTTCTGTTACGGTTACCCATGAACTTCAGAGCAATGAGTTCTCTTAGCATTTCTAGTGTCAATCCTAGTGTTTCATGTAATATTCCACAATAAAGCTATGTCCAATTAAGCATAAACCATTCCTGCATTTCAGTAAACCACACACATATTTGTACATGGCCCTGTGTGATTGTCTAATGTGTAAACTTTGGTGCATATTTGTTTGGGGTTATGTAGAGAGCTTTTTAAAACAAGTCAAAGATATCAGACAGGGATTTATATAGTCCTTCATCACTTTCCTTTATGCTTCAATGCATGAGTATCTGATTTCTGTCTCACTCTCCTAGTGTATTTGTGTGTTGTAAAGATCCAATTTACACGTTTAATTTTGAACATCAGGAAATATGTGAATGAGATGTCTTTTTTCCACATACAATGAGAAAGAATGTAGAAAATGTAAACGGCCTAATAGAAAAGTCTAATTTATTTCACATTACCAACAAATCTCTGTGCACTGTAGGGCAAGTTTTTTTGATATATGAAGCATATTCACCAGTGCATATAAACTTAAACAGGTGTGTTTTATTATTGTAAAGACAGGTTTAATGCAGCAGCTGGTGCACACAGCTTGGTTTATTCAGTTTAAAATATCAATCCTTTCTCAGATGCTAAGTGGGTATGCCAAGATAGGAAGTCTTGGTAAAGCTTTCCAAACATATATTAAAAAACAGAACAGAGGTACAACCAGTCTGCAGTTTGTTTATTTGTGTTTTGAATGTTAAGTTAGTCACCTGGCAACTGTGTTTAAACCAGTAATAAACTATTAAAATAAAAGAGATGCCAACTAATTGTATTAAAAATCTCATTTCACATTGTAGAAAATATTGGGTGATACACTTAGCTTTTCATGTCATCTATGTTTACGGTGCTACGTCAGTAATCCTTTACTTCTACACAGATGCAGAACAACAAAACAGTTACCTGATAGATACATGGACAATAAACTATCTTCTGGACATCTAATCACTTCTTAAACACATGGGCACAGCAACTTCAAGGAGATTCTTGCAAGCCATGCATCAAAAACAGAGCCAGATCACCCATTAGGTGATCTAAGGTCCCGTCTATGGCCCAGTCTATCAATCTTGCGATAAGATTGTCCACATAGCAGAAGAAGACAGCAGCTTGTTGCACTCCCCTCCCGGGAATAGATGGTGTATAATAAGATTCTTAATCAAATGTCTGTGATTCGGATACTTGTTCTTTATAGGGCACAGCAATCAAATGAAATGACTGAATCCAAACCTGTCTCGCTTAATTCACAGAAAAAACAAAGAGCACAAAAAAAGTTTGTAACTCCAAATAATCCTAAAATACTGACGCGTTTCTCCACATTCACTTGTGATTTCCTCAGAGATACTAATGTGGGTAAGAAGGCTCTTTTTAAATCAGCTAAAACCAATCAGCATACATAAAAATAATAAAAGAATAAAAGAATAGAATAAGAAGCCACTGTCTTCTTATGTTGTGAGATAGGAGGATAGATCACCCACAAAGCTGGGAAATAGGACGGCTGCTTCAGTGAGTACAATCCATAATAGGAGGCGGTTTGTCGACTGCTAACTCTGGGTGGCCAGTTTATATAAACACTTCAAGAGGGACTTTCAGTTCCGTAATTATCATGATTTATCGTATGTCCATGGGATAGAAGTTCTATATGGCACAGAAACGATTTAATCTGTATTGGTTTGTTGTCAAGGTTAAAGAAGCATTTATTCTACTGATTACGGTAATAGATATTCTTTAAAATTCCATGTTATGTGCACCACCGAGTTCTACAATCAGGGACTGTCATAAAAAAACTGTTTTCTCTCATTTTATATTTGAGCTTTTAATTCAACAGCGGCTTGTTTCTCCATTATTTAGAGAATTATCCATAAGATGATTTATGGTTATAGTATATTATGTAAAATTGTTCTTAATTAAAATGTTTTAATTGAATATTGTGTTGGTGGTATATAATTGTAGAGGAAAGGATTTGTTTGCGCTTTGATTTTCTAGTCTATCTATCTAGCTATAAGATTGTCCACACAACAACCTTTATAGGAAGCTGCATAAATAATTTTTCCCTGCCAATAGAGTGGTGTCTACATATTTGATATGATTCATGGTACTATTATAAGGATTATTTTTTATTTTAATTTATTTAAATCATCGCCCAGGGATATCCTCTCTTGTGTGGATATAGTGCCATTAGTTTCTTACCAAGTTGGCAGCTGCTCCTCAGTGTCAATGATGGGAGTCATAATGAACATTGATATAGCAGCTATATATATATATATATATATATATATATATATATATATATAATAGTTTTCAGCAACAATTCCCAGAGAATTCTGGGAAAAGGCTCTCTCTGAGGCCCAGTACACAAGAGTATAATAATGTCCACTATTGTAGCAAAGTTCTGTAAATCAGTATATGTTGAGCAATCCAATTCAAGAGTGTTGCTGGGCTTTCAGACTTCAATCCCACACAACACCAGCTATGTGCATGTTATAATATTGTTAGAGACAACAAAATTACTTTATTCGGCAGCATAAGCTTAGTATAGACATCCATCTAAAAGTTAGTCAAAGAGTTCTATTTTGTCTTAAGTCCCTTAATTTATCCTAACACATAGATAGACACTTAGGTTTAGTGTATATTTTATTAAAAAGCCAAACAGTGCAGGATAAACATATATAAATAAAGCAACATAAAATTTGCTGAATAAAAAACATTATAGTAAAACAATTATGTAGTGCCCTGTATGCATTTCAATGGTGGATGCTTTGTGAGAGGATGTTGTTTTATTGTGTAAGTTTGAAGATACACTTCAGATTCTTCAATACATACACCAATAATACACTTTTGAGGTGAAAAGGGAGCATGGGCATGGCGCACATGGGGAGATTGAGTGGGCAACATGCCAGCAACATTACTAAACACATATAGGTTATATTAAGTAATTTGCCCCATACAATTAAAAGTACTTTGAGAAGTGGTGATCTCTTGGGATTTTCACGAACAACAATTTCTAGATGAAACAAAAATGATTCATTAACATCTTGTTAATGAGACAGGTCAGATGAGAATGTCCAAAATAGTCAAAGCTGACAATGGTTTGCAATTGAACATCTCTGAATGCATCAAAACTTGAAGTGAATAGGCTAAAACTTCCTCGCTTCCTGACAATCCCAAACACCTTAAATTGCTCTCTTCTCAAACCAGTGTTCTTTTTCAAGTCAGTTTTGATGTCACAGCCTCTGAAAACTCAGTCATTTAATATGGATGGACATCAAGAATTTGTGATCAAAAAAATTATTGATTCTAAAAAAGTCCAAGTACAAGTCCATTTTTTAGTTCAATGGAGAAATCTTGGTGTGGAGGAACGATCCTGGGTCCCACGAAAGCGCCTACACACTGACAAACTTATCAGGAAGTTCTTCAAACAATTTGCTAGGAAACCAGGGTGTCAGGTTTCCTTAACCCCTCCTCAAGGGGGTGGGGTACTGTTAGGAGCGGCAGGGAGCCGCCGCTTGTTCCTACCTGAGTCCCGGCAGTTGTCATGATAACAGACGGGACGCAGGTAGGAAGAGAAGAAGAGAAGTAAAGTCCGCCAGTTGAATAAAAGTCAAGAACGATAAGATAAATTTGTCGCTATTCTAAAAACCTGGCATGAGGAGACCCCACTGAGAGGGCATAGACTAGGACCTAAACTTATAACTGCAGATGCCCACTTCCATAAAAATGCACCTCTTGTAGTATCTACTTCACTGGGGTTGATGAAGCCAAAGGGGCGGGAGTATGACAAAAAGGGCAGTTTTGCGCTCCCTGCAGAGTCCGCTTCCTGTAGCTAGACGAAGCTAAGGGAAGGGGTATATGGCAATTGGGACACTTTGCCACCGCCTAATAGTGGAAAGAGAGGTGGTTTCCCTTCATTATGCAGGGTGACCGATGCTGAACTAGTTGACCAGGAGATTGGTGACTGGGTCGGATTAGGGACCTGATTCATTAAGGATTTTAACTTGAGAAACTTCTTATTTCAGTCTCCTGGACAAAACCATGTTACAATGCAAGGGGTGCAAATTAGTATTTTATTTTGCACATAAGTTAAATACTGGCTGTTTTTTCATGTAGCACACAAATACTTGATAGCTTATTTGTACACTGAAATTTAAAGTTGATAATTGTGTGCTACATGAAAAAACAGTCAGTATTTAACTTATATGCAAAACAAAATACAAATTTGCACCCCTTGTATTGTAACATGGTTTTGTCCAGGAGACTGAAATAAGAAGTTTCTCAAGTTAAGATCCTTAATGAATCAGGCCCTAGATGTTGGCAGGCACAAGTACATCCGTCAGAAGCTTAGAGAAATGGCAGGCTACTGCTACAGGCCAGAAGTGCTATCCCTTTGGAGAGGATGGAAGACTTTAGCACCCCATCAAGCTTTCTGCATGTACTAGACGCTGTGAAGTTGGTAGCTGGCTATGACGTGGAGACAGGTACATTTAAGACACCCTCGCTGGTTCTCAAGGTCGGGCACGGACTGCAAAAGATATCGAGCATTGTGGAGTGCCGAGCCATGGTGGAGGGCTGCACTGCTGTGGTTGAAAACACACGTAATTTCAAAAAACTATATGAGGCAAAATGGAACGAGTTGATCTAAGCGGAACATGCCTCAGCTCTTACCTTTGACAGAGGATGTGAAAAAGATGCACTTGTACCTCGATGAGAAGCAGCAAGCCTACCGAAGTGGGCTATCCATCGAGCCTATGGTTAACCACTGGGCACTACTTGCAAAAGTCACCATGGCACAGGTGATATTGTTCAATCGAAGAAGGGAAGGGGAAGTTTAAAAAATGTTGCTGACAACCTTCTCCAGAAGAGATACCTCAGATCTTCACAAAGAAGTGTCCCCAGCGCTTTCACTCGCATTGAAATCCAAGTAAAACGAGTGAGAAAAGTTCCCATCCTGCTGACACCAGCCATGTAAGCTGCAATGGAACTTCTCGCCGAAAAGCGTGACACATATGGAGTGGATAGCCAAAATGTCTACATGTTTGCCAGACCAGCTGCCTTGTCACACTTCAGAGGCTCCGATTTCATACGACTGTTTGCCCGAGAATGTGGGGCCAAGCATCCCGACACGCTGTCTTCCATGAAGCTTCAAAAGCACATTGCCTAAACGACACAGAACTGGATCAGTTGATAGACTTCCATGGGCACGACATCAGGGTGCACCGGCAGTATTGCCGCCTCCCAGAAGGTACTCTCCAGATCAGCAAACTGTTAATGGCTTTCGAGAGTGGCAGACTGGCCGAATTCAAAGTCAAGAATTTGGACGAGATGCACATTGATCCGGACAGTAACTGGAAAATCTGGTGTCTGATGTATGCTTTTGACTTTAACCTCGGTCATTTACATATCTGTTTATTTTCAGAACCAGTCCAACTACAGAGCGACATGTCAGTTGATGAGTAATCCACCCTGACAGAGGGACAAGTTTCCAAGCCTTTAGTCGACACTTCCACGTCAGGAGAGAGGCAGTGTATGGACCTGGCAAAACGGGACCAGTGCCCAGCCATGGCTTTCACAGGTAGGTATAGCACTGTCACGGGCACTAGGAGTCTTTGCCCAGCATATCACCAGATGATGATCTTACCAGAGTAGTGTGGGTTACACAGTGGTCCTCTGGTAGCAGGGTGACTAGCGGAACATATGACTCAGCAGATGGTGAGAGGATGCAAATAGAAAAGTCAATGACTAGCAGCAATCTGGTTAATGATTAGGTAGATATGAACACAAGGATCTTGATGGACGTGAAGAAGTGCAGGAAGGTAACAGGGAAGTCAGTGGTCTGCGTACAGCAAGTTGTACCACTGCTTATGGTGAAGAGACTTGTCCAGGTAGGTAGCGGGGAAGTCAGTGGTCTGCATATAGCAAGTTGTACCACTGCTTATGGTAAAGAGACTTGTCCAGGTGCAGGTAGGTAGCGGGGAAGTCAGTGGTCTGCGTATAGCAAGGTGTACCACTGCTTATGGTGAGAGGACTTGTCCAGGTGCAGGTAGGTAGCGGGGAAGTCAGTGGTCTGCGTATAGCAAGTTGTACCACTGCTTATGGTGAGAAGACTTGTCCAGGTGCAGGTAGGTAGTGGGGAAGTCAGTGGTCTGCGTATAGCAAGTTGTACCACTGCTTAATAGGTGAGGAGGTGTACAAGTGTTGATGAGTGGAAACATAGAATGTAGACACTGAGAGCACAAGGAACTTGATCCCAAACAATATGCACAAGTCTATGTTGGTGTGGCAGGCGCTGCTTGACAGAGACAAATTCACTACTGGAATCCAGGATAATAGCAGAAGGTCAATTAGCATATGTATCTCACGACTGAACAAAGAGGTAAACTTCCCAGCAGATATGCGGAGTAATAACACAGTCTCAGGGAGATAGAGGATTCCGTGGGTAAGTGGAGAACAGTCCAAGCGGATATGCAGTAAACGAAAACAGTCAATAGAAAGTAAGCATACCGCGGTTCAGTTGAGCAGGCTGTCCACGAGAGGATACAGGAACAGCTCAGCGGCTGCACGCCAGCACGAGTAAAGAAACCACAGGTGAGTGGTAGCAGTAATCAGGGTCCGGGTCAGCACACAGGCAGAGAACTTGACACGGGTAGAACAACGCTGAGCAATGCAGGAATCACTGGAGATAGCGAACACAAGTAGAACACTGGAGGTAATAGCGGACTGGAAGCCGCAGATGATTAGAGCAGGAATCAGCAGGGAACTGAAGACATAGTAGAACACGGGAGACTTGTAGCGGTCTGGAAACCGGCAGGAATCAGCAGGGAACTGAAGACATAGTAGAACACAAGAGACTTGAAGCGGTCTGGAAACCGACAATGAGTTGAGCAGGAATCAGCAGGAAGCTGAAGACACGGAGAAGTACACAGGAACACCTTCAGAGACTCACAGGGAATGAGACTCCAAGATCAGGCAATGAGGTAATGAACACAGGTGCTTTAAATAGGGAGCGTTGCCTGACCAACCAATTAACTGAAAGCAAAGGTCAGAAGAGTTCTTAGGAACTGCGCATGCGCAGACCATCAGGATGGCGGGCGACCACGGTTCAGGATAGGTGCTGGCAGGAATACTGGAGAGCCACGCACCAGTGAAGAGGCACTCACGGTCCGGTGAGTGACAAGCACACACTTTGGCTAGGCAGAATAACTTTGCCTTCTGTGTATTTTGCGGAGTCATAATGGACCACTCTCCTTCCTTCAGGTTGCAAAGAAGTGGAGAGGAAATTCTGGGACAAAGAGAAAGTTCAGGCTGTGGAGAAACACCTGATGAGATTTATACAGACATGCCGGGTGCCCGGAAAGCAAGACTGTGTTGCGTGCCTCATGGCTGAACCATCCATACTCAAAGATCGGAACTGGTCAGGGGTGAAATTGTACATAAAGAACCATATAACAGCTTTAATGAGGGATCAAACTTGTTGAACGGATGCAAAGTGGTTGAACAGGACTGTAGCCTCCATGGCTAAGTGTCGGTGTAAGCAGGAATGCGGATGTCCTCAGACGGCCAGGATACACAAAACTTTCCTTACCATTGTTATTATTTATTCATTTATGTATGCAGGAATGTGGATGTCCTCAGACAGTCAAAATACATGACACTATCCCCATCTTGCAGTCCGTGTCAGTACTTTATGCTAAGTCAAAGTGCAAATCTCATGTGGTAATTCTGGTGACAAATTGCTCTTACACATACCCCTATGAATGTTCTGTCGACAGGGCATTGGGAAAGGGGTGACCCTATACGCCATATTCCAGACATGGGTTATCATGATGCAATAAAAACAAGTGTGTGTGTGTGTGTGTGTGTGTGTGTGTGTGTGTGTGTGTGTTTGGAGCAGATGAACATGTAGGTATGTAGGTACAGAAAGCAAGCAGTAGACTTTGTAAGGACACATCTGAAAGTACATATGTATTTTACTATTATTTTCCCTTAGATGTCTTGGCATTAAATTATTTATGCTTCAAATATATTTTCTGAAGATTGAATGGCAGCCACCACTGTTGTACTTGAAAGGTGGTCACATTTTTATAAATATGCAGATTTCTTAAATATGCAGAACATTGAACACTGTGGGGTCGGTGGTGGCAGTATTGCTGTAATGTGAGTTGGTGGTGATATAGCTAGAGTGTGGGTGTGGATTACCACCGGACTAAATAAGGTAGTAGACATTGCTGCTATGCCGGAGTATAGGTACAAGCTAATCTAAAGGTGTAAACCCTCTTCTGGCTTGTGGTAAAAATAAAATCATGCTATAGATTGTGAGCTTACGAGCAGGACCCCTTACCTCTTTGTCTGTCTGTTAATACCTAATCTTGTTTTAGTACTATGTTTTTTCCCAATTCTAAAGCACTACAGAATATGCTGGGGCTATATAAATAAGTGTTAATAAAATAATCGCTTCCCTGAGCCTTTAACCTGATGCATTAGGAAAGAAATCCAGAAACAAATATCAATTCATGCAACATTTTCGCTAACTCCACCATCACCACAACTCTATTATCACTAGGTCTATATCACTATACCCCTGCTCATTTCAGAAAAATGTATTTACACTTGTAAACAATTTGTCATACAGTAGATCATCAGACCGATCGATGCTAAACAATTATTCCTTTTCCCCTGTGAACCAATTTTTTTGTTTACAGCTCTTTAATTCATTTTTTCTATAAAGTGAAGTGCTTTAAGTATAAAGCATATTGCAAACATGCACATAATGAGTTACACTGAATGACACATATAGACAGAAAATTGAGTCAATTTAGTGGGCTTAGAGATATGTACCTCTAAAGGGGGTATTCAATTAGGCTTCCAGTCTGCGGTAACGTGCCGGAATGGGCCACGAAGGAAATCCACGGTATCGCAATAATGTGGATATTTGTGCGCACCCCATAGGGTTGCGAAGGAAAATACGCATTATTGAGGTAGCATATTACCTTTAATACTGCGCACTTTTCACGTTAAAGCCGGAAACCTAATTGAATACCCCCCTAAATATGATAGAAGTATTATGATCACAGGTCATTAAAGGTTTATACGTTTATCATAAATGTGAGCTCCATGAATGTTTGAGATGCTTGCAATAGTTGGGAAAAAAGAATAATACAATCCATATGGTATCTTTCACAATGTGCATTTGTGTGTTTAAAGTTTCATCGACAGCTGGAAGTTGCCTGACCAGGAGCTTGAGCCATGAACTTTGAGCTCCCAAGAGGTGATCTTACAGCTCAAACACTGCTCAATTCCTCTCTTTCTCAGAGATGTTCACATAATTGTATTGCCTGATTACAGACGCCAGAATTTATAACCTTTCAGTTTCCCTCAGGCTATGTTAAGCAACAGCTAACCTTATTAACTAAAAGAGCCGTGCCTTATTTGGTTTCTGGGTTTTGACACATTTACGGACCTCAGCTTATACTATGATTCTGCATTATTGTTGCCTGTTGCTCACCCTTTCAATTGCTAAATGCTTTTTTTTCAGTCCTTCATTCATTTGTCAGCAGACCTATGGTAAGACTCCTTTGGGGGCCATGACTTGTGGACCTTCTGCAACAGAGTCCAAATCCTTTTATAGGGTCCTAATTTTAAAACATGAAGGATCAGTAAACTCTGTTATCCAGAGGCAATTAGAAGAGGCTCAGTGGGTCTACTTTCTCATGCAGATGCTTTCAGCAAAATTGTGTTTTGCTTTTGATAAATATCATAATTTTCATAAAGAGACTGAAGATGATTAAAAAAAATTTTTTTCCTTTATTTGAATTTGTAATACAAGGTTGCTGTGGACGGCATCATGCGACCCAAACCCTTATTTTTGCGTCCCACCAGACCCGCCAGCCCAGAAATGAAAAAAAACAAAAACCTGATGCTGCGTCATCCTGTGCCCTCCTCCCCTCCCCAATAGAAAGGTAAGTGAAGGGGTGCAAAAGCAGTATGATGGAGGGCACCGTGTGAAACAGGGGAGACAGGTAAAGGGGAGCAAAAGAAGCATGGAGGGCGCAGTGTGAAACAGGGGAGACAGGTGAAGGGGAGCAAAAGCAGCATTGACGGCACAGTGTGAAACAGGACATATAAAGGGAAGCAAAAGCAGCATGAAGGGTGCAGTGTGATGGAAGGAGGGGGTGACAAAATTGCATTTGAGACTTTTTCTTGTGGTTTTTCAATTGCGGTTTTGAGTTTGACATGCTTGATGTAATACAATAACAAGCACAAGTCAGGTTTATCTCTTTGTAGTGAAGTTTCCTCCCTTTTGAACCTTAAGATGGAATCTGCATTCAGCAGCCTACTACAAAATATTATAGCTTCTGCACACAAATCAAATCATGCTACTACTACTACTCTGATCATTATTCTGTGAATTTCATCCCTGCAATCTGTGTTTAAGTATGTTCATCCATGCTGCTACTACTACTACTCTGATCATTATTCTGTGAATTTCATCCCTGCAATCTGTGTTTAAGTATGTTCATCCATGCTGCTACTACTACTACTCTGATCATTATTCTGTGAATTTCATCCCTGCAATCTGTGTTTAAGTATGTTCATCCATGCTGCTACTACTACTACTCTGATCATTATTCTGTGAATTTCATCCCTGCAATCTGTGTTTAAGTATGTTCATCCATGCTGCTACTACTACTACTCTGATCATTATTCTGTGAATTTCATCCCTGCAATCTGTGTTTAAGTATGTTATAGGAAACTGTTATCTGTTTAAACTTAGGTTGGCACAGTCTTTTATTGCTGCCTAATTTATGATAGGTATCTGGCCTCTATCCTTTCCCACAAATGTTTTCTTTTCCTTTGATTAGCTGACCAATTAGCACATCTGTAGTGTATTCCTAAATTAGACTGACTACATCTTAGCTTCATTCTATGGGAGACGTATGTGGGGTTAGACGTGTGTGATTTCTGCACTAAGTGGGATTTTCTCACAAAGTGGACGAAAATGCACAGTTAGACAACACAGTTGGACAAACATTGGACTACATTTGACTTGATTTTACTCCCAGCAATAAGCAACATCTGCCACAGCCTATTTCTGCACTACTTGTCTATTTATATGGAATACTGCTAAGAGGTAATTCTTAAAATACCCTTGCTTTTTGCTTTTACCCCTTTTATCACAATGTTTCACAAATTGCTTTTCTTAGTCTCATTTCATGGCATGATCTTTAGGACTGTGTCATCTTTCACCCCTCCACCAACACACAAATTTGTTCATATTGCACCTGCATTACTCCACTCACCTCTATTTAACACCCATGAACTGTTGTCCTATTTATTATCTCTAACAAGTACAGCCTCCACCTGTCGCCAGAAAATAAAAGGCCACACATCTTACAATCCCCTTGCCTATCTTTCGCTCACTCTGCTTCTATTAGCTGGTGATATATCACCTAATCCAGGTCCCCCACACTCCTCACACACACATACATCAGAACACTACCGTTCTATAGCAAACCTCAAACACATCACCTGTCTACCCTCTCTTCCCAAGTCCTTTAAATGTGCCCTTTGGAATGCACGATCTGTTTGTAACAAACTTACCTCCGTTCATGATCTCTTCCTCTCAAAAAACCTCAACCTTCTGGCAATAACAGAAACATGGCTCATGCAATCAGACACTGCCTCACCTGCAGCACTTTCACATGGTGGCCTCCATCTCACCCACACCTCCAGACCTGAAGGCAGACAAGGAGGTGGGGTTGGACTACTTCTCTCCCCACAGTGCACATACACAGTTCTACCAAATGTCCCATCACTCACGTTCACATCTTTTGAAGTACATGCTATTCGCATTTTTAATCCATTCTCCCTACGTGTTGCGGTGATCTATCGTCCCCCTGGAGCACACCAACAATTTATTGAGGATTTCTCTGCATGGCTCCCTCACTTCTTATCTTCAGACATCCCCACCATCATCATGGGTGACTTCAACATCCCCATTGATAACCCACCTTCCAAAGCTGCTTCCAAACTACTCTCTCTAACATCCTCACTTGACCTCTCCCAGTGGATTGAATCATCTACTCATAAGGATGGCCACTGCCTTGATCTTGTTTTCTCTAGACTATGCTCAGTTTCTAATTTTATTAATACACCCTTCCCCCTCTCGGATCATCACCTTATCAGCTACACTCTCACCCCCACTGCTCTAACCTCTCTACTGTCTAACTCTACCAAGCCTCCTCATACTCGTAGAAATCTTAATTCTATTAATCTTCAACAATTTTCCACCTCTCTCCAACACCTTCTCTCCCCTATCTCTACATTCTCATCCCCTGAGATGGCAGTACCTCATTTTCACCTAACCTTAGCAACGGCCCTTGATCAAGTGGCTCCAGCGACACTTCATACTACACGTCGACTTCGATGTCAACCGTGGCACACCAAAGCAACACGAAATCTTCAAAAACTGTCCCGTAAAGCAGAACGTCACTGGCGTAAATCTCGAAGCTCTAATGACTTCTTCACATATACTTCTGTCTACCACTCCTATCGAAATGCTCTGGACACTGCAAAACAAACATACTTTCAATCTCTTATCTATGCTCAGGCTTCTAACCCCAAACGCCTTTTCAATACATTTAATCATCTTCTCAATCCTCCCACCCCGAACCCTCCATCTACTATCAGTGCTCAGGATCTTGCTTCCTACTTCAAGGACAAGATTGACAAGATCAGACTAGAAATGGTATCCTCTTCCTCAACAAGCCATCAGCTCATTTCCTTCCCACTACCCTCTGACACCCTTTCTTCATTTGACCCCACAAATGAAGAGGAAATTTCTACGCTCTTCTTATCTTCCTACTCTACCTCCTGTCCTCTTGATCCTATTCCCTCGCAAATTGGTAGATCCCTGTCTTCTGTGCTCATTTCACCTCTAACTCAAATCTGTAATCTCTCACTCTCTACTGGCATCTTTCCATCACTATACAAGCATGCAGTGATTACTCCTATTCTAAAAAAACAAAACTCCGACCCAAACTCTCTCTCAAATTACCGTCCCATCTCTCAGCTCCCTTGCCCCTCCAAGCTTCTAGAGAGACTTGCCTACACTCGCCTCACACGCTTTCTTTCCGCAAACAACCTGTTGGATCCTCTTCAGTCTGGCTTTCGTTCTCAACACTCCACAGAGACTGCGCTGACCAAGGTTGTTAATGATCTGATCACTGCTAAGACTGAACGCCATTACTCTCTCCTAATTCTCCTTGATCTCTCGGCTGCATTTGACACCGTTGACCACTCTCTTCTCATACAAACGCTGCAATCCCTAGGTCTTCAAGACACAGTTCTATCCTGGTTCTCATCTTACCTCTCTAATCGCTCTTTCACTGTTAATTTCTCTGGAGCCACATCTGCTCCGCTTCCCCTATCAGTTGGAGTACCACAAGGCTCGGTGCTAGGTCCTCTGCTGTTCTCTATCTATACCGCTTCTCTTGGAAATCTAATAAGTTCCTTTGGCTTTCAGTATCATCTCTATGCGGATGATACCCAAATCTATCTATCCTCTCCTGATATCTCGACATCTGTGTTGTCCCGTGTAACTGACTGTCTTTCTGCCATTTCATCTTGGATGTCCTCTCGTCAACTCAAACTTAATCTTTCTAAAACAGAGTTAATAATATTCCCACCCGCCAACAAGAGCATACCTGACATTTCTATCTCTGTTGATAACATGACCATAAATCCCACCCCACAAGCTCGCTGCCTAGGTGTAATCCTTGATTCACGCCTATCCTTTGTTCCCCACATTGACTCTATATCTAAATCATGTTACATACATCTAAAGAACATTTCCAGAATCCGCACATATCTCACACAAGACACTGCTAAAACCTTAATTCATGTACTAATCATCTCCCGCATTGACTATTGCAATTCCCTCCTTACTGGTCTTCCCAAAAACAGACTCAAACCCCTAAAATCTATTTTGCATGCTTCGGCAAGACTGATTTTCCTTGCAAATAGCTATTCCTCTGTTGAATCACTCTGTATGTCTCTACACTGGCTGCCTGTCTTCTACCGAATCCAATATAAAATACTTTTACTAACCTACAAGGCCATCAACAAAGCTGCACCAACATACATCTCCTCTCTTGTCTCAAAATATCTCCCAACTCGGCAACTCCGTTCTGCAAAAGATCTGCGTCTCTCATCCACCCTCATTACATCCTCCCATTCCCGGTTACAGGACTTTTTTCGGGCTGCACCCACTCTATGGAACTCTCTCCCTCGCACAATAAGACTCTCCTCTGTTCTACAAACTTTCAAGCGTTCTCTGAAAACCTACCTATTCAGACAAGCTTATAATATTCCTCAACCACCATCTTAACCTCACTACCTTTAGCCTGTTACACAATTTCACACAAGACAACTACCCCCGGACCAACATTGTTGTGTGACGGGATCATTTAGCTTATGAGTCACTTTTACCTTTGCAGTCTGGCTGGGCCAAGATGCAAAATGTATACTTAACCTCATGTGTCAATCTCCCATTGTCCCATAGATTGTAAGCTTGCGAGCAGGGCCTTCTCACCTCTTTGTCTGTTTTACCCAGTTTGTTTATTAGTTTATTACGTTTGTCCCCAATTGTAAAGCGCTACGGAATATGTTGGCGCTATATAAATAAATGATGATGATGATGATGTCTAAGCCAACTGTTATAAACTACACAATGTGCTCCTTCCTGTGTGTCTACTTCATATGTCACAGTTCCCTTTCCTCAAGAACAATACAATCCATGTGGCATCTTACACAATGTGCATTTGTGTGTTTTGTCCACAGTTTTATCCACAGCTGCAAGTTGCCCGACCAGGCGCTTGAGCCATGAACAGCAAGCTCCCAAGAGGTGATCTTACAGCTCAAACACTGCTGAATTCCTCTCTTTCTCAGATATGTTGACATAATCTTATTGCCTGATTACCAACGCCAGCTTTATAACCCTTCAGTTTCCCTCAGGCTATATTAAACAATAGCTAACATTGGTAACTAAAAGAGCTGCCTTTTGAATCTTAAGATGGAATCTGCTTTCAGCAACCTAATACAAAATATTACAGCTTCTGCACACAAATAACTCATGTCTAAGCAAGCAGTTATAGATGACACAATGTGCTCCATCTTTGTGTCTACTTCATATGTCCCTTACCCCATCAGCAGCAAAGGGTTGGTATAAGGAAGCATGCTGAGAAACAGCATAGAGCACTGGTGCACAACACAGTACAACTGCAGTACTATTTCTGACCCAGTATCCATGGTCTTTATGTATCTGTTCCTGTGTCCACACAGTCCTCGCAGAGATAAGGCTATAAAGAGAGGACGGATTCTAGAGTGCAGTGGTGTACACAATTCTGTCCCCATGGGGGATATGTTGACAGCTATGGCATAACTGTAAAAACATGCAAACTCAAGCATTCTTTTATAAAATAGATGTCACTGAAGGCATGGCTGGTGCTAGGGTCCGTGGCGCCCTAGGCATTTTTACAAAATCGGCGCCCCCCTGTACCCCCCCCTGCAGAAATCAGCGCCCCCCCCCCCCCGCAAATATCGGCGCCCTCCTCCTCCCTCACCCCGTCTTTCCTTACCTTGTCTCACCACCGCCGCCTCTCTGCTCCGTCTTCTCCCCTCCCCTCACTGACACTAGTGAGTGGAGGGGAGGAGACGGAGCAGAGAGGCGGCGGTGGTGAGCAATAGCCTCTTCCCCCCTCCCCATGCATCTGAATGCTGTGCGGCGGCCGTGACAGGTATGGTCAGCGGTCGCCGCACAGTTCTAAAGTCATTTACCATTCTGTGGCGCCCTCCAGAGCCCGGCGCCCTAGGCAAGTGCCTAACCTTGCCTAATGGGAGCGCCGGGCCTGACTGAAGGACCCTTCAAATTCAAAAATTGACAAGTATTGCAAAATAGAAAAGATTAGAATATATATTTTTTTTTGTGCAGCTGTGTTGCCACTCACACGCAAATACCCATTTTTAAATATAGATGTCATTGAATGACCCTTTCAAAATTAACAAGTGTTGAAAAATATAAAGGATTGGAATATCTGGTGTTTTATTTGGTGTGTGCAGCTGCATTGACCCTCACACCCAAATGCCCTTTTTTAAATATATAAATCACTGAATGACCTTTCCCTTTCAAAATTGACAACCATTGAAAAATATAAGTATATACATATGTGTATGTGTGTGTATATATATATATATATATATATATATATATATATATATATATATATATATATATATATATATACACACATTATATATATATATATATATATATATACATATATATATATATATATTAGTGGCAAAGAGGCATATTTGTCACAGTTCCCCTATAAGAAAATAGGTAAAAACACAGCTAGTCTGCAGCAGCAGGCTGCAGACTGGGTTAAATTTGCCCTCGGATCCTCTTTCAGCACATACACACAGGTGTTCCACGTGGGTGTAATTGGTTTGTTTTTGCTGTGATTTGTTTGTAGTGCTTGGGTGGAGGATAAAGACACTGTTGGTATTTGTGGGCGGGATCACTGATGCCAGTAAGTGGCTGGTTAGTAGTCAGGGAACTATTGTTTAGCCAGAAGTAGGTGGTGGGAGATTGTGTGATACTTTTGCTGGATATGGCTACTGTACCATCGCTGAAACTGTTTAACCATCCTGACAACTGCTAATAAACAGTGAAATGGTTCAGCAAACCTGTGTGAGATTCCAGTGAAAGCCGTACTTTATCACATGTGGTGTCATTGTGGGATGTGTAGGACAGCTAAAACACAGCCGGCCTCCCAGATTCCAGACGAAAAAGGTGGTGAGTGAAGTCAGTTAAAAACCACTATAATGCATCAAACTGTTGTAATGTTTTGCTTCCAATGTTTTGCTGTGGAGGGACAAACCTGTGCACTGGGAACTGATTAGCAGCTGTTTTGGTTGCAAATGAAAGCAAAGGTTTAAATGCTGCTGGTCATTGTAGTGGCACACTTATTAAAGGTTCAAACTGTGAGATGGGTGTGGTCCAAAAAAAATATTTTTTTTTCGTTTGTTTGCTATTTACCAGTGAAGGTTTCTAAAGCACATTTCAGCTTTGGGGGGAAAAAAAGGGTTTAAAAAAAACAAACAATTTGTTTTTCCTGGTAATTGTAGTACCACACCCTGTGGGTCACTAAGTTGTGAATTGAGTGTGGTCCAAACAGTTTTGTTATTTGCCTGTGAATGCTGAGAGAAGCTAGGTTCCACTTCCCAGCACAAAGTGCTGTGAAAATGGAAGCCATTTTAAGAACCCTAGTGAATGTGGCAGCAGTGCAGGAAGAAAATACCCTTCTTCTCCGTGATGAGATCATCAGGGGATACAGGACAGGGAGGCTCCAGCTACCCCCATGCCACAGAAATTAACTTCTGATGATGACGTGGAGGCATATCTAATTGCCTTTGAGGAGTGCCGCCACCTGAGACATGTGGTCACCTGGGACTTGGTCCGAACACCAGGCTCCCTATTTTTCAGGAGAAGCATAGCGCACATATATAGACCTAGATGAGAATTAGCTGGCGATTATCAGTGGCTGAAAACCACCATCTTAGTGAGGGTTGGAGTCACCAGAGCAGAGGAGGCCCAACGATATCATGACTGGAGACTCTCAAAATATTTGCCGGTTTAGGCTCAGCTTGCTGAACTTGGTAGAACACTAAAGAAGTGGTGGCAGCCAGAAAAGAACACTGCTGTCAGAATGATCGAAATTCTGGCCATTGACCATTGTATCCGGGTTAACCGGATGTTGGGGAGGAGAGATTGCCTGATAAAAAGTCAGCCAAACCCGCATTAAGTCCAATCTGCTTCGAGTGCAAAGAGCCTGGACGTTTGAGGGCTCAGTGCCCAACGTTAGTACAACCTATGAATTGTTCACTAGCGCACACACAACCAACCTATCCGAGCTGCTGCACAATGATTCCAGTTACAGGAAAGTCCTGCTTGTTCCACGTGACCGTGTTTGTGAATCACCATCTGGTTCTGGCTCTGGTAGATTCGGGTAGTGAAATGTCTCCGGTTTCCAGCTCCATATTAGCAGAGGAACTGACACATAATCTGTCCAAAGTGAAGGTACTCTGTGTACATGGGACGGCCAAAGAATATGACAGGACTCTTTTGCCTGTTACTTTGAATGGACAGACAGTAACAGTGGTAGCAGCCATTACCCCAAAACTGCCATACCCTTTAATCCTGGGCAGAGACTTTCCGCTGTTCAAGCAGATATACCAGGAGCAAATCCAGCTGAACACGTCGGCAATTGAAGCACCGGCCGAAAGTCCAGCCTTGATGGAGGAGCTTGAGGGAACAGAAAATGGAAAGTGCCATGATCTACCACAAAACCTGAACCAGATAGTTCAGGAAAATACCTCCTAAGAGGTTGGACAAAGGAGAGCTGCACAAGTGATAACGCAGAACCAGTTCCTGGCATCGTTCATTGGCGAGACCTCGGGTGAAGCGGCTACAATCCCAATGCGGATTCAGACTGGGCAGGATTGTCTAACTTGCTTCTACTAAAAGACTTTGGCCGAGACCAATTTGGAGAGGTTTCCTTAGCTAATGTCTATAAGACCGTAGTTGAGATTAATGGGGTAGAGAAGTCTAATAAGCCTGCATAAGGTATTGCCTATTATATGGTAAAGAATGAACTGTTGTATAGAGTTGCTAATGTACAGGGCAGAACTGTAGAGCAATTGTTAGTGCCACAAATCCATATAACACTTGTTCTCTAAGCTGCATATACGCATCTGTGTGGGGGACACTTGGGGGAAGATAAAACACGGGAGCGAATATTGCTCAGGTTCAATTGTCCAGGAGTATACGAGGCAATAAAACGGTTTTGCCGGTCATGTCCAGTATGTCAGAGAACATGTCTATAGCCAGACTACCAGGCCCCGCTAGTTCCCATCCCTTTGGTGCAGACCCCGTTTGAGCGTATTGGTATGGATTTGGTAGGCCCATTAGAGAAGTCGGACCGAGGCCATCAATATGTATTGGTCATAGTGGACTATGCCACCAGGTATCCCAAGGCTATACCTTTGCGCAACATAAAGTCCAGTACAACAGCAAAATAACTCCTTCTTTATTGTACCAGGTTGGGTATCCCCAAAGAAATCTTGACTGATCAGGGTACTCCCTTTATGTCCCGTCTAATGAAAGAGCTATGCAGATTGTTAATGGTACAAACATTGCACACCTCAGTATATCACTGTAATGTGCGTATTGTCGCTAACCAATAACGATTGTCGAACCTCGATTTGTGTTTCCAACGCACAAATATTTATTCGCAATAAGTTGAAAAAATATGCTCAAGCGATGTAATAGTAAATACAGCCGTTACTTAACGCAGGCGCTCTGGATCCAGTGCAGTCATTCAATCCTGAAGTCTGGGGACAAGAAGTCTGCACTCTGGATCACAAGCTGCTGCTTATATACACAATCAAGTACAGTAATACAATGAAGATGGTATGGCTTGCATCTATTGGTCCGGGTCTCAGGAATGTCCAAGGGGTCGTCAATCATTGGCTGGTTCATCCTAAGGAATCCAAAGGAGGGGGTCATCTCTGCAGGGGGTATGCTCTGCTCTTCCCGCCAGAATTCCTTACTCTTAAGTAGTTCATAATTCCCTATCATTCATAACTTGCGTATGCACTCTGCGATTCCCTCGCAGAGCGCACCAAACAGTAGGATATGTAACAAGGTTCATTATGATACCACTCATGATGTTATTCCTTTAACCCGTTCTGTGTATTCCACTAATATGCATGTAACTCTGATATAACATATAAATACTACTATATTTCGACATAACTGACTATGTGTTGCAACTACCAATAATGTGTACTATTTTATAAGTATGCGTGTTTGTGCAAATGTATGGTAAAAGACCAATTACTGTTGCTGCCACGTGTAGTGGATGCGTACGCCCTTTCACGCCGTAGCGTGCCCTTGTACGACATAGCGTACCGTACGCATCTTTTCAGACAAAGACAACCAAGTTTGCTAGACTTTAATTGAAATGACTTTATCCAATTTGCTGACTTCGACAGTTCCACCCTTTGATAGTGTAATAAACTATCACCCAATCACCGTTTCAAGTTCAGGATTATACAATACTTCTTCACAGACCATGATCTCGGTATCTGGTACCACCCTTTCAGTCTCTTTCTCAGTGTTACTCTTATGAGACCGTTTTCCACACTTCAACACAGTAGGAACACATTTGACAACTAAACCAATTGCTAAGATGACACCCAGTATAAGGAGAAGGAGCTTACCTACACTCGCAATCATTTCCTGTACCCACTCCCCCAGACCAGAGAACCATTTTGCTGGGTTCAACCATGAGAACCAACCCGCCACCTTTTCCCCGACCTCATATAACGAAGAATTATGGCTCTTTCGAAATTCCCATTTCAGCTGCAAAATTTCATCCATCTTCCGGTCTATAACCTCTTTAGGGTCTTCCGTATTATTAGTAATGTACGTGCAACATTTGACACCGAACTGGGTGGCCAGTGTCACACAGTACCCACCAGTAATAGAGGTGAGATAATTTAGTACCAGTCTATGTTGCACCAACTCCTTCTTGTACGCTTGTAGCTCCCTTCCAGTATACCTGAAAGTGTCATCATACATCTCGGTGATATTATCTATTAATTTAGCTAGGTCTTGGATATACTTAAAGTTTAATGTTCCTCGAGCGGTCCTGGTGAGATCTAGAGCAACCATAACTTGGAAACCAGCAGTTTCACTAATCAATTTTGTAGCTATGGGTTCCTCACCAGGAATCATATTTCTCTTGCCACGGTGTTCATACTGTGTGTGTATGTATGGTGGTGATGTAGTCTTGTGAATATCTACCATTTCTTCATGAGTAATAGTCATGATTTCAGGAACCAGTTTAGCTAAGAAACACAAGCCCTTGGAACTCGGAGTCACCCAGGAATAAGCTTTCCTCCCACAAACAAAATACACATCATCAGGGAGAACATAAGGAACAGTATGCCCATGAATTATATCACACAGAGTTTTGATAAAACTACCCATGCCTAGTGTCTCCATCTGCTCTAGACACGTGTCGGCATTAATGATATTTTCACATTTATCTGTAGAGACTTTTCCAATAGATACCTTCTTATGTTTGGTTATACGCCCTAACTTGTGACTTCCATCAGCATTCCTGCCTAGTAGTGACCTTGTGGGTCTCTCTCTAAAATGAGTGTGGCGAGCCATTGTCTGATCTGATAGGTCAGCCTCCCAATTCTCCAGGCGCTTTGCATGAGATATGTTTAGGCACAGCAACGATCTGCCTATGGAGTATTGTCGAAGCGTCAGACTAGGGGACCTAGTGTTATTGTACCTCCCTTCTATGGGCCTCCCACCCCTTAATTCGAGTACTTCGGATATGTTTAGCGGGAATGGCACTAGTCCTATGTTATGCTGCTCTTGAGGCACGTGAGAGCACACCCAACACTCAGTTTGGTTTAGCACCTTACCCACCAGGGAGTGATAATCCTCCAATGGATGCCCGCCTATATTCAGAGTACTGGGGGACTGGCATCGTTGGATGCATCTCTCGTCAACTAGGGAGTTGCAGAACTTGCAGATACAATACTCATCAGACAATAGCCCCTCACACTGCCTCCGAGTTCCTGAGCTAGCAGACCTTTTCATAACCCCTGGACCAAGTTTGATAATGGGCTGCTCAGGATATCCTATTAACTTTTCTTCGGCCTCCATTTCATCCGTATCACTCCCAGAACTCTCCTCCATCCTCCATTCTCCTTCACAAAAATAGAATGTCCTAGAAAAAGTAAAAACAAGGAAAATCCTGGAACAAAAGAAAAACAAAAACCGCCACTCCATCGCTGGAAAGATAGTTCTGAGGCAACGTCTCTGGTTCAGGTGTCTTAACTGCAGGCTTTAGGTCTCCCGGAACAGGCTCACAAGTGACAGCTCTATGTCGTCGGTCTGAGTCTTGTCTTGCACTTTCTCCGGATTATGGACTCTCCTGCAGTGGGTGGAATGGACCCAAGTGTCTCTCTCTGCAACCTTCAGTGATGTAGTACTGGTCAGCAGCACTTGGTACGGGCCTTCCCAACGGTCTGTTAAACAACCTGAACGTAAGAAATTGCGGATCATAACATAGTCTCCAGGTTCAACATCATGACAGTTCGTTTCTGGCATACCAGGTGACAGCATTTTTAGTTTTTGTTGTTGTTGTTTCAGCTGTCTACTCATTCTTATAAGATATTGTACAGTCACTTCATTATTACACTTTAAGTCGTCTTGTGGACTCACGATCAAATGAGGTTGTCGTCCGAACAGTATCTCAAAGGGGGACAGATTAAGAGGAGGTCTAGGAGTGGTTCGAATGCTGTGGAGGACCAACGGCAAAGCCTCAGGCCATGCCAACCCAGTTTCAGCCATTATCTTACCTAGTTTGTTCTTGATAGTACCGTTTACTCTCTCCACCTTACCACTGGCTTGTGGTCGGTAAGGGGTGTGAAGTCTGCTACTGATTCCCATGAGTTTACACATATTTTGGAAGACATCACCAGTAAAATGGGTACCCCTATCACTTTCAATGATTCTAGGGATACCGAACCTACACACAAAGTCTTGTACAATTTTCTTTGCAGTGAACACAGCAGTATTAGTGGCTGCCGGATATGCTTCTACCCAACCGGAAAACACATCAATACACACTAACACATACTTTAGATTCCTGCACGGTGGTAGTTGGATATAGTCAATTTGTATTACCTGAAAAGGTCCGTCTGTAGGAGGGATGTGGGATGGCTCAGTTGGAATAGTTTTCCCAACATTTTTCCTCAAACAAGTAAGACATGACATTGCTTTCTTACCAGCTTGAGAGGAAAATCCGGGAGCACACCAGTATGCTCTCACCAGTTTGCACATACCTTCTTTACCCAGGTGAGTCAGGCCGTGTGCTGCTTCAGCCAGGCTTGGATAGTATGTTCGGGGAGCTACAGGCTTACCTTGTCCATCCCTCCAGAGTCCTGAGGACTCTTGACCACATCCCTTCGCCTTCCAGACCGCCTTCTCCTGCAGGGAACACAAATCTTGCATTTCAATTAATTTCTGCATGTCTAATGTCTGAAAAACCATCATAGTCTCGGTCGATACAGTCATAGGTTGCCCTGCTGCCCATTTAGCAGCTTCGTCTGCCCTGTTGTTGCCCAATGACACTGGGTCTTCTTCAAAGGTATGGGCTTTGCACTTTATGACGGCTACTGTTCTGGGTAACTGTATCGCTGTCAGAAGTCCTTTTATGTGTTGTGAGTGTGCCACTGGTGTACCTGCTGCTGTCGTAAAGTTTCTAAGACGCCAAAGGGCCCCAAAATCATGCACTACCCCGAAGGCGTACCTAGAGTCAGTATATATGTTGGCTGATTTACCCTCTGCCAATTCACACGCTCTCCTTAGTGCTACTAGTTCCGCCACCTGGGCTGAGTGAGGTGGACCAAGGGGTTCAGCTTCTACCACATCCTGATCGTCTACAACAGCGTAACCAGTACATAGCTCTCCTGTCTCTGTCTGTCTATGGCAACTTCCGTCTGTATAAAACGTAAAATCTACATTTTCTAAGGGGGTGTCACATATGTCGGGCCTTGCAGTAAAGGTCTGATTCAGGTGTTCCATACAGTCATGCGTGTCAGTATTCTTGCCTAACTCATCATCAACCAGGGTCTCCTCACCTCCCACCCTTTGTGTCTCTTGAGACACATACGGAAGGTATGTAGCTGGATTTAGGGTGCTACATCGTTTGATGGTGATGTTTGAGGGTGCCATCAGGGCTAGTTCCCACTTTGTGAATCTAGCTGAAGAAACATGTCTGGTTTGGGCTGAATTTAACAGAGCTGATACAGCATGGGGTGTATAGATGGTTGAATTATGTCCTAATACTACATCCTCGCTCTTACTTACTAGAAGGGCCGTTGCTGCTACACTTCTGAGACATGTTGGGAGTGACCTTGCCACATTGTCTAATTGTGCACTGTAGTATGCTACCGGTCTGCTAGCGTCACCATGTTTCTGTGTGAGGACACCTGCTGCACAGCCATCAGCTTCTGTACAAAATAGCTCAAAAGGCTTTTCATAATCAGGTATTCCCAATGCAGGTGCTCTTGTCAGACTATCTTTAAGATTAAAGAACGCTTGCTCCGACTCTTCTGTGTGTATGACACGTTCTGGTTTTGAGGAAGAGACTAGCTCCTGCAATGGTAATGCCAGAATAGAAAAACCTGGGATCCAGGACCTACAGTATCCACACATCCCCAAGAAAGTACGAATCTGCTTCTGGCTCTGCGGCAGGGTCATGTGTTGTATGGCCTCAATTCTGTCGGTTGTCAGGTGTCTTAGCCCCTTAGTGAGGCAGTGTCCTAAGTATTTGACCTTAGTCTGACATGGCTGTAATTTATCCTTTGCCACCTTGTGCCCTGTTTGTGAAAGATGAAGCAACAACAATTTAGTATCATGTAAACATGACATAAAAGAATCAGAGCACAACAACAAATCGTCCACATATTGAATTAAAACAGACCCATTGTGGGGTTGAAAGGATTGCAAACAGTCATGTAAGGCTTGGGAGAAAATACTGGGGCTGTCAATGAACCCCTGGGGTAGTCTGGTCCATGTGTATTGCACTCCCCTGTAGGAGAATGCAAAAAGGTATTGGCAGTCAGGGTGAAGAGGGACTGAAAAGAAAGCAGAACATAGATCAATGACAGTAAAATGACTGGCAGACGGTGGAATCTGCATGAGGATGACAGCTGGATTCGGCACTACGGGGAATTGGCTCTCAACAACTTTGTTAATTCCCCTTAAGTCCTGGACTAATCTATAGCCCCTCCCCCCACTCTTCTTCACAGGGAAAATGGGACTATTTGCTGTACTGGCTGTACGAATTAAAATCCCTTGTTGTAACAGCCTCTCAATAACAGGATATACCCCTAGTTCCACCTCCGGTTTTAATGGATACTGTGGGATTTTTGGGGCTATCCTACCACTTTTTAGATTGACCATGACAGGGGCTACGTTTGCCATCAGTCCAGTGTCCTGTCCATCTCTGGTCCATAGGGAACCTGGTATTTCCAGCAACATCCCCTTTACTTGAGATGGACTTTGTTCTATAACAGGAGAGTGTAACATTAACCTTGGAGGGGTGTCCAATATGTCCTGTACCTCATGTGCAACCTTCTCGGGTATATCTAGGAACACACCATCTGAAGTACAGTATATGACACATCCCATTTTACATAACAAGTCTCTCCCTAGCAAGTTAGTAGGAGCCGCTGCAGCCAAGAGAAACGAATGCTTAGTATGCAGAGGCCCGATAGTAACTTCGGCGGGTTTAGTTAGAGGATAATGTAACACTTTTCCCGTCACCCCCATAGCTGGAATAGTTTTGCTGGTCACCTGTAGATTGAAAGGAGAGGTTATCACAGATCGGGCCGCCCCTGTATCTACAAGAAAAGTTTGTTTCCTGCCAGCTATGTCAACTATCATTGTTGGTTCTTCACTCTGACTCTCAGTTAACCTCACTGGCTGTAGACTACAGGTATGACCTGACCCCTAGCGTTGACTATTGATTTCCCGCGCAGCATTTGCTGCTGTAATATGCGCGGGTAGATGTGAGTCTTCTAGTCTATGTGAATCCTTTCTTGGAGGATATCTATGTGACCCACCCCTATGTGTATTGGGTCTTTCTTTATTACAATCTCTCTTGTAATGTCCTTCCTCGTTACAGTTGAAACACCTGATCACTTTAGGTTTCCTGTTATATGGGTTGTATGCTGGTGGTCGTGTATGTACCCCTTCTAGAGCCTGTATACTTACCGTCATTAACCTATCACTTTTCTCTTCCCTTTTTCTAAAAAGGTTCTTGTCATGCTCCACAGCAGACTCCCTAAGGAAGTCTACCGTGACGCCTCTCCAATTAGGTAATGTGGTTTGTACTCTCGTCTTTAAATTTTCCCTAAGGCCATCCATCAGTACCCCTACAGCTACCTCTCTGTGATGTGGGTCCTCACTTATGTTGGATATCCCAGTAAATCGTGCAATCGCTGTTATAGCTCTAGCAAAGTAATCTGAGGCAGTTTCACTATCCTTTTGTTTAATGGTGAAAATCTTACTCCAATTTACTACTACTGGAAAACAGATGGCTAAGTGTTTGACAATTTGTTCTATATTCCGTTGGTTAATCTCATCAGTCAGGGTGTCATCTTCCTCCAACAAACAATCTCCAATAAATTTTTGTATGTTAGTATTGGGAGGAAGACACGCCCTCAACACTACCCGCCAATCCTTACTGGTTGGTTCATGAGCATTCCCTAAGTCTTTAACAAATTTCTGACATTTAGCTAACTCTTTTCTAGGATCTGGGAATTCAGTCATAATGGAACGTAATTCTGATCTAGTCCAGGGACAATGCATTGTAACATTTCTTAAAGGAACTATACCATCCTTATCTGGTTTCCCATTGGGAACTGATATTGTGCGGACCGGGAACACACCCTCTGGTACACTAACTTCAGGGGACGCTACAGGATTTACAGGCCCTAGATTTAGAACACTTTCACTCCTAGTGATCACGCCACTCTCACCTATCTCAGCCATTTTCTCATACTTGCGCTGAGCCTCTAGTACATTAACAGCATGGGCAATGGCCGAAATCACAGTGGGTTCATCTTCGTTTTCAGATACACTTGATTGAAACTGATTTAAAACAGGGTACAACTTAGTAATTTTTCTATTTTCAGTTTTAACAACGGCTGTACTTACCCCTCCCGCCACATAAGGTGGCGGGGGCGCGCTTGCGCTGAGTTCGTCACGCTTCTCAATGGTTACATCCGCCTTGCGCGCGCTTTTCGCCACGCCTATTTCCGGTTTGCATTCGCTGCTCTGCCACGTGTTACCTTCCATTTGCCACAATTTTAAACAATCATTATGTCTATTTCTCTTTTTCGTTGACTTGATCAACCATATTCTATCTTTTACAGTATTCAGTACCTCTGCATTAAAACTCCCTATTGTTGGGAAAGGCCTATCACAAGCTTTGGTCATCCCGACCCACGTGTCACAATACACAGTTGCATATGCACCATACTTCTTACACATGAGAAACCTCGCTGAACCAATAGGGCCTTCCTTAGGCAGTACACTGACCATCTCTAGCGTATGCTTAGCACCCATGTTGAACAATATACCTTCTACCCGGAACACAGACACACCGCAATGCTCTGTTCCTTCCGGCCAAATGTGAAATACAGACACACCGCAATGCTCTGTTCTTTCCACCTAATAATTTCAACTCTGTTGCTATACTCACCGCTAGAGATCTATAATCCTCGGTGAACGTATTTCCTTTAGCCGCGCTCACTCGCTTTTCCCTAATACAGAAATATCACTGTGGGCCCCAAGGGCTATCAGCTCCTCGATACCCTGGCTAAACCACAAAATCTGCTGAGTTTATTATCGCTGGGAGCGCAAAGTCGATACAATCAACCTGCCTTTCCAGTATAATTCCTCCTAGCTGCTTCACCAATTCGCACTAACGGTGCGACCGGATCGCACTGCCTACCAATACTAATTATTAGCAAACCTTGCGATCTATTGGTAGCGCTTTGCGAAAACCCAGTTTTCGCATTCGGTATACCTGCCCTGTATACCGTCCTTCAGTTGGGCAATCCGCCTCGTCAGACAGCAACTGAGCACCTCAACAATAAAACAGTGTATCTACGTTACAACATCACACACTATACACCTTTTCTGCGCAGAAAATCAAAAGTTCCCAACAATAGTAATAATGTCTCAGAGGCTTTCACAAGTAATTATACTATGCATGTATAATAACTATCAACACGATTGTTTAACCACGTGGCAAGTTTACCGGAAGTTCGCGTACGCACAGCAGGAAGTACACATACGCTAAACAATGCAATACAGTTAAAACGCACAATGACAGAAAAAAGAAACAGTTTTCTCTTTTGTCCCTAGGTTCTAGTTAGCGTGCCCTAGATAATGCAAAACGGACATTCGGTTTCGCAACACAGAGTAAAATTCAGGTTTTGAACACCATGCGTTCTTACCCGTTTATGACGCGTCTCCACCCTTTGTTGAGGAACCGAAATCCGTTGGTCTTGCGTATCATCGGCAACGAAACCTCCAAAGCTCACGAGCCCCCAAATTGTAATGTGCGTATTGTCGCTAACCAATAACGATTGTCGAACCTCGATTTGTGTTTCCAACGCACAAATATTTATTCGCAATAAGTTGAAAAAATATGCTCAAGCGATGTAATAGTAAATACAGCCGTTACTTAACGCAGGCGCTCTGGATCCAGTGCAGTCATTCAATCCTGAAGTCTGGGGACAAGAAGTCTGCACTCTGGATCACAAGCTGCTGCTTATATACACAATCAAGTACAGTAATACAATGAAGATGGTATGGCTTGCATCTATTGGTCCGGGTCTCAGGAATGTCCAAGGGGTCGTCAATCATTGGCTGGTTCATCCTAAGGAATCCAAAGGAGGGGGTCATCTCTGCAGGGGGTATGCTCTGCTCTTCCCGCCAGAATTCCTTACTCTTAAGTAGTTCATAATTCCCTATCATTCATAACTTGCGTATGCACTCTGCGATTCCCTCGCAGAGCGCACCAAACAGTAGGATATGTAACAAGGTTCATTATGATACCACTCATGATGTTATTCCTTTAACCCGTTCTGTGTATTCCACTAATATGCATGTAACTCTGATATAACATATAAATACTACTATATTTCGACATAACTGACTATGTGTTGCAACTACCAATAATGTGTACTATTTTATAAGTATGCGTGTTTGTGCAAATGTATGGTAAAAGACCAATTACTGTTGCTGCCACGTGTAGTGGATGCGTACGCCCTTTCACGCCGTAGCGTGCCCTTGTACGACATAGCGTACCGTACGCATCTTTTCAGACAAAGACAACCAAGTTTGCTAGACTTTAATTGAAATGACTTTATCCAATTTGCTGACTTCGACATCACCCACAGACTGACGGGTTAGTGGAATGTTTTAATAGGACACTCAAACACATGGTGAGAAAGGCAGTGGCGCAGGAAAAACAGGTCTGGGATGTTTTATTACCCTATTTAATGTTCGCAGTGAGGGAGGTGCCTCAAGCATCTACAGGGTTCAGCCTCTTCGAATTGTTGTATGGCAGGCAGCCCAGGGGCATTTAGGATGCTGTCAAGGAGGGTTGGGAGCAACAGAGTCCAATGTGATCCAATTTGTGTCCCAGTTGTATGACAGGTTGGGGAAGATCACCCCATTGGTACAACAACATATGCATGAGACACAGGTGAGACAAAAAAGAAACTACAATAAGTCAGCTGTAATTAGGCCTTTCCAACCCGGTGATAAAGTTGTAGTCCTGGTACCCATACAAGAAAGTAAGCTCTTCACCCATTGGCAGGGGCCATATGGGGCTGCGAGGCCTGTTAATTATAAAGTCAGGCAGGAAGGCAGGAGAAAACCTATTCAGACATATCATGTCAATTTGCTGAAACCTTGGCATGATAGGGAGGAGCCACAAGCCGCATTGGTAAACGCAGTTGTACAGGAAAACAAAGTACCTATAAGGGCCGATCTGTCATCAGTGCGGAGACGACAGACTGAGGAAATGGATCAGAGGAACCTTGACGTGTTTTCTGAGGTAGCAGGCCGTACCACACTCAAAGAACACAACATAGTTACACCTCCAGGGGTGGTGGTGAAAGTAAGACCATACTGCATTCCTGAAGCTAGACTTGTAGCTGTGAAACAGGAGATTAAAAAAATGTTGGACCTCAATGTCATTGAGAAATCCAATAGAAACTGGAAAAGCCCCATTGTATTAGGAGCCAAGCCAAACGGGGGTATTAGTTTTCAAAACGATTTTGGGAAATTAAACAAAGTCTCCATTTTGACACATATCCGATGCCCTGAATTGATGAATTAGTGGAAACCTTGGCCAATAGTCTGTACCTCACAACGTTAGATCTAACCAAAGGCTACTGGCACATTCCCCTAACGCCATCTGCCAAGGCTAAGACAGCATTTTCAACCCCAGATGGGTTATTCCAGTACAAGGTACTGTCTTCCGGGCTACATGGGGCTCCCGCCACCTTTCAAAGAGCCATGAATCGTCTCTTAAAACCGCACCAGAAGAATGCAGCTGCATACTTAGATGACATAGTCATCCACTCCCAGGAATGGGAGACACATCTACCCAAAGTGGAGGCAAAATTACCCTCACTCAGGGAGGCAGGTCTAACCGACAATAGGCCAAATACTTGAGGTATGTTGTGGGAGGTCAGGTCAAACCTCAAGTTGACAAAGTAAAGGCTGTCAGAGATCAGCCCAAGCCTGTGCGTTAGACCCAGCTGAGAACCTTTCTGGGTCTAGTTGGGTACTATCGCCGGTTTATGGCTAATTTTGCCACTAGAGCTGCTCCTCTTACTGAGCTCCTAAATAAAGTTTATCAAGACAAGTTGGTTTGATCGGAAGCAGCGGAGGCTGCATAGCAAGATCTTCGAGTGGCTCTGTGTTGGGCACCAATACTCCAAGCACCGGATTTCAGCAGGAGATTATGGGCCTGAGTCATTAAGGCAAAAAAGGAGTAAATGTTCTCTGGGGCAAACCATGTTACAATGCAAGGGGTGCAAATTAGTTTATTATTTTGCACATAAGTTAAATACTGCCTGTTTTTTCATCTAGCACACAAATATTTTGTCACGATACAACGTAGAAATACAGCTAAAGAGCCATGAATAGGTGAAGAAACAAACAATGTTTATTGCTGGCAAATATAAACAGGTGATGAAATCATAAGTTTGCAGAAATACCAGATATTCAGCAGTTGCAGGTAAATGGAAGGTGAGGGAAGATTCCAGGCAGCATATACAGGGAAATGCACAGGTAAGTCCCAGGTTCACATATGAAACAGATCAGCAGAATGAATGATGAGATCCTAATGCAGTAGAATCACAGGAACAATGCAGGAGGAAGAATCACAGGGTGTAACCACAGGATATGACATCAATAACCAGCTATGTGTGTTGGGAGTGACAGGTATATAAAGGGAAATGAGAACACACCCAGGTGCATGGAAAAATTAGTGAACAGTGTTAACTCCTAAGGTACTAGGAGCACAACAGGGACAATAGTAGCACCTCTGGTAAGCAGAGGTACTGCTGCTAAGACACAAAATGAACAGAAAATAGTAAAGTCTAATAGTCCAGGTTAGGAGCTGCCATGCAAAGCAGATTGTGTCATATTTGATAGCTTTATTGTTACACCTACATTTAAAGTTGATCTATTACATGTCCTACCCCAACTATAAATCTGTCCCCACATTTTAAATTGACCTCCCCCTCCAATACAACATGGTTTTGCCCAGTTGGAAATGTTACTCCTTTTTTATGCTTTGCTCTCCTTAATGACTAAGACCCTATATCTCCAAATGGATGCCTCTGGAGTAGGTTTGGGTGCCGTGCTTTCGTAGAGGTTTGATGGGACAGAGAAACCCATCCTGTATCTGAGCCGCACATATATATATATATATATATATATATATATATATATATATATATATATATACACACACACACACACACAGTGGTCAAAGTGGTGGTGTATATTTGTGTATGCCATACCGCAACTTCTCCCACTGCCTTCATTGTGAGACTGCTAAACTCCACTATTACATTCCCACTACATTTTCCATAACACCGCTACTAAATTCCCACTTCAACCACTATATATCAATGTTCTCCTCAGAGCATTTTGCCAGCCTGGTGGCATGAAGAAGTAGCTGGGTGGAGGCAATGTATTAATTTGCTATAATAATAAGAAAAAATGTTTAAGGTCGCTTACTGACACTTTTATAAAATGTATAAGGACTCTGGAGCTTATTGCCCACACTTATATTATTTATAAAGACTGGGCATACTTATTATCTTTTTTTAGAATTAATTTTAATTTTATGCCTGGCTTCTGAGCCTCTGCCAGCCTAGACTGACTTCCAGGACTGGTCAGACTGGTGGTCATTGGACTAACACACTCTGCTGGCTGCAGTGAGTGCTGCAACAATGGTTTTTCTTATTATAATAGGACTTCAAGAGCCAGGTAGCAAGTAAAAACAGCCTGAGAAATAGATTCTAGTGAGAACACTGTTTATACAGTATATTAGAGATGTGCGCTGACCTCAGTGTTTTGGTTCTAACACATCTTCGTGTTTTGGTTTTGTAACTGTTTTGGCTAAAAAATTCACAAAAAATTTTAATTTTGGTTTAGTTTTGGATATGGATTTTATTAAAAACTGTGAAAAATAGGTAAAATAATGTCATTTTGAGCAGTTTTTGCTCCTATATTACTATTTATAGCATTAACATTGTTTTCCAGTAATTTCCAGTCTATTTTCTAATTATCCCTTCACAACTGTCCCAATTGTCACCAATTTTGGCCAATGTCTGCAGCACGGTGTAAGGATTCTTACCTGTCCGCGATCCTGCACTGTCAGCAGCACTTCTGGGTTTGCAGCGGGGAGATGTCAGGTGACTCCTCGTCGGGGATCATCAGATGATCCCGCGGCGGGGAGTTTGAATAAAAAGGAGGATCTGACATTTACCTGTGTCATGTCAACAGGTTACTCCGTTGATAGTTTGTTCCTGTGAACCTGCTGCTTCCTGTCTGTCCCTGTGTACCAGACCCGGCTTACTTGCTTATTGTTCACTTGGATTCTCCTATTGCTGTCTGCCATCTGACCTGTGTACCGAACCCGGCTTGTATCCTGATACCTCCTGTGGGACCGATCCTTTGCGGAGTGCCAGCTGTATCCAGTTACATTTCCCATCCCCCTCTAAGGTACCATCCGTTTTATATAGTTTGTTGCCTTTTCACCTATCCCTCTCATGTCTATGGACCAACCCAAGGGCCGCAACCTGCAGTACCTATGCAGCCAAATCCATCCCACCTGGCGGTGGTTCTTAGTGAAGACCAGGGGGCTGTTAGACTCTGCGCCATGCTAGGCCTGAGTAAATCTAGACTGAGAGTACCCTTGAGCGTAACAGTTTGATCTGCCCAAAGAATAGATATGGATGAAACTGGCAACCCCGCAGCACGAGATCTTCTGGGGCAATTGGTAAGTTGGGTGGAGGAGCAAGAAAAGAACCAGGAACCCCTCAAAACTTCTACAGTTCTTGAGGGGTCTTTCAACCCACATGGATACCTTGCAGAACACTCTGGCAGCCCATGTCAATCCTCTACCACCAGACCCTCCAGTCCAGGGTGCAGCTGCTTCTTCTGTTGGTTCTCCAGCTGTTTCCTTCCAGCTGCGGATTCCCAACCCCCCCAAGTTTGATGGTGACCCCAAGTCGTGCAGGGGTTTTATTAATCAATGCGCTATCCAATTTGAACTTTAGCCCGGAAACTTCCACACTGACTAGACTAAAGTGGCATATATAATTTCCCTTCTGTCTGGTCAAGGCTTGGCATGGGCTTCTCCTCTTTGGGAGCGCAACGACCCCCTTTTTCAAGTATACAATACGTTCTTTGAATCCTTTAAGAGAGTATTTGATGAACCTGGTAGAGACTCCAATGCAGCATCTGGCCTGCTACGTCTACGCTAAGGCATTCTTCCATTTGGACAATATGCAATTCGCTTTCGTACCCTAGCCTCGGAGCTGCGATGGAACGAGGAGGCGCTTACTGCCACCTTCTGGCAGGGACTCTCAGAAAGAATAAAGGAGGAGTTGGCTGGTAGGGAGCTTCCCTCTACCCTTGATGCCCTAATTTATATTTGTAATCAGATTGATATTCGCTTTCAGGAAAGGAATCAGGAGAAAGAGTCTTCCCATCATGTCATTCCCCGGTTGTCACCTAGGTTCCAGTTCCCAGTTCCCCTTGCTGAGGATCCTATGCAACTGGGGCAAGCACGTCTTACTGCTGAAGAAAGAGGGAAATGTTTCAAAAATAACCTTTGTCTCTATTGTGGAGAACCAGGACATCTTCTTTGCAAATGCCCCATATGGCCAGAAAATGGGAAGGCCTCTGGTGAGGCTAGGTTAGGCATTTCAGGGACTTCTCCTAGTTATTCTAATTTCTCTATTGAAGCATCCCTTCGCTATTCTGATCACCAACTTTCCTTACTGGCTCTTATAGACTCAGGCACTGCAGGCAATTTTATTTCTGCAGCTACCGCTGCCCAGTTATCTATAACCACCACTGCCCTTGCTCACCCCATTGCCTTTACCGCTATTGATGGTAGTAGAATTGAGGGTGGATCCATTAAATTCCATACAGTCCCAGTCAAATTGGAGTCCTACATACTGAGACCTTTTCATTTTTAATTATTCCTAATATTATGTTCTATCTCATCTCAGGCAGTATCAATTGTTCTGCAAACTGCAGAAATGTACTTTTGAATGTGAGAGTCTACCTTTCCTGGGTTACATTATCTCTGGCTCTAGTCTTCGGATGGATCCCATGAAACTCCAAGCTATCTTAGATTGGCCTCAGCCTGTCGGTCTTACAGCTATTCAGCGATTTTTTTAAATTTGCTTATTTCTACAGACAATTAATTCGGGGATTCTCTTCCCTAGTGGCACCCATTACTGCCCTAACCAGACACTCTGCCAATTCTAAGGTTTGGTCACCAGAGGCTATTAGAGCATTCACTCTTCTAAAAGAAGCCTTTACCACAGCACCAGTGTTACAACAACAACCTGATACTTCTCGTCCTTTCCAGATAGAGGTTGATGCTTCCTCTATTGTAGTTGGGGCAATTCTATCTCGGAGGTCTCCCATGGGGAAAAACCTGCCTTGCAGATTCTTCTCTCGGAAGTTAACTCCAGCTGAGAAGAACTACAGCATTGGAGACCATGAATTATTTGCTAATAAAAAAGCGTTGGAGTAGACACCTTCTGGAGAATGCTCCCTTCCCTGTAGTTATCTATACCGACCATAAGAATCTATTATATTTGCAGTCTGCTACTTGTTTGAACTCTCGTCAAGCCAGATGGTCCTTATTCTTTTCACGATTTAACATCTGTATAACCTTCAGACTCGGCTCAAAGAACAAGAAGGCAGATACGCTCTCCCGTTCTTTTGACTCCGCTGTTCTGGGAGAACTAGACAATTTAAAACCTATCCTGAATGTATTTTAGCCACTTCCCCCACAAACTTAGTGGTTCCTAGAGGAAAGACACTCATACCAACTCATCTTCGTGGAAGACTTCTTAAATTGGCTCACACTTCTCGTTTCTCCGGTCATGCTGGAGTCAAAAAGACCAAAGAATTAATCGCACGAAGTTACTGGTGGCAATCCATTTACTCTGATGTTTTTCAATATGTCTCTACCTGCATTATCTGTGCGCAAAATAAAATTCCCAGACAACATCATTACGGGTATCTACATCCTATATCGGTTTCCGGAATGTCCCTGGAGCCATCTTTCAATGGACTTCATCACGGATCTCCCATTATCCAGAGGGTACTAGGTAGTCTGGGTTGTTACTGATCGCCTCTCTCGAGCAGCTCACTTTGTCCCTTTGAAAAGCTTACAATCCGCTTCTGTTCTGGATCAACTCTTCATTAAGGAGATCGTCCATTTACATGGATGTCCGGATGAGATTGTTTCTGACCGGGGTACTTAGTTTGTGGCTAAATTCTGGAGGGCCTTTTATCATCTTTGCAGAATCAAGTTAAAGTTTTCCTTTGCTTATCATCCTCAAACCAACGGTTTCATGGAGAGGACCAATCAAGAACTGGAAAAATTCCTAAGATGTTACATTTCTCCTATTCATGACAACTGGATTGACTTATTGCCCTGGGCCGAATTCGCCCATAATAATTTATCCCATGAGTCCACCTCTGCATATCCTTTCTACATTCTTCAAGGATTGCATCCTAAACTTCCTCCATTTTCAGACCTCCCTCCCTCTGGGATTCCGGCAGTTGACTCCCTATTTAAGGATTTTTCCTCCGGCTGGTCTCTCGCTAAACTAAAATTAACTCAAGCCTCTCTTTCCAGTAAAAAAAAAATTGATAAGAAGAGATGCCCCAATCCCTCTCTCAATCCTGGGGATAGGGTTGGCTGTCCACACAGAACCTCCGGCTCCAGGTTCCTTCCAGAAAGTTTTCTCCATTTTTCCATTCAGAATTCTGGAATTCATAAATCCTGTAGCCTTCAGACTGGAACTTCCTCCCACTATGAAGATTCCTAACGTTTTTCATGTCTCCCTGCTTAAGCCGGTAGTCATTAATACATTTTCCATCTACAACAAAAATCCTCCTGCCATTTCCGTGCAAGATCAGGAATTTGAGGTTAGAGAGATTACCAATTCCCGTATTTCCAGAGGAACTGTTCAGTTTTTAGTCGACTTAGAAGGGCTACGGTCCTGAGGAACGCTCTTGGGTACCGTCTCCAGATCTCCATGCCCCTGAGCTTCTCAGAAGTTTCCACAGAAAATTTCTTAACAAACCCTTTAGGGTGTTCAGGGTCCACCCCAAAGGGGGGGTACTTTAAGGATTCTTACCTGTCCACGATCCTGCACTGTCAGCCGCACTTTGGGGTTCGCGGCGGGGGACTGTCATGTGACTCCATCGGGGATCATCACATGATTCTGCGGCGGGGAGTTTGAATAAAAAGAAGGATCTGACATTTACCTGTGTCAGATCAACAGGTTAGCCTCCTTCTGGGTCCGTGGATAGTTTGCTACTGTGAGCCTGCTGCTTGCTGTCTCTCCCTGTGTACCAGACCCGGCTTACTTGCTTATTGTTCCCTTGGAATCTCCTATTGCTGTCTGCCATTTGACCAGTGTACCAAACCCGGCTTGTTTCCTGACTATTCCTTGCTCATCCCAGCGTGCTGTCTGCCATCTGACCTGTGTACTGAACCCGTGTCACGGACACTAGGAGTCTTTGCCCAGGATATCACCAGATGATGTACTTACCAGAGTAATATAGCTGGTACTATGGTTCTCTGGTAGCAGGGTGACAACGGAACAGGAGAATCAGCAGATGGTGAGAGAATGCTCAAAAAAAGTCTATGACTAGCAGCAACTGGTAATGAGTAGATGAATGTACACGAGGAACCAGATGGACAAGTAAACATGAGGAGAGTCAGTGGTCTGCGTACAGCAAGTTGTACCACTGCTATAGTGAGGAGGAATGTCCAGGAGTAGCGAGGAGGTAGTGAGAGTCAGTGGTCTGCGTATAGCAAGTTGTACCACTGTCTATAGTGAAGGAATGGATTCCAGGTGCAAGCAGGTAACGGGGAAGTCAGTGGTCTGTGTATAGCAAGTTGTACCACTGCTTATGTGAGAGGATACTAGAAACTGGTGTCACAGGGAAACAGGAGTCAGTGGTCTGCGTCAGCAAGTTGTACCACTGCTATATATATGTGAGGAGGGGCACGAGGAGATGAATGTAATGCAGAGGATACACGGGGCACACGGAACTTGATCCCACGATGATTTCCACAATACAATAATAACTGACAAGCGCTGCTTGAAGAACACAAAGTCATTAGAGCGATCCAGGTAATAGGACACAAAGTCAATAGTCACAATAGCTTCAGTAGATAGACGACTCCGGAGATGAACACAACACAGTCCAGACGGATATGCAATACAAAAGCAAAGTCAATGGAAGGTATGCATACCGCGGTTCAGGAGAGCAGGCTGTCAGTGAGACGTGCAGGGATACCTGAACGGCTGAACGCCGGCAGGAGGAGAGACCACTGGAGGATGGAAGCGGTAATCAGGTTGGTGCAGCGCACGGCAGGTAACCAGTATCAACGGAGCAATACTCAGGAAGCAGTAGTAAGTAAAACTGGAAACATGATGAACACGGGAGAGTTGAGGCTGTCTGGTATCCGGCAGTAGTAGCGGAGGCAGCGGAGGGAAGACACGCTGATCACGGGAGAGTAGAGGCGGTCTGGAATCCGGTAGTAGAAGCAGATGGGAATCAGTGGAGAGCTGACACGATGAACACAGGAGAGTTGAGGCGGACTGGAATCCGGCAGCAGTAGCAGATAGGAATCAGCTGAGTGCAGGCACGATGAACACAGGAGAGTTGAGGCAGACTGGAATCCGGCAGCAGTAGCAGATAGGAATCAGCTGAATGCAGGCACGATGAACACAGGAGAGTTGAAGTGGTCTGGAAACCACAAACGTAGTAGACGGGAATCAGCTGGAGCTGAATACACGAGGAAACACAGGAACACCTTCAGAGGCTCATGGGGAATGAGACTCCAAGATCAGGCAACCAGGTAATGATCACAGGTGGTTTAAATAGGGAGGGTTGCCTGATCATCCAATCAATTAAAAGCAACAGGTACTGAAGGTTTCATAAGGGCTGCACATGCGCAGACCCTCAGGATGGCGGACGGCCACGGTTCCTGAACACAGGAGAAATGGCACTCACAGTCCGGTGAGTGACAACCCGGCTTGTATCCTGATACCTCCTGTGGGACCGATCCTTTGCGGAGTGCTAGTCGTATCCAGTAACATTCCACATCACCCTCTAAGGTACCATCCATTTTATATAGTGTGTTGCCTTTTCACCTATCCCTCTCACATCTAGGGGCCAACCCAAGGGCCGCGACCTGCAGTACCTTTGCAGCCAAATCCATCCCACCTGGTGGTAGTTCTTGGTAAAGACCAGGGGGCTTTTAGACTCTGTGCCTTGCTAGGCCTGAGTAAATCTAGACTGAGAGTACCCATGAGTGTAACACACAGGCAGACTGTGATGGAAGGCAGGGGGGCATTTAATTCAGATGTCACTGCCCCACACAAGATTACTTTCACTAGGAAAACTTAAAATTTTAAAAGAATTCAATCGATATATTTTTTGCATTATGCTGCTAATAGTCATATAGCAAAAGCACACTGTTTTTCTCCACTAAATATACTACTTCACTCAGAATGATATTTAACTCTAGTCTATATACTAGTACTATTGTATATGCATTAATACCAACCGGTAGCTACTAATCTGCTGAAGCTCTCTGAACGATTGAAATGAAAACCAATTGATCAGCAAACTATTCTAGCTGACTGACCTCTACAGAGCTGCTTTACAATACTCGCAACTAATATATTGTTTTTGTCTGTCCCTCTTTCACCCTGAATGCTATTTTCAGAACAGAGCACTGCTACTAACATCCTCCCTACTTGCTGCCTAACATAGTAAAATAGTAACATAGTTGAAAAAAAGACATCAGGCCATTAAGTTCAATCTATTTTGGATCTCTTGCCATCCCTCTCTTATATTTGAAATGGATCCAGATGAAGCAAGCACCAATTTGTTTCAATTGGGTAAAATCCCTCCTGACCCAATATTGCAGCCCTATTTCTCACTGAATCCACTACTATCCTTCATTTTAATTAACAGTCGTAACCCTGGATTCCCTTTTCCGCTAAAAATTTGTCTAACCCTTTGTTAAACATATCTATTGAATCTGCCATCACAACCTTCCCTGGCAATGAATTCCATATATTGACTGCCCTTACTGTAAAGAACCCCTTCCTTTGCTGGTTGTGAAATTTCCTCTCCTCTAACCTTAGGGGATGACCACGTGTCCTGTGTATGGTCCTTGGAGTAAAAAATTCCTATGAAAGTTCTCTGTATTGACCCTTTATGTATTGTACATAGTAATCATATCTCCCCTTAGACGCCTCGTTTCTAAAGTAAACATGCCTAAACTGGCTAACCTTTCCTCATAACTTAATGACTCCATACCCTTTATCAATTTTGCCGCCCATCTCTGAACCCTTTCTAGTTCCAAATTATCTTTTTTATAGAGTGGTGCCCAGAACTGTACTACATATTTAAGATGAGGTCTTACCAACGATTTATACAGTGGCAAAATTACACTGTCTTCCCTTGCATCTAAGCCCCTTTTTATGCATGCCAATACTTTATTTGCCCTTGCTGCTGCTGCTTGACATTGAGCACTATTGCTAAGTCTACTGTCTACTAGCACTCCTAAATCCTTTTCCATTATAGATTCTCCTAAATTAATTCCATTTAATTTATAGATTGTGTTCTTGTTTTTGATCCCTAACTGCATAACCTTACATTTATCTATGTTAAACCTCATATTCCATTTGGTCGCTCAATCCACCAGTTTATTTAAGTCCCTCTGTAGAGAAGCTACTACATCTTGCTCTGATTTTATTACCTTACAGAGTTTAGTGTCATTTGCAAAAACAGAAACTTTACTCTCTAAACCATGCAATTAAACCTTCTAGCTCTAACAGGTAAAAGAATAAGAAAAAAGAAAAAAGAATTTATAAACAGACAGAAAAGCAAATCCCCTTCAATAAGCACTCAGATTAATTCGGCAAATTATCTCACTCTCTCAGGAGAACACTCCTTACTGGATATAACTGAACACTTGACAGTGGACTCGAAACTACTAACCTTTGCTAGCCCCTTACAAAATTCAACCCTGTCCTGTATTAAACTCCTTACTCGGTTTAACTCCACACTTTAAACAAAATGCCCTTGAAATCACAAGCCTAGTGAAATCACTTACCACCTCCTGGTAAATAGCCTCTTCTAAAATGGCATAGGAGAAAACGAGGGAGGACTATATATAGTACATATCAATCCAAAAATCTTGCGCGTTTTGCATAGAAATTATCCTGGAATTCCGTTTACCTCGCTTTGAGATTCAAAAGTGATGCCTGAAACCGAGCCATGACTCGGTTTCATTCAGATCCGCTTAGAGATGAGCAGTTCCGATTCCCACAAGGAGCATGGAAATGCAGGGGCAGTAAACAATATCTCAGTGACATAATGTCTCATTAATTATTTTATATATATTAGGGATGAGCGCACTCGGATTTATGAAATCCGAGCCCACCCGAACGTTGCGGATCCGAGTCGGATCCGAGACAGATCCGGGTATTGGCGCCAAATTCAAATCTGAAACTGAGGCTCTGACTCATAATCCCGTTGTCGGATCTCGCGATACTCGGATCCTATAAATTCCCCGCTAGTCGCCGCCATCTTCACTCGGGCATTGATCAGGGTAGAGGGAGGGTGTGTTAGGTGGTCCTCTGTCCTGGTAGATCTCGTGCTGTGCTGTTTAGTTCTGTGCTGTGCTGTTTAGTTCTGTGCTGTTTAGTTCTGTGCTGTGCTGTGCTGTGCTGTGTTCTGCAGTATCAGTCCAGTGGTGCTGTGTGCTGTGCTCTGTCCTTCTGAGGTCAGTGGTGCTGCTGGGTCCTGTGCTGTGTCCTGTTCAGTCCAGTGGTGCTGTGTCCTGTGCTCTGTGCTTCTAAGGGCATAGTTATTTCCCCATTATTCCCAAGTTTTTAAAAAATAAAAAAAAAGTAAAAAAAAAATTACAATTAAAAATTAAAAAAAAAATATATATAATTATAACCAAATTTGCAAAACCAATCCAGCAGTATAAGTCCATTGGTACTGCAATATTACAAAGTTCACACATTCTGCAGTATCAGTCCAGTGGTGCTGTGTCCTGTGCTCTGTCCTGCTGAGTTCCGTAGTGCTGCTGGGTCCTGTGCCGTGTCCTGTTCAGTCCAGTGGTGCTGTGTCCTGTGCTCTGTGCTTCTAAGGGCATAGTTATTTCCCCATTATTCCCAGGTTTTTAAAAAATAAAAAAAAAGTAAAAAAAATTAAAAAATTTAAAAAAAGAAAAAAAATATAATAATTATAACCAAATTTGCAAAACCAATACAGCAGTATAAGTCCATTGGTACTGCAATATTACCAAGTTCACACATTCTGCAGTATCTTGTGCTACATATAATGGAGACCAAAAATTTGGAGGATAAAGTAGGGAAAGATCAAGACCCACTTCCTCCTAATGCTGAAGCTGCTGCCACTAGTCATGACATAGACGATGAAATGCCATCAACGTCGTCTTCCAAGCCCGATGCCCAATCTCGTAGTACCGGGCATGTAAAATCCAAAAAGCCCAAGTTAAGAAAAAGTAGCAAAAAGAGAAACTTAAAATCATCTGAGGAGAAACGTAAAGTTGCCAATATGCCATTTACGACACGGAGTGGCAAGGAACGGCTTAGGCCCTGGCCCGTGTTCATGACTAGTGGTTCAGCTTCACCCAGGGATCTTAGCCCTCCTCCTCCTCCCCCCCCCTACAAAAAATTGAAGAGAGTTATGCTGTCAGCAACAAAACAGCAAACAACTCTGCCTTCTAAAGAGAAATTATCACTAATCCACAAGGCGAGTCCAAGGATGTTGGTGGTTGTCAAGCCTGACCTTCCCATCACTGTACGGGAAGAGGTGGCTCGGGAGGAGGCTATTGATGATGTAGCTGGCGCTGTGGAGGAACTTGATGATGAGGATGGTGATGTGGTTATTGTAAATGAGGCACCAGGGGGGGAAACAGCTGATGTCCATGGGATGAAAAAGCCCATCGTCATGCCTGGTCAGAAGACCAAAAAATGCACCTCTTCGGTCTGGAGTTATTTTTATCCAAATCCAGACAACCAATGTATGGCCATATGTAGCTTATGTAAAGCTCAAATAAGCAGGGGTAAGGATCTTGCCCACCTAGGAACATCCTCCCTTATACGTCACCTGAATAACCTTCATAGTTCAGTGGTTAGTTCAGGAACTGGGGCTAGGACCCTCATCGGTACAGGGACACCTAAATCCCGTGGTCCAGTTGGATACACACCAGCAACACCCTCCTCGTCAACTTCCTCCACAATCTCCATCAGATTCAGTCCTGCAGCCCAAGTCAGCAGCCAGACTGAGTCCTCCTCAATACGGGATTCATCCGAGGAATCCTGCAGCGGTACGCCTACTACTGCCACTGCTGCTGTTGCTGCTGTTAGTCGGTCATCTTCCCAGAGGGGAAGTCGTAAGACCGCTAAGTCTTTCACAAAACAATTGACCGTCCAACAGTCGTTTGCCATGACCACAAAATACGATAGTAGTCACCCTATTGCAAAGCGTATAACTGCGGCTGTAACTGCAATGTTGGTGTTAGACGTGCGCCCGGTGTCCGCCATCAGTGGAGTGGGATTTAGAGGGTTGATGGAGGTATTGTGTCCCCGGTACCAAATCCCGTCGAGATTCCACTTCACTAGGCAGGCGATACCAAAAATGTACAGAGAAGTACGATCAAGTGTCCTCAGTGCTCTAAAAAATGCGGTTGTACCCACTGTCCACTTAACCACGGACATGTGGACAAGTGGTTCTGGGCAAACGAAGGACTATACGACTGTGACAGCCCACTGGGTAGATGCATCCCCTTCCGCAGCAACAGCAACAGCTGCATCAGTAGCAGCAACTACAAAATGGCGGCTCGTGCAAAGGCAGGCAACATTGTGTATTACAGGCTTTAATAAGAGGCACAACGCTGACAACATATTAGAGAAAATGAGGGAAATTATCTCCCAGTAGCTTACCCCACTTAGACTCTCATGGGGATTTGTGGTGTCAGACAATGCCAGTAACATTGTGCGGGCATTAAATATGGGCAATTTCCAGCACGTCCCATGTTTTGCCCACACCATTAATTTGGTGGTGCAGCATTACCTCAAGAGTGACAGGGGTGTGCAGGAGATGCTTGCGGTGGCGCGCAAAATTGCTGGACACTTTCGGCATTCAGCCAGTGCCTACCGCAGACTAGAGGCACATCAAAAAAGCATGAACCTGCCCTGCCATCACCTCAAACAAGAGGTTGTGACGCGCTGGAACTCCACCCTCTATATGCTGCAGAGGATGGAGGAGCAGAAAAAGGCCATTCAGGCCTACACAGCCACCTACGACATAGGCAAAGGAGTGGGGATGCGCCTCAGTCAAGCGCAGTGGAGACTGATTTCCGTGTCGTGCAAGGTTCTGCAGCCATTTGAACTTGCCACACGAGAAGTCAGTTCCGACACTGCCAGCTTGAGTCAGGTCATTCCCCTGATCAGGCTGTTGCAGAAGCAGCTGGAGAAAGTGAGGGAGGAGCTGGTAAGCCATTGCGATTACACCAAGCATGTAGCTCTTGTGGATGTAGCCCTTCGTACGCTTTGCCAGGATCCGAGGGTGGTCACTCTTTTAAAGTCAGAGGAATACATTCTGGCCACCGTGCTCGATCCTCGGTTTAAAGCGTATGTTGTGTCTCTGTTTCCGGCGGACACAAGTCTACAGCGGTGCAAAGACCTGCTGGTCAGGAGATTGTCCTCTGAAGAGGACCGTGACATGCCAACAGCTCCACCCTCATTTTCTTCCACATCTATGGCTGCGAGGAAAAAGCTCAGTTTTCCCAAGAGAGGCACTGGCGGGGATGCTGATAACATCTGGTCCGGACTGAAGGACCTGCCAACCATTGCAGACATGTCTACTCTCGCTGCATTGGATGCTGTCACAATAGAAAAAATTGTGGATGATTACTTTGCTGACACCATCCAAGTAGACATGTCAGACAGTCCATATTGTTACTGGCAGGAAAAAAAGGCAGTTTGGAAGCCCCTGTACAAACTGGCTCTATTTTACCTGCGTTGTCCCCCCTCCAGTGTGTACTCGGAAAGAGTTTTTAGTGCAGCGGGGAACCTGGTCAGTGAGCGGCGAAGGAGGTTGCTTCCTCACAACGTTGAAAAAATGATGTTTATAAAAATGAATAATCAATTCCTCAATGAAGTACAGCACTGCCCTCCAGATACTACAGAGGGACCTGTGGTTGTGGAGTCCAGCGGGGACGAATTGATAATGTGTGATGAGGAGGAAGTACACACTGTAGGGGGAGAGGAATCAGAGGTTGAGGATGAGGACGACATCTTGCCTCAGTAGAGCCTGTTTAGTCTGTACAGGGAGAGATGAATAGCTTTTTTGGTGTGGGGGCCCAAACAAACCAATCATTTCAGCCAAAGTTGTTTGGTAGGCCCTGTCGCTGAAATGATTGGTTTGTTAAAGTGTGCATGTCCTATTTCAACAACATAAGGGTGGGTGTGAGGGCCCAAGGACAATTCCATCTTGGAACTTTTTTTTTTGCATTATATGACCAATCAACAGTCGTTTGCCATGTTCAAAAAGTAAAACCAAATTTTAAAAAATTCAAGAAATTAAACCAAAAGTAAAATGCCGTGTCATAATTTAAAACAAGAGGTATTGACGTGCTCTAAAACTACTGTATTGTTGTTTATATTTTATAAACACTACACTTGAAAGCTTGAGTCTTTCAATAAAAAAGTAACTGTCCATTGCACGAATATTTGCAACAGGGACAATTTTAGGGTTAAGAAAGTCAACTAATAACACTTCGACGCTGTCTGTCTTTATAAACACTACACTTGGAAGTTGGAGGAGGTATTGTGGCCACGGCACCAAATTTACTACCGGGGCCACTCCACTGTGCAGTCCATATTTAGGTGTATCAGATATTAAACAACGGTGACAGTTGATGCCCAATTTTTTAATTATATTGTGGCCTCGGTACCAAATTGTGTACCGGGGCCACCACACTACGCAGTCCAGATACTTGTTTGGTGGAATTCAGACCAGTTGAGGGTTTTATTATTATATTGTGGGGACCACTCTATCTATACCACACTACAACTCTATACCACTCTATTTAATACTTTAATTCTATTTAATACTTTAATTCTATTTCATACTTTAATTCTATTTAATACTTTAATTCTATTTCATACTTTAATTCTATTTAATACTTTAATTCTATTACTAATTACCATAAAGAGGAACTGCCGCTTCTATTTAATACTTTAATTCTATTAGTAGTTACCATAAAGAGGAACAAAATAAACCAATTTTACCAAAAGTATAATATGACTTAGACTTACAAACACTACACTTGAAAGATGGTGCCTTTAAATGAAAAAGTCAGTCTTCATTGCACGACTATGTGCAACAGGGACAGTTTTTTGGTTTACAAAGTCAACCAATAACACTTCGACCCTGTCTGTCTTTAACATACTTGATGGGATCTCAATGACGAATTGTCTGTACCATGTTTGGAGGAGGTATTGTGGCCCCGGTATCAAATTGGGTACCGGGGCCACCCCACTACGCAGTCCATATACTTGTTTGGTGGAATTCTGACACGTGGAGGGTGTATTTATTTTATTGTGGCCCCGGTATCAAATTGGGTACCGGGGCCACCCCACTACGCAGTCCAGATTCTTGTTTGGTGGAATTCTGACACGTGGAGGGTTTTTTAATTATATTGTGGCCTCGGTACCAAATTGTGTACCGGGGCCACCACACTACGCAGTCAAGATAGATAGATGCGTATCATAGATAAAGTACATTCAGTGGTGTGGGGAAAATTGAAAAATATTCAAAATGCACTGACATTATCAAAAACAAGAGGTTGTCACACGCTAAAACTCCAACATGTATATGATGGAGAGGATGGAGGAGCAGCCGTATGTGTAGTGTAATGCAGACCTGTTGAAGGTTTTTTATATATTTTATTGTGGTGCCCAGTGCCCACTCCTCTAGGCAGTCCAGGTACATTTATTGGTGCGATTCATAAAAGTTCAGGGTTTTTAATATATTGTGGTGACCCACTCCTCTACGCAGTCCAGGTACATTTATTGGTGCGATTCATAAAAGTTCAGGGTTTTTAATATATTGTGGTGACCCACTCCTCTACGCAGTCCAGGTACATTTATTGGTGCGATTCATAAAAGTTCAGGGTTTTTAATATATTGTGGTGACCCACTCCTCTACGCAGTCCAGGTACATTTATTGGTGCGATTCATAAAAGTTCAGGGTTTTTAATATATTGTGGTGACCCACTCCTCTACGCAGTCCAGGTACATTTATTGGTGCGAATCAAACAAGTTGATGGTTTTCTTATTATATATATTGTGGTGACCCACTCCTCTACGCAGTCCAGGTACATTTATTGGTGCGATTCATAAAAGTTCAGGGTTTTTAATATATTGTGGTGACCCACTCCTCTACGCAGTCCAGGTACTTTTATTGGTGCGATTCATAAAAGTTCAGGGTTTTTTATATATTGTGGTGACCCACTCCTCTACGCAGTCCAGGTACATTTATTGGTGCGATTCATAAAAGTTCAGGGTTTTTAATATATTGTGGTGACCCACTCCTCTACGCAGTCCAGGTACATTTATTGGTGCGAATCAAACAAGTTGATGGTTTTCTTATTATATATATTGTGGTGACCCACTCCTCTACGCAGTCCAGGTACATTTATTGGTGCGATTCATAAAAGTTCAGGGTTTTTAATATATTGTGGTGACCCACTCCTCTACGCAGTCCAGGTACATTTATTGGTGCGATTCATAAAAGTTCAGGGTTTTTAATATATTGTGGTGACCCACTCCTCTACGCAGTCCAGGTACATTTATTGGTGCGAATCAAACAAGTTGATGGTTTTCTTATTATATATATTGTGGTGACCCACTCCTCTACGCAGTCCAGGTACATTTATTGGTGCGATTCATAAAAGTTCAGGGTTTTTAATATATTGTGGTGACCCACTCCTCTACGCAGTCCAGGTACATTTATTGGTGCGATTCATAAAAGTTCAGGGTTTTTAATATATTGTGGTGACCCACTCCTCTACGCAGTCCAGGTACATTTATTGGTGCGATTCATAAAAGTTCAGGGTTTTTAATATATTGTGGTGACCCACTCCTCTACGCAGCCCAGGTACATTTATTGGTGCGAATCATACAAGTTGATGGTTTTCTTATTATATATATTGTGGTGACCCACTACTCTAGGCAGTCCAGGTACATTTATTGGTGCGAATCATAAAAGTTCAGGGTTTTTACTTTTTAATATATATTGTGGTGACCCACTCCTCTACGCAGTCCAGGTACATTTATTGGTGCGAATCATACAAGTTGATGGTTTTCTTATTATATATATTGTGGTGACCCACTCCTCTAGGCAGTCCAGGTACATTTATTGGTGCGAATCATAAAAGTTCAGGGTTTTTACTTTTTAATATATATTGTGGTGACCCACTCCTCTACGCAGTCCAGGTACATTTATTGGTGCGAATCATACAAGTTGATGGTTTTCTTATTATATATATTGTGGTGACCCACTCCTCTAGGCAGTCCAGGTACATTTATTTGTGCGAATCATAAAAGTTCAGGGTTTTTAATATATATTGTGGTGACCCACTCCTCTACGCAGTCCAGGTACATTTATTGGTGCGATTCATAAAAGTTCAGGGTTTTTAATATATATTGTGGTGACCCACTCCTCTACGCAGTCCAGGTACATTTATTGGTGCGATTTATAAAAGTTCAGGGTTTTTAATATATATTGTGGTGACCCACTCCTCTACGCAGTCCAGAAAGATACCTTGTTGCAACGTTTTGGACTAATAACTATATTGTGAGGTGTTCAGAATACACTGTAAATTAGTGGAAATGCTTGTTATTAAATGTTATTGAGGTTAATAATAGCCTAGGAGTGAAAATAAGCCCAAAAACTTGATTTTTAAACTTTTTATGTTTTTTTCAAAAAAAATCCGATTCCAAAACCTTAAATCCGAACCGAGACCTTTCGTCAAGTGTTTTGCGAGACAAATCCGAACCCCAAAAATAACGAAAATCCGGATCCAAAACACAAAACACGAGACCTCAAAAGTCGCCGGTGCACATCCCTAATATATATATATATATATATATATATATATATATATATATATATATATATATAATATATAATGTGACTTGGGCACCCTTAGGTGATTCATTTAAGAACAATTTCTTGTTAAAGTCAGTGCTTTTATTGTTCCATCACAATTATACAGCATATTTTCGCAAGGATGACACTAGGAAACCTAACTCTGGCTAGTCCCGGTTTCCATCTCTGGTCACCGGCCCCTAGCTAGCGTCAGTCGCCAAGCATAATTGCACAATACATGTTTATATAGTTGAGACTCCTCCCACAGCCTTTGCTTGATGGACAGACAACACTCCCACCTTGCCTTTACAAAAGAGTTCCCTGCAGATGCTCTATAACCACTCTTCATTGCAAACACACTGTACTGTCAGGCGCTGTCCCCGCACATTTACTCGGTGTTAGGGACAGACGCCTTCTCCTCTGACAGCGTCGGAAATTACCGTTGCCTAGCAATGGGACGTATTGCTTTTTCCTTGTTCCGGCAGGTGGGTACATGCGCAGTAGGCGCGCATCCTCGTTGCTAGGTAACACAACACTGACTGTCGGCATCAGCTGTTCCGCCGGATAATTCACTGTCACCAATTGGAATGCAGCTCTATTTATTTAAAGGAGACTCTGGTGCCATTCTGTTGCCAGCGTATCAAGGTCTTTTATGCTCCAGCGTTCCTTTTTGCTTCTAAGCATTCTGACTGATTCCTCGGCTCCAGACTTGGCTTTCTCTGATTTCCCTTTTGGTTCTCCTTCTGGAATTAACAGATAACCTGGTTTGACCTCCAGCTTCCTGACTACACTTCTGCCTGACCTTGTTGTACCTCTCTGCCCACACGGCCTGACCTCGGATTGCTTGACCTCACTTATTCACCTATTACTTTACTGGTGGCTAACTAGGAGGGCCGCGACCTGCGTGTCTCTGCAGCTAACTCCAAACTCCCTTGTGGGGGTCCTGGCAAAGACGAGGGGCACGTTAAGACTCCGTGCCTCCTTGTCTAGCGATGCAAATACGTAGGCCTCAGTTACCTGCTAGGCTTGACACACAACCTGTCAGTCTGCTATGGCTGTGGAAAGGACACATTTGAAAGAATGTAAGTTAAATCACATTTTATACTATATATATGGGAACATGATTTTTCTTTTTTTTTTTACAATGTCTAGAGAGAAATGCATATGTTTGCTATGTCATGCTAGTGTTGCTATAACTAATACGGGCAATTTATAGAGATATTTTTCAAGTCTGCATAAAAAATACAATCAGAACTTTCCATCTAATAGTGAAATAAGAAAGATGAAAGTCAAATCCTTGAAAGGTCAATTAGGAGCGCAACAGCTTATATTTGCTAAACCGTTTTTGCAGTGCCAAGCAGTGACTGTAGCATCTTTTCATATTGCAAGTATTTAAGTGAAGCATTTGAAACCTTTTCAAGATGGTGAAATGTTAGAGAAAGCTTTGCTTGATGTTGAAAATGCTTTATCTGAGAAATTAAAGAATAAAAGCGAAATCATACAAGCAACTAAAGACATGCCTCTATCTGGCCAAACCATAATGAGACAGGTGGAGACAATGGGGTGATGACTTGCAGAACAAAGTGAAAAAAACTGATAACTGTTATTATTTTCCCAGCAGTTTTATGAATCAACAGATATAGTGGATAGTGTTCATAAGGATAGTATTCCCCGATGAGTTACAAGGAGGATTTTTTTGCTATAATCCCTATGAAAGGAAAAACTAGAGGTGAAAACATTTTCCAGCAATTTGCTAGTTTTGCTAAGAAAAGCCTTCCTCTTCAGAAACTGGTTTGTATTACAACCGATGGGATCCCAGCCATGGTTGGAAAGATCAATGGTTTCTTGCACTCTACCAACAAAATGAAGAGTATCAGAATTTTGCAACAAACCATTGTGTTATACATTAGAATGCAGTGTGCTAAAGTTTCAAACATGACAGATGTTATGACATTTTTACCAAGATAATTCATGCAAAGAGTTTAAGAAGACAACTTCAACTTTGACTACAAACTCAGCTCGGTTTCAAACTCAATAATTATGAAGATCTGCTGTTGTATAATGATGTCAGGTGGCTTAGTCAGGGCAGTTTTGACAGATTAAACAGCTCATTACAATGGATTCAATCATGAACTTCAGAGAAAAGATAAAATCATTGCCCAACTAGTTAGTTCCTTAACTGCTTTCAAATCAAAATTGCAGTTTCTAAAACTGTAGTTTGCAAAGGAAAATTTTGAGGAATTCCCCCAATGTTGCAAAATTTGTAGAAGAACATGTCAAAACTGCTGCACATATATTATGTACTGAAGTACAAAATATTTAGCAAGAACTAGAGAGATAATTTAAATCTATTAAGCAGCTTGAGCCAATCCTAGTTTTCATGTCATTTCCATTTGCTGATGCTGACATTCAATACATTTCTGCAACAATCTCCAACATGTGCAATCATCATCATCATCACTTATTTATATAGCTAATTCCGCAGCGCTGTACAGAGAACTCACTCACATCAGTCCCTGCCCCATTTGAGCTTACAGTCTAAATTCCCTAGCACACACACACCCACAGACTAGGGTCAATTTGTTAGCAGCCAATTAACCTACCAGTATGTTTTTGGAGGAAACCGGAGCACCCGGAGGAAACCCACGCAAACATGGGAAGAACATACAAACTCCTCACAGATAAGGTCATGGTCGGGATTTGAACTCATGACCCCAGCGCTGTGAAGCAGAAGTGCTAACCACTACGCCACCGTGCCATCTGAATCTGTCAGATTTAGAGGAAGAAATATTGAAGCTGCAACGTGACATTCCACTAAAAGCAAGAGCTTCTGTAAATTATTTCTGGAATCTACTCCATAAAGAGTGGTACCCAGGTTTGGCTCTGAGAAAACAGTAGCTGGCATCAAGACAGCCATCAAGACAGCCTTTCCATTTAAATGGCAATCATCCTATATCTGCTATCTGGGGATCTACATTTCTTAGAACAACAATGAATTATTCTGCATTAATTACACTCCACTGTTATCTAAAGTAAGGAAGGAACTGGAATCATGGTAATCTATCAAATTCTCATGGTTTGGCAGAATAAATATTATAAAAATGAATACTTTGCCTAAAGTACTCTATATTCTGCAAACTGTTCAGATTCAAATTCCCAAGCAATTCCTTGATGAACTCCAAAAAGTAATATGAATCTTTGTCTAGGGAGTTAGAAAACTTAGGTTTAAGCACACTATACTGTTCAGATGCAAACACCATGGTGGAATGCAATTACCCTTGTTTACGAGCTACTGCCAGGCTATGTCATTGAGTAGGATTTTGGAGTGGCCTAGGCAGGATGGGATGACGCAGTGGGTGGATATAGAAAGTAATACTATGGAGATATCTCTACATGTCCTCTCTTGGCTTTCTAAAGTTCCCAGAGTTTCCCACCCCACTATTGGTCCAACTCTGATGATGTGGAAAAAACTTTGATATAAAGAGAACATATCTGCTTTTCCATCTCCTCTGTCCCCCATTGTGTCCAATGCTGACTTACACACGTGCATATCCAAGAAATCGTTCAAAGGGTGGTCTCAGGCAGGGATTGATAGGTTAGGCTAGCTGGTGGTTAACAAGATACTATGCTCTTTCCAGGATCTACAGTCAACACACTCACTACCTGAAACAGAACACTGAAGATATTTACAGGTGAAACACTACATCAGTTTGATTGGAAAAATTAGAACATTAGGTAGCGACCAGTCTCTCTTTGAAACCATTTGCTTATCCAAAGTTACCCCTAATCATGTAATTTCAAGAATATATACGAACGTATTGGAAGTGTTTTCCCAATCCGCAACTTCCTTTGTTATTCATTGGGAGAAAGATTTAGCAAGACATGTACCTCAACAATTTTGGCCCAAAATATATTAAACTACTCTTAGTTGCTCATTAAGTATCTCGGGGGTAGAAATACAATACAGGTTGTTAACTAGATGGTATAGATGTCCCTCTACTTTACACAATTATCACCCACAAATGCCCTCTACCTGTTGAAGATGTAAAAATGCCCCTGGAACACTTTTCCATATATGGTGGGACTTCCAGACATATAACATTTTTGGAAAGAAGATTTAAGACTCTGAAATTAATGATCCCCACCCTCTATTAGAGAATGGCACAATCGCGTGGACTTTTACATGTACATGGATCAAATCATCTTTTCTGCCTATAATAAACATGCAACTTTCACAACCACCTGGTTCAACTGGTTGGAGTTTAAAGAATCTGTGGAGTTTAAGTCAACCTGTAACATGTGTCAGTGTCTAGTTTTCCTAAAGCCTCCTCTCATGCATATTGTTATAACTACCTCTGGATCACTTACAACCCTTAGATGTAAAATTAAGGAATTCAATAGTTTCTTATCCTATCATTATCACTTTTACCTTAACAATGTATATGTTACATTACGAATATATGAGCACTCACTGCCCCTTCATTTCCCCACTCTCTTCTCCTCCTAATGGGGCCTATTTATCAAAGTATTCCCCCCTTGAAAATCCCCGAAAACGCTTTACCGGTAAAATCATTATGTATTCCATTATGTATTATATCTCCGATATCTGCTGCTTTGCACCTATTATCGTTTATCTGAGCACTCCCCATAACAATGTAAGGGGAGCGCTCAGTATCGCTATGTATTAAAGTCTGGCAATTGAAATGTTTCTCAATTTCTACATGAAAATGTACGCCATCTGAAGCTGGCGCCATCTGAAGCTGGCGTACATTTTCATAGGTGAAAGTTTTCTCACCTGTCAGCTCAGCAGAACTGGTCGGCGTCTGTGTGGAGGGGTGGAGGGATGTGATCCCTCCCAGTCACATGTCAGAGTTCACCAGAGTTCACTGTTCTGGTCACTAATGCCGAGAGACGGATGAGAGACAGATTACCTCTGCTATTAACTACAAGTTGTAAATAAGTAAAGCATTCATTTAGTTTACTTTATGTTATTTTCCCAGACCTTTATTTATTTTTTTTACCATGAAATATACCCATCTAGTTTAATGTACATTTTATTTAACATAAATATTGTAGAGATTCATTCATTAATTTAGTGATTCTTCAGTAATGCTGTCCGTCTCACAAGAAACGCAGACAGTGGGAGATGAAATGCCTGACATTTACAGTCAGCGCATGGGCAGTAAACAAAATAAACATAAGAGAAGATCACCTCAGCTTTCAAGAAGGAGATAAGACTGCGATACGCTGGTGAGTCACTTCTCAGGGACAGCAGGTTATCGGCACTGCTGTCCCTGAGATTTTTTTTTAATACATAGCCGTTACTTTTCAATCCTTATCAAGGAGATAAGGATTGAAAAGTTTTAACTGAAAAAAACGAAGGGTCATAAATAGACCCCTATGTGTCTTCCCTTTCTCTTCTATTTTCTTTTATGTTTAAGTTATTGCTCAATATTATTACAATGTGAATGTTCTATTATACCTATTAATGAGAATGCTAAAATATTATTAATTAATTACTATTAATGAGATCTAGATATTATTGATCTTTTTTATATGCCTTTAATATGCTGAATATAGCTATTTGACTTTTGTCTTGTGTTCAGACATTCTTTTGCAAAATAATGAATTTATAAAACAAATCATCAATCATCCCAATTCATGATGGTAAATACCGCTGAATTGCAAGGAAATACATTAAAAAAGGAGGGACTGACTAATTTTATTCAAGTGGACTAGAAAAATGCAAGCCCAGCAGCACCATTCACATGCTGCATTAACTCCAGTTGTTACAGCTGCAATTCTGTGATCACAGCCTCTACTTTATTTCTGCATTCAAGCAGAGCTCTTGCAAATAAATGAGTGAAAAAATAAATGCAAATGAATGAGTGAAACACACCTATAACAGTTGTATTTGTGTGTTCATGAACCTGCTCATGTACATCATTTTTCTGTGTTTTATGTGTAAATAACCTAAGTGTGCAAAGTACCATTTGCCTTCCTTACCCTTGCACGTCTCCCACCAATTTTTTGCTTACCAGCTTACCTAAAGCAGGAATTCTTTACTGCATTGGGCTTTAATACATGACAGGGTAAATCCTGGCACCAAGGTTATAGGGTTTAGAGATACCAGGGGGTGGTGTTGTGCACAACCCAAATACATTGACAATTATCCTCCCACCAAGATCATAGAAATAGAATGGAAAGTATTTATGTTACCACCGATGAAAAACTGAAGAGGACACCAGGAATAATGTGAAACGCAATATTTTTGTACTTCTGACCCTTATTACACTTCTAATAAATTATTTAGAATTCTTTATTTTTTTACCTTTCTTTTTAACCTCTGTTTCGTTCCTCGGTCTGTTCTGAATTGTAACCTATAAACCTGAACAGTGTTTACTAATTGGAAATGGGGATCTCAAGATTGGATTCTCTGAATGAAAACCTGACAGCTGGTAAACAAAACCCACTACATATCCCCCATAGCAGCTTTTTTTTTTCATTGCTGATATGCAGAAAATCTGAAGTTTTGCATACAATAAAAAGTTTTAGAGTGAGACCTAGATATTGCATCATAGGACACAGTCACAACATTGCTCCAAGTACAGGATTAGTCAGACAAATTCAATTTGGATGTATTTACCAGAATACTCTTTAATATGCTCCATTTGACTATTTCCAGAAACATCTGTAATTTGGTAATTATATCAGACTTTACCAAAGCATGGGACATGCACTGATCATGTAAATTATCTCTCATGCTTTTACATCTTGATGATTAGATCACTTAATATAAATTTGTCAACATATCAGTGTTGCAGAACAAAAACAGCAAAAAAATGTGTTGATGTCAAACAGACACTGTAGTGATTCATAATTGCATTCAGCAGATGTTGAAACAATACAGAAAACTGATTCCACCTAGTGGCTCCTTTATTTTCTGCAACAATTTTCTATAGAATAGGTCAAGAAGAAAAAGCATGCAAAATACACCAAAACCTATTGTTAATGATAATTGTTAGCAATGGTAGAGGTCATTGCTAAAAATATACATATCACTTACACATCTGGGGCCTGAATCATCTTCGCACATAGGTAAATTTGTGTGCTGTATTTGATGTGAAATAGCTCTACGCATGCCCAGAAACAGACTTTGTGCCAATGAACGTAAATGACATGACAGCCTATGACTTCAAGGATGGAAAGGAGGACGGAAGGGTCGGATGAACGTAGGCAATGTACAGTAAGGGCCCATGCGGATGTGCCAACTGATAGTGAGGACTGTTTTAAAAACTACACTTATGCATGGCCCTAGTTAGTACAGAACATGCGTATGCTACAAAGATAGGCTATAAAAAATACATTGCATGCACAGCACGCATTAAGAACATCTCGATTTATGTATTTACTATTTTTAAAAAATGTCAACAATTATTTTTATTAATGATTAAAGTATGATTATAGTATTAATTGTTTGTCAAGTAAAAAAAAATATATTATTATTTTTGTGCATGTGCTCTGATATACCTTTATATTGCACATATGCATGTGTGTATCCTGTACTCTGTTCTGTGCCTACAAACAGCAGGTAATGTTCAGCCAAAGTGTACTTATACCCAGATTAAAATGGAAAAATATATTGAGATCCGCTTGTATTTGAATGAGGTCGGAACTACGGTCAAGTTCCATGCTTGTTTTTTAAGCGCAAGTTGTGTGCAGGTTGCGTCCAAAAATGAATCAGGTCCCTTTTGCCTCAGGTTTCAAGTAGTAACGATTGTTCTGCATTCTGCTTCACTAAATTTTAACTATAAAACAAAATCTTCACAAAGCTGTACTTGCAAAAAGTAAAAATGAAGGTGAACAAATAGAAATGTGTTGTGAATAGTGTGACTAGCAGACCTATTATACATGACCGGAGGTCAAGACAAATGCTAAATAAATGAATTTAAAACCTAAATAAATAATGTGACAACACTAGGTTTGGAATTCAAAAACTAGTGAAAACATAAAAACAACATCAGCTGCAAGACATAAGACCTACAGTCATAGTAACCTAAAACATAACTGCAAAGACAGCATCCAGCTTTTAGCTGCTGTTATGCATAACTCCCCAACTTAAAGCCACCTATTATTTGCTAGCAAATTCTCATCAATAGAATTAAATATTTTGCTAGATATCTGCAGGTACATATTGTTGAGGACTGGCATGCTCAAAAAATTTTTGTTAGTTCAGTTCAATCCCGTATAAAGACCAGGAGGAGTCAGCCTAAAGAGCCGCCATGGCTGCAGCACGGAGCCTGCCACGGGTCCCATCATTTGAATTATTTGATTGGAGGTATTGCCAGGGTTGATCAGAAAAATCAGGTACTGCAAGTACAGCAAGACTGGGGGGGGGGCAGATGTGACCTGTTTTGTAGTGGGAATGGAGAAGGTGAGCAGCACATTTAGGTATAAACGAATGGTGTACTCACTTCCTCCTTTCCCAGAAAGTTCAATCAATTAACAAACCCATGCAGGTGATCAGCCCACCCTACATGGGTGTGCCAAGTCTGCATAATAAAACTTAAACTTGAAAATCTGTTTTGCCTTGATCGTTCTTCAAGTACTACAGAGTACAAAAAGTGGAATTCCATACTTCCATTTATTGCTAATACTTGAGATCCACTTTATCAAGAGTGACACAGGAGTCTTTGGAAAGAGATGATACGTAAAGTAAAGCGCATCAGATATGATAAAGTTAATATCTAATAAAGCCAATAATCTTAGTTCATTTAATGATCTCAAGGTTGCATTCAAACAATGAGTACATTTTTACTTTATAGCCAGACTAACACCGCACCACTGAAAGTTAAGCAAAATTGTTGCTGTGGCTGCATACCAACAGTGCTTTATTTGTGTTTAATACATTATACACAACATATGGAATAGGTAAGTCATCCCTATCAATGCTCTGCAAAACTAGGGGTGGAAGAGTGCTACTCAGTACTTTAAAAGGAATACCATCACTTTAACTAATTCATCCCATTGACTGACAGGAACCTCTGCTACTCTGCAAATGCTCCATGTTGTGCCACAAACCCATGCACATTGACATGAATTTCCCTTACAATTGATTACCATATTGATGCAGATGACACCCCAAAAAGGATTGTGTAATGTGCCTTGACCATTTTTGCACTTTGTAATTGAGGATTAAGTTGTTCTTAATAATGTTGCATGGACTACAAATATAGCTGAATGTAGCTCTGTCTGAATATACTATGGACACATGCTAAGTAGCATGCATATGTAGTCTAATAGCCAAACCCCATAATTCCAAGAAATGTTTTGTAAGAATTGATACATATGTTAACCTATAATTCAGAAATGATGATATGTCCCATGACTGAGCATTGTACTTATGTATGAATGTGACCTTCTGTATGAAAGACTGGTGGCATATTTATGGGCCATTTCATTAAATTTAGATGTACAAAATTCATATTTTGCAAAGTGATTCAGCAAAAGCCAAAATTTTACAAAGTATGCCAAACATGATTACAGAATGTTTGAGAGTGAGCTTCCAGAAGGAAATAGTTAATAAACTACTATTCACCCAGTTTGCAAACAAAACAAAAGTAACTAAATTAACTGACCTGAGGCCTGTCATTATGTTTTGTTTTGTTTAAGTGTCTATTGTCTTTTTTTCCTTATTTACATTCTTTATATTGTCCGTGTCTGTCAGTGTAAACACTCTGGGGGTATTCAATTGACGGCGGGATCGCCGAAAATCCCGCGCTCAAAGAATATTACCGTTAATACGGTAATCCTGCGCGGAAATACCGTTAATATGGTAATTTACTGGCTGGATTTCAGCTCGCAGCTCAGGGAACTGCGAGCTGAAATCCAGCGAGTAACTTCCGTATTAACGGTAATATTCTTTGAGCGCGGGATTTTCGGCGATCCCGCCGTCAATTGACTACCCCTCTCTGAAAAACACTTTTGAGTTGTTTTCTTTCTTCTTTGCCATTACTCCTCTGTATGCTTATCAAGCTCACATTTCTCCTTTACTCACCTGTATCTTAATTCCATCACAATTTTGCTCATCTATAAAGTATTAGCTAAAGTACAACAGAACTCAACCTACAGCAAGCTCCCTAAATGTGCAGTTACCAAAATGATAGTTTTAGAAGTTTGCTGAATCTGTGTAATTGCAGGAATTGAGGGCTAGTACCTAGTTGCAACTATTTTTCAAAGAAGTGCATCCCTTCATACTCTGACGCAAAAAAAACTAAATTTTAACTTTTAAGCACGCTCCCTGGATTTTACTCCTTGTGTTGTGCTGCCTGATGCTACCAGAAAGATTGTAAATGGCTGATACTGAGTGGAGCCGAGATCCTGCAAATTGAATCAAATTTCAATTTGTAAGCATAATTTAAAAAAACTAATTTTGTCACAATTCACAACTTTTGATTCAAAATTCAGTTGAATTGCGGCAAACAGAAATTCTGGAATCCTAGTGGGCCTTATTTACATAGTGCAAAATGTCCAGGACACAGCGCAACATCCTCTTTGGTGGTGCTGTGTTCCTTGATTTGTGTAAGTGTACCTAGTTTTACACCAAAGCACTTAGGTTTTCAGAGCAAGAGAGTGGCATTTGAAAGAGGAGCAAAAGTTCCTCATGGGCAGTTGAAGGAGTTGGGTAGAGTGAGGGTGTTCCTTGCTAAGCGTGAAGTAGGCATATAAGTGTGCCAAACTTTTCAGACCACTGCAAAAGCAAGATTTCCTTTTGCAGAGTTTATTTTAAAAAGATAAAGGGATGGCAATGGTACTTTTGTAGGGGTTCTTATTACTGTGCAGAAGGCCACACAACCATGACTACTGAGTTTTGTTCCAGCTCTGAGTTGGTGGAACCCAGGTCTTCTCCTATACTTTTAATACAACACATTCTGCACTTCCAGTTGCACTTTAGCGGAGAAGCACATTTTTAAGAATATTTTGCGCAATGGAAAAGAAGCTTCAACACACAGAAGTATGACATTTAATACAGGTAATCCCAATGTCCCTTCACTCTCATTATTCAATTAAACCATACATGATACTTAATAGACCCATTATGGCACAGTGTGGCTCTAGATTTTTTTTACCTTCTCGCAAACCTAGGCTCACTTTTACTTTGCAGAAGTTTCTCCCTTATTGTAGAAAAGAGGTGTGAACCTTATTATGTTTTGTATGATCCATCGAGGTTCCCTATTGTAAAGCCAGGGCGTTTTGCACAGTTCATCCAGTGTGTTTCATAAGTTCAGGTTTGGTGTTTGTGTCTCTTTGTGTAGCTCAGTGAAGTAACTGCCCACATCCACCAACGTAACGACTCACTGCATCACAAGTCTAGTTTAGCAAATCTCATCTTTGGGAAACTTCATTCTCTGTGCCCCATACATAGACTAAAACTCCTAGAGATTACACAAGATCTGCCACTCCATATATTACCTCAGCTACACACAACACTATCAACACATTCACTACACCCCCAAGCACTGATGTAGGTCTTTGCTTCTTTAACATGACACCCCCCTACTAAATTCACACATTACACTATGGGGTAAATGTATCAATCTGCGGGTTCTTCAACACCCGCGTGTTCAGCCTCTTCCGCGATTTAATTTCAAGCGGCGCTGCATTGTAAAGGGTTAACTTCCCTTTACAATGCAGCGCCGCTTGAAATTTAATCGCGGAAGAGGCTGAACACGCGGGTGTTGAAGAACCCGCAGGTTGATACATTTACCCCTATGTCTCAGCTCTTTACACTTACATTACTTTATACAACAACAAATTCGTATACATTACTAAACCCCCACCTATTACAGCTTCGTCCCTATGCCCTAAAACGGGGTTATTCAATTCTTGACCTGTCATATAGCTCCTAATATATGTAAATGATAGCAAAGTACCCCTTAATCAGGGGTATCCTGGGCTGGGGAGTAGGTGGGCATCTGTACCATAGTGGGCTACCTTGGGCTGAGTCACAGGGTCACTTGCATTTTTCTCCTTTAAAATGTTCCTAATAGGCTGCTGAGTCAAGTCTTGCCCCACGACCCTCTGGCTAAATTTTGGCAGCTCCCCCTATCATTAATGTCAAAAAATTACCAAGTAGGCCCTGTTGAGTTTAAAATTATAATGATTTAGCAGTTCTGTCATTCTGAACATGAGGATCACCTTTAAACAGGGTAAATAGTTTGAAACATGGAGCAGTTACAGCTGCGAAAGGGTAGCTGTATATTATAAATTAAAGTTGGTTAGGAGGCAGTCAATATGCTGAAATACTTTTTGAGGCATGATGAACAAAGCTGAAAAATTGACCATGTGACACTGCCTAAAGTACTTCTTATCACAAGTTTAGGAACTCTATACTAAAATGTCTACATTCACCAATGGACACATACAGATTACACTATTACAGACCTTACTCTGTACACTAATAATGCACTAGACATGTTAAGACCCCACGCACATTACACTACATGGCCCTCTCTTGTTCCTGCACACCTACAGAGGAAAATCCAAGTAACCTCTTCACTACCTCAACCACCACACAGCAGCCCTTCCACAAACCATGAAAAGCATTTCACTGTCAGGGTTTAACACTGCATATATTCCTTTCTTAAAAGCTGCACTATACAATATAACATCCATGACCCGTCAGATTGCTCACACATTCCTTTCCTCTTCTACACAATAAACACCTCCACATCCCAAACAGTTATAATACAGGCAACAATCAGGCCAATTTTGATAGTTAATAACTAGATTAATCCTTATGCTTTAGGAAAAATGTTCAATTCAACTCACACATTATAATAATTACCTCTCATGTTCACTTTTCTTTAAAAGTCAGAGCAGGGGTGTGGCTTGGTGGCCATACTGCCTAGTCACAAGTTTCATGAGCTCCTCTCTGAAGGTGAAAATTCAAACCTTAACGGAAAATTCAAACCTTAATTCTCACTGCCTCCAAGTGCGTCTACGGTGTCCGGGGAGACCGCACAAAGCAACCTCTGGCTTGGGGCCTACTGGGGCGGATAGAAAAAACGGCGCCTGACACGGGCTGAGTGGGCGCCTTGCAGCCCATCGGAACATCAGACAGGCCACCGGAGGCCAATGGGGATCCCCTCTAGACATGGGACCCCTAGATATTGATGGTGACCAGCTCCATCCCACCGCCCCAGCGAACGTCCATTCGCTACAGAGAGGACCGCCAGCTTCCCTGCACTTTCACCACGCTGCACTAACTTGTCTCCGGGAAGGACCTCATCACACGGCGGGGTTAGTTGTCCGTGAGCTGTGCCGCTACTGAGAGAGAAGTTGCTCCGGCCTCGAAACCGGAAGTCACCGGTTCCGCACTTCCGGTACGGGTCCCGCGGCTCCCGCTGAGGATAGAGAGCCTGGCTGCAGTGGGTCTTGTAAGGGCAATATGCCTATATGAGAGATGGGCGCCTGTTGAGACCCAGTGGGCTGCGAAGCAGTAGGTCTGTCCTGATCTCCTAAAATCTCCTTGCGGGCAGCTGGCTCCCCTGGTCTGTTTCCGTCTATGTGATCTAGTTATCCACCAGGGCAGGCTTTACAGCTTTACAGTGCTACTGATTCCTACAGTTTTCAAAGTGTGCCTCTGCTGCCACCTTGTGGTGAATCTCATCGGGTGTAGGCTCTGCTGTGGTAGAACATTAACATCTCTCCCAGTGTACATCAGGCTGACTGATTTGAGAGCACAAAGTGCCTCATCGGGATATATCTATTGCTGAACACCCTGCACACATTAAGGTAATTGGCTCATCCAGGCTCCAACTATGTTCCTAAAATTGGTGCATCGCCTTTCCACAAGGGCTATCTATTCTGTATTGCGACTTGGCTAGATGGCTGAGTGATCCATCCACTGGGGGGGAAGTGACATGTGACAAAGCAGAACACCGATCTATAATAAACCTAAGCTTAATCTCTGTATCTCTACTCTCCACTTGTTGACCGTGGTTCATCCATCTAATGGGCAAAGACAAGAAAAGCCAGTCTAAGCGGAAACCCGGAACATCTGTAGATACTCCTAGACGCCAAGATCTACGGCAATACCTACATCCTACAGGCGCTCCTTCAGAACAAGATAATAGCCCTCCATCGTCGCCTGAAGCACCTAAGGCTGCAGAAATGGCTACCCCAACTGATTCTTCATCTAATGAATGCCCTGTGAGCACCAGTCAGGAGATTGGGGCGATCCTGCAATTAGTCAAATCTCTACCAACAAAGGCTGAGCTTCCCTCTAAAAAAGACTTTGAGTTACTGGAATCCAGTCTCAAAGATACTGTCAAAAAAGAGGATGCCACTCTACAAGCGGAGTTAACTCGCTTCTCATCTAGAATTTCCACATTGGAGGATTTTAAAGATGAATCTACGGCTCGACATGATCATCTCAGCGACACTGTTGCTCGGCAGGCCGAAGATTTTCTTTTGCTACAATTAGAGTGGATGACCTGGATAACAGGGGCCGCAGGAACAACCTGCGCATTCGTGGAATCCCTGAAGCAATACCCACGCAAGACCTAATTACCTTTCTTTCTAAAGTCTTCAATGGGATTCTTGAGCAGGATCTCTCTACAAGTATGCAATTTGATAGGGCTCACAGGGCACTGAAACCAAGGGGCTCCCCATCTGAACGACCAAGAGACGTGATTTGTCGCCTGCACTATTACATCCAGAAGGAAGCGATTCTCCAAAAATTGAGAAACCTAAACGGCATAGAGTACGATGGAAACAGGCTTCAAATCTTTCAGGATCTTTCCTGGAATACCCTGCAGATGCGTCGTATGATTAAACCTTTAACTGATGCACTACGGGCCAAGAACATTAAATATCGATGGGGATTTCCCTTTAACTTACAAGTGTCCAATAATGGAAAGACCGAGTTCCTGAGATCACCTCAAGATATCAATCCGTTTTGTTCGCAGCTGGGAATACAGGTGATGCCACTGCCCGAATGGCAACAACACTTCGCCCGACTCCAGCCTGCGGGTCCAGATTCCTGGCAAATGGTGGGAAGTTCGGGAAGCTCCAGGAGAAGATGGCGAGACCCCCCAGAGCCTTTGGGCACATAATTTGATGCTTTAACGGGAGATACCTCTTTCCTGTACTTGAAGCGATCAGGGAATCTCTGGGCCAACTAGCCACTCAGTTAACCGGGGCCGGCTCTATACCGGTACTTTAATGTTTCTGAGCTCCATGGCCTTACTTCATCTTATTTATACTAGGCCCCCTCTGGTAGCTGAGACACTGGAGGAAGGGTCCATCATACCTGTCAAGCTGCCTGTCTTTTCTTTTATCTGAGGATATGCGCAGAAACGGCTATCAAAGGATATGTACCCAGCTCTTGACTTGACATTGTGCAAAGAAAAGTGTTGGTTTTTCAAATTTCTTCTCTGGTTTGTTGAGAATATTTGGGCTTTTCCTACTGGAAGTACTCCCCACCATAAAACTGGTGGCACAGCCTCCTCTTTCTTCACGATGCTGCTCATCTCAGTCTACCTATGTGGATCTCTATCGGGTGTCCGGGACATGAGAATAAGGAACCCCGACGCTCAACATGTCTCTACATAGACCTGTAGATGATCACCTAAATTGTTATAGTCTGATGTGTACTCGAATCGCTATTAGGCATAGAATCTCTGTTTTTCAAGCGTTTCTTTGGCAAGCCTGAGTTCAGGGCTTGACTAGGTCGAAGGATCTCCTAACCACAAGCCTTAATATGCTTTAGTTACCAATATTGGTATTGTTTATGATTCTATCTTGAAGGTTCGTAGAATGTTTACTACTTTTATAGGATGTTCTGTTAGTTACTGTCGCTAACCCCCCCTTTTTCACCACACACCGCAGCAAGATTTCCGAGAGATGGGAGTGGCTCCTCCTCTCCCGTTTCCCTGGAGCGGTTTAATTGTATGTTATTTGTTATGTCTTTGTATGTCATCAGGTTTGTCTGTCTCTGTATTGTTCTTTTTTTCCTCATGTGGCTTTCCTTCCCTAGTTCTCTTGGTAATGCTAACTTTTACAATTCTCTCATTATTCTTTAGGCTCAGGATTACCTGGTACTTACAACTGCTGATTCAATTTGCTTGCTTGTCTGACATCAGAGGTGCTCTTCCGATATATATAGATCCCACATCACAGCTCAACTCAAACTGGTTTCGATTAATGCTAAGGGTCTTAATCTCCCTGAGAAAAGATCACTGGCATTGAAAGAAATGAGAAATATGGGAGCGGATGTAGTTTTCATCCAAGAGACGCATTTTAAGCAAGGAATGGCCCCTCGGCTTTCAGATGGCTTCTATACTAATTCGTACTTAAGTAATAATAGCGAGGGTAAAACACTGGGTGTAGCTACTTTGTTCTCTAAAAGACTTCCTTTTACGAACATCCAAAAATTTTGCCTTGTTGAAGGAAGAGCACTCCTGATTAAATGTAACCTTTTCGATGTAATGTATACCTTCGTAAATTTATACTTGCCTAATCAGGGTCAACCATTGTTTATATCTCAGGTTTTTGAAAAAGTTGCAGAGCTAGCAGAGGGAACTCTGATTGTAGGAGGAGACTTCAATTGGACCCTGCAACCAGAACTTGACACCTCTAATGGTCGGTCGTCATTACGTAGATCTCAACACTGTAAGGTCAGACGAGTGCTTCATGAACACCAACTGGTTGACACATGGCGCCTTCAACACCCTGGAGAAAGAGATTACTCTTTCTTCTCCCACCCACATAATGTCTACTCACGAATTGACTATCTGTTTCTTTCACATAGGGCCCTCCCCTACCTCCTAGCATCATCCATTGGCCAAATAACCTGGTCAGACCACGCTCCGATATCAATAACTATCCAACTTACTCAATCCATGACCAAAAAGTGCACCTGTTGCCTTAATGAGTCTCTCCTGCAAAACACAACTTATAGAGATCAATTGGCGGCAGCATTAGATGACTACATCATAGATAATGATACTCCTGATGTGTCCAGAATCACTATCTGGGAGGCTCATAAGTGTGTCATGAGGGGGAAACTCATTGAGTTAGGCTCCCGTGTTAAGAAAGAACGTACGGCCTGACGGGATCAATTATTACAGCAGATTAGAGATTTAGAGACGACACATAAATCCTATGCGACCAAAGACCTGTTAAATAAGCTGACTGAGACTAGGGCGGCACTTAACAAACTATTAAATGATAAAGTCAAATTAGACTTTAGTAGGTGCAGACATCGTTTCTTCCGGTGGGGTAATAGGCCTGGCTCTATGTTGGCGAGGGCCTTGCGCAAGCAACGAGCAAGGGCCTATATTGCTTCAATAAAGGATGGTAAAGACCGAGACTGTAAACTGACCTCGGACATAGCCAGTGCTTTCCACACTTACTATACCAAACTATATAATCTTGAGACCCAGGCTGGTTGTGCAGACGACTCCGCTCACTCAGCTCGGATCTTGACATACCTGAAGGAGGTGGGTTTTCCTACTCTCTCAAGCCCAGACAGAGACATACTAGAGAAACCCTTCACCGAGGGGGAGCTAAGGGAGGCTATCAAATCTACACCTGGAGGTAAAAGTCCGGGCCCTGATGGCTTTACCATTGCTTACTACAAGTCCTTTAAAGACAAGTTGATACCCCTAATGGTGACGGCCTTTAATGCGATTTCCATGGATACTTTTTTCTCCTCTCAGAGCTTAGAAGCACACATAACTGTGATCCCTAAAGAGGGAAAGGACCCCTCCCAATGTGCGAGCTATAGGCCTATCTCCTTGCTCAATGTGGACATTAAGCTGTATGCAAAACTTATTGCAAACAGATTAAAAGTCCTGCTTCCAGAAATTGTTCACGTAGATCAAGTGGGTTTTGTCCCAGGTCGAGAGGCTCGAGACAACACTACCAAGGTGATAGACCTGATTCACCTGGCCTCTCGCTCAACAACATCGTCAATGCTCTTGTCCACTGATGCCGAGAAGGCGTTTGATCGCGTAAGTTGGCCTTTTGTGAGAGGGATCCTTGAGCACCTGGGTCTGGGGCCGGTGGGTCTTCACAGAATTCTGGCACTTTACCGACAACCTACGGCTCGGATTAAAATAAATGGAGACTTATCGGAGCCAGTTGTGTTGAACAACGGCACCAGACAGGGGTGTCTGCTCTCACCACTTATCTTTGTGTTGTGTATGGAGGCTTTGGCAAGAGCTATCAGGGCCAACCCAAATATCTCGGGCATACAAGTTGATAAGAAAGAACATAAACTCGCCTTATTTGCAGATGACCTTTTAGCCATCATCTCTAATCCAGTTGTTTCTTTACCAAATTTGGTCAGGGAGTTTCAAAAGTTTGGCGTGTTATCTAATTTTAAAATTAACTATAGTAAGTCGGTGGCTTTGAATATTAAGACCCCAGCTGCGGTGATAGAGGGGCTGAAACTCGCTTTTCCTTTCATCTGGCACCCTTCCCAACTAAAATACCTGGGGGTAATAATCCCTAGTGACCTCACATGTCTTTATGAGCTCAATTTCAGACCACTTTTGGGCAGGGTCCGAGCTGACTTGAGGGAGTGGCAGAGTAAGAATTTTTCTTGGATAGGCAGGGCCAACATAATCAAAATGAACGTCCTTCCCCGTCTTTTATATCTCATTCAGACTTTACCGATCCACGTGCCGGACTCATGGTTTCAGGGCATCCAACGAACGGTCCGCGAATTTGTGTGGTGTGGGAGACGCCCTAGATTCAAGCATGAAATATTATTTAGACGAAGACATCTGGGAGGACTGCAACTTCCCCACTTATCTTCTTATTATGATGCAGCAATTTTGGTTAGAATTATGGAGATGACTAGTAGGGTCGGGTCAAAACATTGGGTGGAAATTGAGTCGTTTTCTCTGGATTCCCCGGCTGACACATTTCTTTGGCTATCCAGTATTCCTAAGATTGCTCATCCTACTTTAGGTCCCACGTTAGCGAAATGGTCTAAGCTTAGAGCCCTTTCATGTATCTCCTCTCCAATTTCTCCACTGACCCCATTATGTAATAACCCAATGTTCCCTCCGGGGATTACCCAGTTAGCTTTCAAACAGTGGTCCCAAGCAGGGATCCACCGTGTCGGCCAGTTGGTGGGTGCAATGGGGGCTCTCTCATTCACAGAGATCCAATCCAAATGGGAGCTGCCTAATGCAGAGATCTGGAGATATCTACAGATTAAACACTTTCTGTCACAGGGTCTCCCGAAACAACACACTTCTAGGAGTTTGACGGTGTTTGAATCTCTTTGTTTCAGGTCGCCAAGTCCCTCACATCCCCTTTCAATCATATATAAGCTCCTGGTAGAACATCTATTCGTATCCCCTCAAAAATTTACCAAGGAATGGGAGAGAGATTTGGGGGTTGAGTTACAAGAGGCAGACTGGTCTAAAATATTTCAGGCAGCTCACGCGTGTTCTCCTAATGTTTCAATCCTAGAAACCCACTATAAGGTAATTACCAGGTGGTACAGATGCCCGGCGCAATTGGCGAAGGTCTTCCGCGGGGTGCCCGATACTTGTTGGAGATGCAACCAGGGTTCTGGTTCTCTTTTGCACATCTGGTGGGAATGCCCCGTGTTGCAAACGTTTTGGTCCCGGGTGGTGAGCATCACGCAGAAGTTACTAGGTCAAAACATACCCAACACTCCGGTGTTCTGGCTATTAAATAAAGTTGATATGCCTCTATCAAGTTTTAAAAAATCTCTTTTAAAATTTATTATCTCGGCAGCGAAGGCAGTAATCCCGGTGAAATGGAGATCAACCACGCCTCCGAGTATTAGGGACTGGTCTAATAGACTGGAACACTATAGGATCATGGATGAGATGCAGCTGTCAACCAAAGATTCGTTTGAATTGTATTATGCTACTTGGGTTCCATGGTTAAAACTTCTGGACTCTCCAGAGTCCCCGATTTCAAAATTGACTGTTTGAGTGGTTTTGTTCCTTCCCATTTTTGCACCCGAGGGCTGGCTTGGTTATATGGGCCATTTGGGAATGTCTGGTATCCGGCAGATACATAACCTACTAGGTTGACAGAGCTTTAAACTAAACTGAAGCTTAAATGAAGAATTTTACCAGACCCCCCCCCCCTCTAATGTGATCCCTCCTTCCCGCCCCTTCTTTTCCCTTGTCTTTGTCTTTGTCTATATGTTAATGTCTATATGGTTATTTAGCAGGTATGTGTAAGGGTTGACATATCTCCTCTACAGTTCTCTGAGTGCATTTTGGACTGGTGCCAGGATGTCATTTTTCCAGTGTCAATAACGTACCACACCATTTTGTTGGTTGTACATGTATAACCTGTATATGTGTTTAAAACTCAATAAAACTTAAATTTAAAAAAAAAAAAAGTCAGAGCAAAGCTTATTCTACCTTCCTGTTTGGACTGCCCACATTGAGTTGCTCCTGTTTTCTGTCATCTGTTTGTTTCTGCCTAATTTAATTATTATTTATAATACAGGAAAATAAGAGAACATCAAGCCTACCTTTATTTAAATGTCTGTGTTTATTAATTTTGTATTTTAATATACATTCCTTTACTTTGTATAACTGCAATAAAACATAATGAACATAATGAATCCTGTAGGCTGCTTCTTTATCACACACATTATGTACAGCACAGGTATTCTGAATTTGTGCTTTGTATGTTTATTAAAATAATAATTGGAACCTGTATTAAAAATAGGACATTCATAAAATCAGATAGAGCAGTTGCATACTTCCATCTAGTGGATACTCATAGAATGAACTTTAAAGAAATGTAATAATTCCCTCATTACAGTGTGTACTTGGATTCCAAATAACTTCTTTGCTTACTCTAGTTCTTTTATAGTACAGTACAACAGTGTGCAATTTATTACATTGCATTCTACTAAACATAACGCTTGTCTACACTTTGCAGAGCTCTGATTATATAGTTGCCTGCCCTGGCCTGTGCTCTGGCTCTTACTAATATTGTCATCACTTTGCTACTGTATCACCTGCTCTGTTACTGGCCTAACCTGTCTTGCCCCGAACCTTTTGTGGTCTCCCATCTTTGAGTAACTGCAATTTATCCTAGTTGCTGCAAGTCCTGGTCAGTGTTTCTACTTTCAAATTCCAGATTTCCTGATATTGACCTGTTTTTTTTTGGAAAACCGAGAATAATGGGAAATGCAGGGAGGTAAAGTTGTCACTATTTAAATTTTTTCCATCACTGCTTAGCACCACTCTATCTTTCCCTTGTTCTCTGGCTACCCCACGCCTTGTTCTCCCCATCTTATGTTCTTCCTGCACATTGCCCCTCTGTTATGCCGTTTGTTCACTCCATTTCTTATGAATTCATAAATACTGTAAGTGACTATATAAATATGTCTTCATCTGGATCAACAAAGATCGACTTTAGAAAAAATTTAGCTTCATAGACTTACCTCTTGGTTCACACTCATCGACTATTTACTGTTACTGTAAAACTCATGCAGTTGAATAACTCATTGGTATACAAGTTGCCAAAGCATTCCTCATCAGCCCTCCTTTCCACTGTGACACTGTATATAAGCTGCTAAGACATATTCCCTCTAGAAAAGAATCATCATTCACCTACAGTATCCAAAATTCCAAACATCGAGTTAATCAACCACTCGGAATGTTGGAAGAGTCCAGCATCAGTGACACCATGGAATTAATCTGTAAATTTGGATCAAATGAATGGCTACAAATCTCAGACACCTTTAAAATCCTTCTCTTCCATCCCCTCTTCTCTTTTGGCATATGAATTATTTTTTCACTTCATCCTGCCTTCCTACACCTATCCACAAATATTAACTTATTCACATATACTTTCTGCCTCAACTTTTGTGGCTAAAAATTTATTTTGCTGAGTACAACATAATAACACTAAGTTGCTCACTATATATAAATAACACATAGCTATAAGAAAGCAAGGATATATGTTTAACTCCAAAGTACACTCTAAATAACAGATCACATGCCAAGCAAATATGTGCAAGTATATGAAAAGAGCATTTTAAAATTACCCCTCACTTGTCACTTCGCACTTGTAATGTATCTTTCCTCAGCCCTGTTGATTTCCTTCTATGGTTTTGACTATGCCAGCCAATGTTTATGTGTTACAATAATATTTATATTCTTATTGTGAGATTTACTGTAAGGTTATGTGGTTTGTAGTTAACAACTTGTTGATGTAGTGTAGAGGTAAAAGAAGAGGTATTCAGGACAAGAAACTATAAATTGACAGATGACATGTTTACATGTAGCTTAAGTGTAAGAAGTAGCTTGTAAATTTCGCTGTTAAATAAAAAGTCTTCTTTAACATCAACGTGCTTAGACAATGCCCTGAATTGTCCACTGCTAACATTATACTTCTTTTCAACTCACTTAGAGAAATCTATGAAAACCGCTTGTTAATGCTCAGAGATGATCCAGCCTGATGATGCTCATGTGACTCGATAAGCCACATGCTGTTAACAGTTTATGCCTCTGGACAATAGTGAAATTCAGAAGCTTAAGAAAGCTTAAGAAAATTGTTTGTTAATAGTAACTCAATGAAGTTTGCAGTGGCCAATCTGACAAACCAGAATTAACAGTCATGGAAGTTTAAAGTGAAGATAAACTCAGCAATAAATTGCTATATCAAATGTATATCTAATTAACAGAATATTCAGGACTATTAGAGTTCCTTGAAGTGGTAGATTACCTACAGAACCTATGAAAGACTTCTGTGCATTGACAGGTGTTTTGTTTTGCAATTTTATTTAAAAATCAATATTTTTGTGCTTAAAATAACCAAATTTAGTGCGCCACCCGTTTCTTGGATAAGTAATATAATTGTAAAGCTAATAAATTATGAAAAACACAGTTTAATTCCTGGTAGTCCGTCATTAATTCTACACACAAACCAGATTGTCTTCCTCTCCATCTATGCATATTGGCAATGCAGCCATCGTCTTTGGGTGTATATTACACCCTACACTTATAGTTAAATATGTAAAGAAATGGACAAAGGCAGTTTGGTTTCTGTCTCTCATCCCCCCTCCACTTGTAGAAAATACTAAAAAAATCAGCCGTTATAGACTGTACAATATAAATTGAAATGGACAAAGGCAGTTTGGTTTCTGTCTCTATAGGCCCCCCTCCACTTGTATAAAATACTAAAAAATTCAGCCGTTACAGACTGTACAATATTAATTGAAATGGACAAAGCCATTTTGGGGTCAGTCTGTGTATGACACCCTACCCTTATTGAGAAATTGCCAAAACAGCAGCCTTTCAAGACGGTACGTGATATAGAAATGTCCCTTTCCTATTTGGGGGTAGATTGCACCCTACACTTAAATAGAAAGTTTTAAAAACATGTTATCGTCATCATCTTCAGCTTCTTCCTCACCCTCATCAGTGTGTACGTCATCATCACAGACTATCAATTCATCGCCGCTTGAATCCGCCATTAGAGAACAGTCAGTGCTTGGATGTCTTGGATGGTGAAGGCCTTCCTTGTGGAAGATGTAGTATATTTTTATAAACATCATTTTCTCCACATTTTTGGGAAGTAACCTTTTACGGCGATCACTGACTAGGTTCCCGGCTGTGCTGAATACTCGTTCAGAGTACACACTGGAGGGTGGGCAGCTTAGGTATTGCAAAGCAAGTTTGTACATGGGTTTCCAAATGGCCTGCTTTTCTTCCCAGTAAGGAAAGGGACTGTTTGACATTTCCATATCAGTTACCTTTTGAAAATAATCCTCCACCATCCTTTGCATGTTAATACTCGTATTGGATGGAGTTATGGGCAAGGTCACACATTTTTTTGAAAAATTCCTTAAAACCAGACCAGATGTTAAACTGTTCTGGTCTGCCCCCTGTGTCTTCCCTGCTTCTTTTTGGAAAATTTAATTTTTTACGAGCAGCAGCTGCTTGAGAAACTGAAGGAGGACACGTCGTCAAGCCAAGGCCCAGTTCAGCGGACAACTTGCTGAACAACAGCTCCTTGCAAAAGTTCACATCTCGCTCATATTAAAGCAAAGACAATGTAGGTCTTAAACCTTGGATTAACCGCAGTGGCCAAAACATAGTGATCCGAGTTCAAGATTTTAATAACTTGAGGATCATTGTGAAGCGAATTAAGTACTTGATCTACAAGGGCAACATACTTTGCGGAATTGCTTGCTTTCATCTCCTCCTTCAGTTTCTAAAGCTGCTTTTCCAATAGTCTAATTAAAGGAATGACTTGGCTCACTTCACACGTCACAACTTCAAATGGTTTCAGCACCTTGCACAGCACTGAAAGGATTCCCCGCTGTGCAAGAGGGAAATACATCCCCCCTCCTTTCCCAATGTCATGGCTTGTGCAATATGCTTGGATGGCTTTGCGCTGTTCCTCCATCCTCTGAAGCATGTACAGGGTGGAATTCCACCTAGTTACCACCTCTTGCTTAAGTTGGTGGCAGGAAAAGTTAAACTGTTCTTGGAGCTGCTGCAATCTCCTACATGCTGTGGCAGAATGCCTGAAATGGCCTGAAATTTTACGGGTCAAAGAAAGCATCTCCTGCACCTCACAGTTATTTCTTAGGAAGTTCTGCACCACCAAGTTGATGGTGTGAACAACACAGGGAATGTGATGGAATTCACCCAGCTGTAATGCTCTCATTATATTGTTGGCGTTATCAGAAATGACATATCCTGGGGAGAGTCCAAGTGGTATAAGCCGTGTATCAATCACATCTCTTAGTGTGCGTAACAAATTGTCAACTTGTTAGTGAAGCCGGTGATACAAAGAGTGGCCTGCCTGTGACAAATGTTACATAGTGGTGTACATGCTGCTGCTGTTCCTGCTGGTGAAGGCGAATGACCAACCCAGTGGGCTGTCACGGTCATATAGTCTTTGGTTTGCCCACTTCCACTTGTCCACATATCTGTGGTTAAGTGGACAGTGGGCAGAATGGCATTTTTCAGCGCAATCTCTACATTTGTACACACTTTTTGGTATAGTTGTGGAATAGCTTTACGGGAAAAATGGTGTTGCGATGGAATTCTGTAACGCGGACACAAAACCTCAATTAACTGTGAGAAACCAGCTGCGTTTATTGTGGATTTTGGACGCAGATCTAACACTAACAAGTTAGCCTGTGATTCGCTTGGTGACTGGGTGACTGCTGTCATATTTGCTTCCCCTAGCAAATGATTGTTCCACAGTTAATTGTTGAAATGTAGGACTGCTCTTTTTCTTGGCCTACCTCTGGGCTGACATTTCACCCCCAGCAGCAGCAACAGCAGCAGCAGTGGGACTAACACTTTCTTCAGAGGAATCAATTATAGTGCAGGAGTCATCCAGCCTTACTAAGAGGAATGCAGGGATAACTCCGAGCGCTACTCCGAGCGCTACTGAAGATATTGATGAGGATGGTGTTGTGGGTGTATTTTGTAGCCGTCGGGATGTAGATGACTGAAGGGTCCTAGCTGATGATGGAGTGCTTGTAATTTTTTGGAAGAACTTTCAGCTTTTCCCAACACTTTGCCATGAACTCTCGTCAAATGGCGTAACATAGACGAGGTTCCAAGATGGTTAAGGTCCCTCCCTTGACTGACTGTGGCTTGACATACACTACAAATGGCTATACAACTGTTGTCTAGATTTGGGTAGAAATAATTCCACACATAAGAAGTGGATTTTTTTTGTTTTATGCCCAGGCATGACAATGGCCTTTTTCTTGTCACATGCCAGAACTGCTGCCACTGGTGCAGGACTTACACAAACAACCTCATCCTCATCAACATCCGCATTAGCGCCCTCGTCGCCTACACAAATCTCCCCCTCATTCTCTTCTAATTCCAAAGTGGCATCCTCAATTTGTGTATCACCGGCTACACTCGGGCTGTTCAGGCACACATCAGCAGAACTGCTGAAAGGGCCCTCCTTTATGGGTGCACAAACAGAATGCTCACGATTAGACATACCACTGTTGGATGGACTCTTCACAGGGATTGGTGTCATTTCTGGTTCAGAGCATACATTATCCTCTAATGCCTTACTGTTTTCTTTCAGCTCGGCATTGACGTGTAACAGTAGTTGTGCACCACTTTTAGACTTCAAATTACTTGGTCTTGCTTGGACACGAGTGACCGTATAAGAAGAAGGCTCAGTAAAAATTTTTGATCTGCCACTAATAGAGAAAGGCGAAGGCCTCATTCTTTCTTTGGCACTGCGTGTGTAGAATGGCATGTTGTCAATTTTTTTTATCTTTTTCGCTTCAACACGGTAAAAAATTTTTGGGTGTGTGTTTTTTTCCTGATTTAAAAAGACTATGTACTTTTTATTTTAAATTTTTAAGATATAAACATACCAAACAACAAAATGAAAAGAAAAACAATCGCATACATATCAGAATTAAATGACAGAGTTTACAAGATTACAATAAAGAATAATAATAATAAATGTGCTTTATTCATTCAGGATCATACATCGTAAATGCTTATACATAAGTATGTTACACATGCAGGGTTTATTACATGGACTCAGATACTTATTATAAGAACTGCGGGAGCCACACATTTAAGTAAATAGAGCATCTGTACTAGATGACACAGGATAGAATGGAGACTCTAACCATCTGTACCATATATTCTCAAATTTCTTCAGAGCCTGTCTGCTAGTATAAACAAATCTCTCATGCCTTATGGTAGTATTAACCAGTGCCTTCCAATTTTTAACCGTGGGACTCGTCGGGGCCAACCACAGCCTCGCTATACAGACAATAGCCAACATCAATAACTGTGAAATGTACATTTTTGTCAGTTTATTAACTTTCACCTTCAATCGGAGCCCAAAGAGACAAGTGGCCGGTAAACTAGGAGACACTTCAATTCCAGTAACCTAAATACATCTCCTGATCCTTCGCCAGAAGATTCGTATACATGAACACTCCCATAGAAGGTGCCAAAAGTTAGCATTGATCGAATTGCATTTCGGACAGTTAGGGGTAACATCCGGGTGAAATTTTGCCAATCTAATAGGGCTAAAGTAGGCCCTGTGTAAGATAAACACCTGTATTTGTTGAAATTTTAATGATGAAGTATAACCTTTAGTACTGTCTGTAACCATTCCCCACTCCTTTTCTGATAAAGGGCCAATATCTATTTTCCACTGATTCCTCAAACCATCCAAATCATCTGCAGTGAATTCTTACAGAAGACATGAATACATTCGAGAGATCAGACCTCTATAACCCAAGGCCTGTAATTGTTTCCTCAGTGGATCCACCCCAAACACCAATGTCTCCCCTTTAAATTGTGTGTTTAGGGCGTGTCGTAACAGAAGATAAGAATAAAACATTGTTCTGGGTACAGAGAATTCCCCAACCAACTGTTCGAAGGATTTAAGTACATTTGTGTCATAAAGTTGACCTACCGACACCACACCCAACCGAGACCACTCCCTGGCCCTCTTCACTGTATTCAACTTCTCAAATATCTTTGCCCCCCAGATAGGAGTACATGGATCAATGTCAGTTTTTCATTATTTAATTACAGATTGTCCAAATCTTAACTGCCTGAATCAGGAGCGGAGGAGCCCGCATACCAAGCCGCCCCGCCAGCAGTGACTGTAAGGGAGTGTGATTAGAATTAAATTGGTGTACCAACACCCAATGTAGCTCATGGTAATCGGGGTCCGAAACCCATGCCCTAAGGTGGACCAACTGAGAGGCAAAATAATATAGTTTCAAGTTAGGAAGTGCAAATCCACCAGAAGATCTGGATCTGCACAGCAAGCTGAGCTTGACCTTAGCCCTTTCCCCTCCCCAAACCAATGAAATCAAATAGCTATCAATGCATCGGAAAATGGAGGGTGGAATATATACAGGTGACTGCTGGAGTATATACAAAAACTTTGGGTGCACCATCATCTTAATTAAATTTATCCTACCGGAAACAGAAAGTGGGAGCTTCTTCCATACATGAGTTTTTTCTTTAATGTATTTGATCTGGGGCCGCAAATTAAGTTCTACATATTCAGCGGGGGTATTAGAGATCCATATTCCCAAGTATTTGAATTCCGATGCCCATTTTAACTGCAAGCCTTCTAGCATTGTCACAGGACACTCCCATCCCAGAGGGAACATGCTAGATTTATCCCAATTAATTTTTAGGTCGGAAAAAAAACCAAATCCATTAACCACCCGCAGCAAATGTTTTAGGGAAGTGTCGTGATCTGAAAGGAACAGCAGCATATCATCTGCATATAATGTTATTATTATTATTATTATCATTTATTTGTTAGGCGCCACAAGGTTTCCACAGCGCCGCACATAGTACAAATAGTTGACTATACAGGGTATAACAGTACAGAACAATAAACAAAAAGTACCAATACTTCAGAAACTCCAGGCAGGCAGATGCAATAGACACGGAGCAGAAGAACGGGTAAGGAGACAGGAAGGAAGAGGGCCCTGCTCATTCGAGCTTACATCCTTAGGGAGGGTTGACAGACCAGGCACAAAAGGAGCCGGTTGAGGCCATGGGAGAGAGGGGAGAATGAGCGGAGGAGATAAGGGTTAAGTGGATGGGTGGTAGGCTTTGAGAAAGAGGTGAGTTTTGAGTGCACGTTTGAAGGAGCACAGAGTGGGAGAGAGGCGGATTGAGCGAGGGAGGTCATTCCAGTGAAGGGGGGCTGCACGGGAAAAGTCCTGGATTCTGGAATGGGAAGAGGTGATCAGAGTGGAGGAGAGGCAACGGTCATTGGCCGAGCGCAGGGAGCGGGCAGGAGTGTGAATGGAGAGGAGGTTGGAGATATAAGGGGTAGTAGAGTGGGAGAGAGCCTTGTAAGTGGTGGTGAGGAGTTTAAAAAGAATTCTGTAGGGGAAGGGGAGCCAGTGAAGGGCAAGGCAGAGAGGGGCTGCAGAGGAGGAGCGGCGTGAGAGGTAGATGAGTCTTGCGGCCGCGTTGTGTATAGAGCGGAGGGTGGAGAGATGAGAGTGGGGGAGGCCGGTGAGGAGGAGGTTGCAGTAATCCAGGCGGGAGATGATGAGTGTGTGTATGATGGTTTTGGTGGCCTCCTGAGAGAGAAAGGGACAGATGCGGGCGATGTTGTGATATAATGCCACCTTATCCTCTCTGTGCTCTGATCTAAGTCCCACAATTTCTCTATCATGCCGGATCTTACAGGCCAGCGGCTCTATTGCTAATGCAAACAGGGCCGGAGACAACGGGCATCCCTGTCTAGTACCCGCTCTAATTGAAATTGTTGAGAAAGATGCCCATTGACACAGACCCGTGCCACTGGATGTGAATACAAAAGTTTAACCCATTTTATAAATTCCGGGCCCACTCCAAATCGGGACAGTACCTCCCACAGGTATGGCCACTCCACCGAGTCAAACGCCTTGGCTGCGTCCAAGGACACCACAACTTCGCTCTCAGAAGAAGGTGACCGCACCTGCAGGAGAGTATACAGCCTTCTAAGATTGATAGACGTGGACTTCCCGGTATAAATCCCGTCTGATCCGGATGAATTAATTGCAGCACCACTCTACTTAACCTTAAAGCCAGTAATTTTGCCAGAATCTTAACATCATTTGACAAAAGTGAAATCGAGCGGTAGGACTCAGGGTACAACAAATCTTTCCCTGACTTAGGCAGCACCACCACTATTTCCTCTGCCATTGAAGGGGAAAGAGCGCCAGTCTCACCCAGCTCGCTGAATGTATCCAACAACCTAGACACAAAAGAGGGCCGGTGTTTTTTATATAATTCAATTGGGATTCCATCTACTCCAGGGGCTTTACCATTAGGGAATGACATAATAGCTATATCAATCTCTTCAAGAGTAAAGGGTGAGTCCAAAAACTCCCTACTATCATCGGAGAGGACAGGAAGGGAGATACCATTCAAATACCGCTGTAACGTATCCATGTCATATCTGACCTGTGACTTATATGTATTAGTATAATATTTATGAAATACCTCAACAATATCAGGCATCAGATACCTCTTAACCCCACTGTCATCACAGATAACCGGTACTGCCGCATCCGCCCTCTCCGCCCTTGTCAGATAAGCCAGGAAGCTACCATTTCTATTGCCCTCTGCATATCGTACATGCTTAGAAAACAGAAATTTACATTTGGATTTCTCAAATACATACTCTACCCACTCTCTCTGGGCCAACTGCCATGTTCCCCTTGCAACCTCAGTTTTGACCGCAATGTATTGTGCTTCTAAGGATTTACACTTTTTCTCTAATATCTGTTCTTTTTGTCTGGACGACTTTTTAATTTCAGCAATGCCAGCAATTAATGTCCCCCTTAGGAAAGCCTTAAAAGCGTCCAAAACTATAGGAGGCCGTGGCAGTGGAGGAGCGAGCAAAGCGGTCCAATTTTCCCACTGCGGTGGACTGGTTATGTTTGCCCATAATTTCACAGGAAAGATGGGATGATATTTATCCTATAAGCTTGTATGCAACCCTGTAGCCTGTATAGCTTTAATTACATATAGGTGTACAGCTCAGATTGTATTGCCAGTAGTGCAGTGCAGCCAGTTATCTTCACAGAGAAAGGTATATCTCCTCCAACAACACTGATAATGATAATCAAATAAGTCCAGAGCCCAATTCAGTTACTCCTCACTTGTACAAGGATATAAATGTACCTGTATCAGATGGCTATCACAGGCTGTGTTCACCTGTACACAGGCCAGTATGTGGTATATACTTTTGTATGTGGTATTTGTACTTTTACATAGGAGAGCTTTACCACATGACGTACTGGGAACACTACCATCAGGACTGGTGCCAGCACCTGCTTGCTGATTCTGCTCATATGTGGACTGCTTTGAATCCATTTTAATGAGCCCAAAACACTAGTAGTGCAAAATATTGTATAGATAGATACTGCTAAATATGACTTTTGGCAGCCAGAAAAATTCTTGTATCACACTGGGGAATATGGGACACCCCAAAGCACTTGTAGTGCAAAATATTGAGAAAAAGCCTCCTCTATCCTCCCCTCTTCCTGCTCTAACAATTGCTAATAGAATTGGTAATAATAATAGAATTGAATAGATTAGAATTTAAATAATAATACAAAGATTAGGGTGTACAATTATAGCTCTGTCCCTGCTCTAATACAGCCTGTGACCTAACCCTGCTCTCTCCCTCTGTCAAATGGCGATGGATTGCTGTGTAGGCGGGTATTTATGCTTTTCAAATATCGTGAGAACCGAGCTCTGAGATCCAAGTACGTCATGACGACGTTTTGCCTCGATTTCGATTACAAACGGGCGGAAGAGTACCGAGGCTGCTCTGCTCGGTACTCGGATAGGTGAAGTTCGGGTAGGTTCGGTTCTTGGGGAACCGAGCCCGCCCATCTCTACTTTCTATAGGTATGATTGGCAAACACATCACTCTTACACTGCAGGGCAATGTTAATGTGACAGGAGGCATAATGCAACTTTCAAAAGCCCATCTTTTTTGTTGAAGAGGAGCAAAAATGATTTGCAATTCTTTTACGGTGGACAATGTATTTTAGAAATAAATTAGTGAGCCAAAATTAAAACATAAAATATATATATGTTTTTTTTTATTAATTGTTTTTTTTTACTATTTCATCACCAGTGGCCCAAAAATTATATTTGTATGATGTGCCAACCCTTATACACTTTTATTAATATTTCCAGATGAGGCTTACCATTTCATTACATTTTTGATGAACTTCAAGACGCTTCATTTTAATGGTGTATGCAGGCTAATAAGGACTATAAAAAGGGACCCAAATGTCTATTACTCTGAGGGTTCTTGGAAAAAAAAAATTGTTTGTTTTGTAGCAACATAATATTTTGGAGTCAGCACCGACAGGGAGAGAGGAACAACCACAACACCAAGCTCCTCCTAGGCTTCTTTTTTGGTGTTTTTTATGCGGTGCTGCAATTATCTACATGTATTTATGTTTAATTGTAAGTGATTTTGGATATAGGTGTCAACCCTGGTTTACGACACCTCTGTCATAGAGGAGTGATAGAACGTATCTTTGGCTTTTAGGAGTCCACATTCATGTGCCTTGGTACTTCTGGCAGTGTGCTTCTCTATGCCCCAGGTAAGGTGGCTGATATGGTGTTGCACTGTGTGCTGCATAATTTGGCTGTAAACCAAAGTAACATCTAACCTAACACTAGCATTACACAGTAACGAATCAGATGAGTTCATTCCAGCAGCTGATGTTCATAATACAGAGCGGGTGGAGCCAGGTAATAAAGGATCATCCATACTTATTCTTCAGGTGGTTTTAAAGTCAGTGTAATTATTGTGTAGTTACCAGTAACCTTGTTTTTAATTAGTACCTGTTATTGTCATACTAGCATCATTATGAACATCATACGCAACCACCATTAACCTTATTTTATGTGCATATGTGTAGGGATCTGCCCCAGAGCTCCGGATCCGGTGCCCGTGAAGAGGGCGATGATGGAAGCTGCTGCTGTGTCCCTGAAAGGACAGAAGATGGCCCTGGCTGCTGTGCCGATGAAGAGGGCGAAGAAAGAAGAGGGCATTTACTTACCGTTCCAGCGATCCAGCGTTGATATGTATTTTCTTCTTCCTGCAGGGATTGACAGCGGAGGGAGGATGAGCCAATCAGGGCTCGCCTTCCTCCGCTGGCCAATCAGCAGCCGGATAGGTGAGCCAATCACGGCTCAACTCCTGCCATTCAAAAGATTGGCGCCGCTGCGAGCCAATGAATGCTCGCGGCACCCAGTAAATGACATCGCGCCGGCGGTTATATAAGCCGGCAGGTGTCGCCAGAAGTTTGTCGGCGCAGTGAAGAGAGGATGTCGTGGGACGTCCGGAACGGCGGATCAAGAAAAAGAAAATGCCGGAAGTGGCAGGGTGCCCTTGTCAGGGCAAGGAGCTACCCTGCCACTGCTAATCACTGCCGGAGAAGTCGGCGGGGAGCCCTTGAGAGCTGCTGGAAGACCCGCGCCGAAGCAGAGAAGAGGCACCGCCGGCTGGAGGGTCTGGAAGACCCAGAAAAGAAGGCTGTGAGGCCAAGCTGAGTATCCTGTGCAGAGCAGGTAAGTATATTCAGTGTTAAGTTGAGCACAAGGCCCGTGGCCACAGTCGGGCGCTAGGCCCGTGGGCACTTTGTAGGGGCACAAGGCCCAGGGAATTGGGCACAAGTCCCTATAACTGAAGTTAGTGGGCTTAGAGCCCAAAGGTGCTTAAAGGGCACAAGGCCCTAGTTAGTTACTCAGGGGGCTATAAGCCCATTACAGTAAAAGGGCACAAGGCCCTTGTAGTTAGACAGTGGGCTAGTGCCCATAGTGAGGAAGGCCAGAAGGACTAATTAGACAGGGGCTAGTGCCCCTAGGTGACAGGGCATAAGTAGGAGGGCACAAGGCCCTAGTGAGTGGGCTCAGAGTCCAAGGTAGAGAGGGGGCTAAGGCCCATAATCACAGCACAAGGCTCTGTAGTCAGCTGGGCAGAGAGGCCCATGGTGTAGTCAGTGGCTTGCGAGCCCTGAGCAGAGTAGGGCGCGGTCCAGTGTGTGTGAGGTGAGTACACTAGGTGGAAGACAACAGTAGAGCAGAAGGCTCCTGTTAGTGCTGTAGTAACCGGGTGGTTAGCTAGCAGCTGTGTACTCATGTGGTTAGCGTGCCATATACTGTAACAGAGTTTTATTCCGTCTGTGCGGCGAATATTGCCTTGTATATTGTATTTTGGTGTGCTGTATATTTCTTTCCAGGTGCAAGACGTCAGGCCCCCATTACAGGTAGGCTCTTGTTTCCTGTTGTTTTCCTGCATTGACCTGTACTGTAGGGGCAAGGTTTAGTTACAAGCTTACACATAGCCAGGGAAGAACACACCGTAGTTTTCCCATCCCGTAGGTCCCTGTGGTTATGCTGGTTTCCAGAGGTGGTGATCGAGTACCTCACTGGCAGTGCGGCACTGCTCAATTGAGTTCCAGGGGAGGCGCGTGGTTCTAGTTGAGTGTACCAGTCCTCAGTTCTGTGCAGGTTCTCTGGAGGTTCCGGAGTGGGGTACCTGTTCCGCCTGAGTGGAGGCAGTCGCCGAGGTTCCGATGTTGAAGATCAGTGGTTCCGTGCGGCAGTCGACACTCCGGTAGGTGTGTTGTTCCAGTGAGCCTCTTTCGCCTTGTGCAGCTGTTCCTTAAGATTCCGTGGGTGACCTCATAGCAAGAAGACAATCTTCTTGGTACGACCTGGGTGAGGGTGTTAGGGAACAGCCCTCCGGAATAGACCGTGAACACCGGCTGGTGTTCCCCATAGAGTACAGTGAGTAGGTCCCGATAGTACACCACACCCAGTTAGAGTTCTTGTTACAAAGTTGAGTTGCATTACCGGCCATTAGTAGTTGTTAGGGTCGGGTTGCATGTTGTAGTTAAGTAGTTTTGTGGGTGTACATCTTAGCCTCACTGGTAGAGTAGAGGGAGGCTGTGTGTTATCTGCCTCCCACAGGTGTCAGGGAGGAGCAGGAGAACAGGACCGGAAGTGGGAGTGTCCCGGTGAGTATAGTGCTTGATTCCCCCTTTTGGTTAGGCCCTCACCGGGGGGGTACTTGAGGCGGGACTGTTCCTGGTCTCAAGTGCTCGTTGTCCCCCGTGCCTTGGCAAGAGAAAAACGAGGTGGCGGCAAGCGAGCTTGACTAGAGTGTCTTTGCTCATTGCCGTGGTCTCGGACAGCCCTTCCCTGGTAAGCACAGCCTTAATTCTTGTTTCTTCCGTAGAGGGAAGTGGTTGGTGGAGACAGAGGTTTTGGTTGCTGGTCTACTGGGATAGGACAGCGGCTGGGGTGCATCGGAAGCGGACGGGAGGTGACCATCGTTTGTAAGGTAAGTTTATCTGTGTGCATCTGTCCTGTTCCCCGTAGGCGTTACATATGTATGTATGTTGAAATAACTATTTAGGCATTATTGCATGATAAAAACGATATAATAAGTGTTTTCAGATTACCCAAGTAAACAACAACAATAGTGTGCATAAATGAAAAATGTATTAACTACCTAAATGTCAATCAACTTAAATAAGACAGCCTGTGTTTTTAAATAAAAAAAGGCACTTTGCCATAAACGCAAAACTATATTTTTTCTTATTGGATGCGGGCTCTTCAGCGGTGTGCTGGCTGGTGGAGGCCGCCCCTAATGATGGGCTTGGGGTACTGGTTTCAATGCTGGCAAGGAAAGATGATGGCACTGGTAGCCGTGTCAATAATTGCCCACACATTGAAACAAAATTGCCCGACAGTTCATTTATAGCCCCTGTAAAATTATTAAGTCCAGTGGATCAAAGTATTATTAATCCTTTCTAAGGACGTGCACATCCTTAGCTGATTGTCCTGCATATTTGTTAGACACCAAAAACTTTTAGTCAGCTGTCGCTAAATGCCTCTCAGTGAGTCCTGAAAAATTCCCCCAACTTCTGCTGTACCCTGCTAAATTGCAGAATAAAAAGCCGAATTGGGCACAAGAGCAGGTTCAGGTTGGCTGGGTGCCGAAGTCCAGGGACTTTTTGCAGTCCGCACAGGCTCTGCAACCACTGCTAATGTGTCGACGGGATCAAAGAATATGAATTCCTCTGACTCCACGTCTGCACTGTGTCTTTCTGTTGCTGGCTCCCTGGCACCTTGTGATGTTCCTTAGAAATTGTAAAAAAAAATAAAAATTAACCGCTGGCACTGGTGATGGTGCTGCTACTTGCGCTGGTGGTGTCTGCTTTTGGGCAGACTCTGTGTGTACAAAAATGTACAATGTTTGATTTTAATATTTTTTCTGGTTCAAAAAACATTCAGTATGAAAAAAAAACATATTTAAAAGTGTTTCGACTTTTGTTTACAATGTGTAGAAAAATCAAACATTTAATGCTGCAGGATAACTGTTTTAACATAAAAGATAAATATTTGTACCTTTATACAGTGCTCACCAATCTTTGGTTGAGACACTGGTCTGTCTGTGTCCTGAATGTTGATGCACTCGAGGAGCTCAATAGGAATTAACTGTTTGAATTCCTCCTCATAAGATGTGTAAGACATGACAAGAGTAGGCCCACCTCCAGTCCCTGCAGCTGCTCGCCTTTCCTAGGTCATCTTCTCCTTCACTCTTCTTTTAATATCACTAATACGCTTTCGGCAGTTGACAACACTTCTCTTAATGGGGCCCACCACACTCACAGTATCACAAAAAGGTGACCATAGCTGCTTCTTTGTTGTAAATGTGGTCTTTGCAATTGCAACAAGGCTCAACAAAATGCGCTGATACATTGGGACTAGACTGTGTATGAGGGCGCAATCCTCAGCAAAACTAAAGCGCACATTGCGCGCAGATTTTTTTTGCCCACTGAAGGGTCTGTCTCTTCCTCCTGCTTCTCCTCGCCTCCTAGCACCTCTCTCTCCACTCTCCCTAGCATCCTCACCTCTCTTGCCTCTCACCATGCTGACAGACAAAGAGCACACAGGGGAAATACAAAACAACAAATAGACTCAGAAACCAAGGACAAGGGAAAAACAGTAAACACCAAAAAAAACCACCAAAAAAGTAAATATTAATAAACACACAGACAATAAGACTAACAAGTGCAACTAAACAAAATGATATTGAAAAAAAACACAAACTTCTCTTTCCACACTCCTTAACATAAACTAATCTCCCTCCTAAACTTTCACCTGCTCTCTCTAGGCTCCTTAAACCGCTTTCAACTCAAATAAGGAAGTGGCTTTCTTTTTCTAATGTTAGTGAGGTCAAAATTGTGCGCGTTTTGCATGTTAAACTTTCAACCAATCAGAAATGAGTTTTGGTTTGAAACTGGCGATTTTGAGCTAAACACGCAGATCGCAAGAGATGAACAGCGATTTTGAAGATCAGACTAAAAATCGCTACTTAATACACATGGCAATTTTGAACTTCCAATCGCCAGTTATCTCCAGTGATTTGAGGGGATATTAAATCTGTGAAAAAAATGCAGCTTGATACATTTACACCCTGGTGTCACAAATTCACTTGGGAGCGTAGACATGTACCTGCTAGCAATTGACGCAACTGGACCAAGAGGTGCAGCATCTAACAGGCCCCCGGTACCCCCGCAAGGAGATTTGGTCTTAGTTGCATGGGACGCGCAGGTCGTAGCCCCCAATGACAGTCACTAGCGAGGTAGCTGGATTCACAAGTAGAGAGTAGTGGACAACCCAGGTCCGAAACCAGAATGGATAATGAAGTACAGAGGAGAAATCAGAAGAGTATTTTGGGTAGCCGAGGTCAGAACCAGAAGATCCAAGCAGAACAATCATGTGAAGCAGAAGATTCATCTGGAACAGGCCCAAGCCAGAACCAGTAGATCCAAAACAGAATCAATTCATCAAGCAGAACAATAGTCAAGAACATGCCAAAATCCGAACCAAGATACCAAAGCTGAATCAGAACTAAGGAGTAAGGAGCACAGGAACCAACAGCAGGTCACAGGGGATCTAATAGTCAAAACTATACACAGGAGGTCAAAAAGTGCTATAAAAGACGCTGATGATACTGCAGGTATTAAAGTGTTACCTGTGTGGGTGTGTCATAAGTCCATACATGGTGTATTGACTCCAGAGCCATATGACATAAATCTTCATCTCTCACCTTCACAAAAGTAGGAGTTACCATATCTAATGGATAGTAGAAGAAATAGGGGAAGGTTACCGTCATTGCTAAGTAAACTACTATATGTTACTAGTCTTGAAACCATCCTGTTTTCTGTGAAGTAACTCACAAAGCAAGGCAATGTTGTGACATATTAGGATGACAGCCTCATAATCACAAACAAGAGACACACTCTTACAAACGGAAATATGATTGCTGAATTGTAACACCTGAAGTACAAAGATGCAATGGACATTGCCAAGTAGACCAACATATACACTACATCCATATATGCGACACTGATGTCAAGAACATAGGAAACCTGAGCAACAAGAAAGCCAGAAAAAATAAGAAAAAAAACAGCTTGCTAATGGTATCAAGAGTAATCAATTACTAAACTTGATACATATAAGTGTGTGTGCACCAATGAGCATTGAGACTTCATTGAGATCCCAGGAAGGAAGAAAGGTTTTCTCATGTTCAGTGAGGATCATAAAGATACATACTAGTCTACCTGCTTAACTGCAAGAATAAAGTACTGGAATAATTGGAAGAGTATCTTGTTCAAGTAATCAAGAGGTTTGGCAGAAAGATACTACATGCAAAATATTAGATTGAACACATAAGTGATAAGACACAAGCCTCTGGATATCTGGTTGCATAGTCAAGCACCACTAGTATATATTGGTGCCCACGTGCAGATTTTTCCAGTGGCCCCACAAGGTCCATAGCTATCCGTTCAAAGGGAACTTGTACTATTGGTATCGGAATGAGAGGTGCCCTGTACATGGGTTTGGGACAGGTTCTCTGACAAATGGGACAGGACCGGCAATACTTTTTCACTGACATGTGTACACCGGGCCAGTAAAACCTAAGCAGAACTCGTTCCCATGTTTTATCCTCCCCTAGGTGTCCCCCACAGACATGTGCTGCTTTTAACACTAGGGTTACATGGACCTGAGGAACCATTAATTGTTCTACTTTATCCCCCTGTACAGTAGCAACTCTATACAGGAAATTATTTTTAACAATAAAATATGTTATACCTTCTGCAGGCTGGGCAGCTTTCGCTACCCCATTTACCTCAGTCACACTTTTAAAGGCATCTTCCAAAGTGGCATCATTAAGTTGGTCTCGAGCAAAGTCCTGCAGAGGAAACAAAATTGGTATTGCGGACCAGTCCGTATCCTCACTGACAGGCGGGGTGGGCTCATCTGCAACATCACCGACCAATGCTAGTTTGGACTGTCCATGTTTCCCCGCAGGTGGATGTTTTTGTGGAACTCCTGCTATGACTCCCAGGATGGCATTCCGGTTTGGCGGTTCCCAAAGATCGATGTCCAGATGCTGTGGATTCTTAGGCGGTTCCTTTAAGACCGGGCTTCCGACCGTTGCATCAGTTGCCGGCATGTCTGGCTGGATCCGCTCACCGAGGACATCATTAAACAGTGGGAAGTCTCGCCCCAAAATGAGTGGATATGGGAGTTTAGGTGCTATGGCAGCTACCACCATAACAGTTTTGTCTTTGAGTGTGACTGGTAGTATTGTTCTTTCATACTCCTCTGTCGTGCCATGTACGCAAAATTCTTCACTTTGGGCAACCGAGAAGTTATGGTTTCGGGTAAGGCAGAGCTGGAAACCAATGAGAGTTCACTCCCCGAGTCAACCAAGGCCAGAACAAGGTTTTGGTTGATTAGCACAGTCACCCGGAACAAACAAGGACTTCCTGATGTGGGACTCATCGTAAAACAGCTTGGAAACGCAGGCCCAATATGTGCGACGGAACAGTCCATGGGTTCCTGTAGTTTAGGACACTCTGCCTTAAAGTGGCCTGGCTCACCACATTCAAAACACTTCAGATTAGACAGCTTTACACCTGGCCCTCTGTCCATAGCAGTTTTGCCATTGGGCCCTGTGGCAAGGATTGTCAAACCTGGCTTTTGGCATGGCAGCGGCTTTGGCACAAATGCAGGTTCTTTAGTCATTTGCTGTAGCGCACAAAACATTTCTACCACGGTGGTAAGCTCTTCATAAGTTTGTGGGTCTGATTGCAGCACCCACCTTTGCAAATCGCGGTTCAGCCCCCGGATGCAGTGATCTATCGCCAGAACTTCAATAATCCGAAAAGGCGAATTTTCCTCAGGCTGCAGCCATTTCTTAAAAATTTTAGAAAGCTCAGCCACTTGCACTCTGACCGGTTTTTCTTTATTATAGCGCCATTGGTGATAGCGCTGGGCTCGGCCTGGCCCGGAAACTCCAATGCGAGCCAATATCTCAGACTTTAGGCAAAAAAAATCAGAGGCCCGTTCCTCATCTAGATCCATATAAGCTCGCTGAGCTTCACCAGTCAGATATGGCGCCAGTCTCTCAGCCCAATCTTTAGGAGGCCATTTTGCCCTTTTTGCAAGTCTCTCAAAGGAAATCAGATATGCTTCTATGTCATCACCTGGCGACATTTTCAGGAGAACAGGACCAGGTGGTTCATTTCTGTCATGCCTCACCTGGCTTAACTCTTCCCTTAAGAGCCTTGTGTTTTCCACCTGTGCCTCGGCAACTCGTAGCATCTGAGCTTGCTGCTGTTGCTGCGCAGCGGCCACATTCACGAGGGTTTTCAGTACTTCCTCCATGTTGACGTCTGCGCGGGTTGGGTAGCGGAAACTTGCTTCCCGTAGCATCCCACTCCTGACACCACTTGTGGCAAGAACCAGCTACTGCAAAAGCACACGCGAACAACAACTTTCTTTTTATGGTGCTTTATTGTCAGGATGGTAAATGTTTGACACCGTATACTTGTACAGCAATCATGGAGACCCTAAACACTAGCTATACATAGTCCAGCTCTCTCTCAGGACCAGCCAGCTCACCCAACATTGGTCTCTCTGAACAAATTAAACAAACAAGCTTTTATACATGATGCTCCTCCCCCAGCCTTAGCTTGATGGACAGATGACACACCCACCTTCTCTTTAAAAGAAAACACCCATCACTGCCTCTGTTTGCACAACCATACAAGCCCTGTCTGTTTGCTGAGA